>NW_028261392.1:41996409-42307591 GCF_051295495.1 Thamnophis sirtalis
AGGATCATCTATGGGGGATGGAGAACGCCCCCTCCTGGAGAAGGCCCGCGACCTATCAGGGGAGCTGCCTGAAGAAGCCGGGCTAAAACCCCTAAGGGGTGACCTCTCTGAAATGGGCCTAAGAGGGGACCTGGATCTGTCCCTAGATAAAGGCTTGGAGGACTGGGCCTGCCTTTCTGCCCTGGCAAAGGTCTTTTCCAGTGCCCTATGGCGAGCTGCCTCATCCCTAGAGACAGAACTGGGGGGGCGCCTTGAAGAAAGGGATCTCTGAGGGGGAGCCCCCCTCCCCACCTCCTGATCCAAGGCTTCCTCACTCCCAGTTGGGCCCGCCCCCTGCCCCTGAGGAATCTCCGCTCCCTCGTCCATGCCCCACTCACGTGCCCGACGAAAAGGAGCAGGAATCGGCCTCCAAAGTCCCACCTGAGACCAGGGCCTGAAGCCTGTGGGGAGACCTAGGCTCAAGGCCTCTCACTAGGCCACACTAGGCCCGTCGATAAAGGCAAGGCCTCACGCACGTGGCAGCCTCCAAAATGGCCGCCGGAACTCCGTGCGCGGGAGAAAAGCCCTGAGAATAATGCCAGCACACTCAGCCAGATTATTCCAGCCGGTGTTGCTTTAAAATTAGCAGGGAGAGTCACACGGCACACACACACGCTCTCCTCACGCCTGCTCTTTTGTCCCCAGGCAACACAAACAAAAGGAGCCTGCAGCGAGGCCCCCTATGGAGCAATCAGCTGTAAGGTGGGCCGCTCGCTCCCTCGAGGCTCCGAAGCCACTTGTAACTTTCCTGCTGCAAAAACGGCCGCTTCTAAGCAGCTTAAAGGAGCCGCACCCCCGTACCCGGGGACAGGCTAAGGCTCCTGGCCTGCGGGGGGGGAGACTAGTGCCCCACTGGGCCCTTCCCCAGCCGCCCGAGGCAGAGATCTGTCCCTTGGGGCCACAGCAGATCAATTTAGAATTTAAAAGTGCCCAATTAGCCAAATAGGAATCAGATTGAATAGAACTCACCCAAAAGGAGAAAACAAATAGAAACCTATCAAACTACTCTACAGCTTGGACCAGGCTGAGAGAGAATCTGGGCCAGCAATGGACAGGCACCGGTATTTATAGATTTCCTCTCAGCCTTGGACCAATCAGGCTGTGATAAAACCCACGTGTGACCATTCCCTCCTCCCATTCTGGAAAATGTTCAAACAAGGTTTTTTTTTTTTAATCCCTATTCAAAGTGAAGGAAAAAAGAAAACAAAATCACAGCATTGTTTTTTCAGTGGCTGAAGATCCAAACTTTTATTCTTTTCAATCTAGACCAAATAAGTTGGAAATAAACAGGTAAAAAATAAAATCCAGGACTATATAATAATACACTGATATATTATGATATCCTAGGCTCTTGGAAAAAAACTTGATGTAAAGGCCTACACCAGCTAAAAAACTGACAGCTATAGTGTCATATTGTTTTGTGAATATTATTATTATTAAACTACCAATTAATATGACTTGAATACTATTATCATTGACAAAATTCCCATTAGTCATTTGCAAGGTGACCCTACTTGGAATAACTTACATTCTGCAATTATATCTTTAGCACACTGAACAACAGCATCTGCCTATTTCAGGTCCTAGGGCAGTGTTTTTCAACCTTTTTTGTGCAAAGGCACACTTTTTTCATGAAAAAAATCACGAGGCACACCACCATTAGAAAATGTTAAAAAAATTTAACTCTGTGCTTATATTGACTATATATAAAGTAATTTATCCACGGCACACCTTACACTATGTCACGGCACACTAGTGTGCCGCGGCACAGTGGTTGAAAAACACTGTCCTAGGAAAAGACTCAATAGGTAGATAAAAATGCCAAATCCAGTCTAAACATTTGGCTGAATGTGGGACAAATGACAATAATAATAATATTTCCCCTTGTGATATATTTAGCACAAAATAGCAAAAATAAAATACTGTATAAATGCTGTTTAATTAGATGGAGACCTAAAATCTTTACAACTTTGCAGGAAAGGAATACAGATAATGAAGAAAAGAAACAGAATATTTTATTATTCATGGCAAGTCCCTGGTAAGAAAACATGCTGTCTCAGTGCTTTTCTGTAATAACAGAGCAAAACCTGTTAAAATGATTTGCTTGACAGCCCTTATCATCCAGCCAAACACATAAAATTTAAAAATGTCACCCCGTGTTTAATTACATTTCCTACATCACTGAACTTTCAAAAATTTTAACTCAATTCAGCATCTTTGCTCCGGAAGAACAGAAACTCAAGAAACAAAAAAATAATTTTAGTAGAATATATATTATTTCCCACCTCGCACACATTATTCTCTTTGCTGAAAGTGTTCAACTATTATAAGACATTGTTAAGGCAATGTGTTAAAAGTGCTATTAGGCAGTTTGTAATGCTACTATCCTGAACACATTTACCAAGGGAATCAGTATGAAATACTATCAAATGTTTTCATCCTATTGATATATTCTGTGCTTCTTCCTCCATATTCCAAATGTTAAACCAGTGGAGTTAAAGCCAAGCCACACAAGAGTCTTTAGGAGTCTTTAGGAGTCTTTAGGAGTCTTTAGGTATACTTACTAATAATCCAAAACATATGAAAATGACTGCAATGCCTTTGCCTTCAGCATAAAATTTGTGTATGTAGTTTGTGTATTTTATTGCTACTGTTGTTCTCTGGCATACATTGACCAAATCTACTGGCTGGGGACAAAACTTTCAATGTTTGTAATGTTGGTTTCAGAGGTGGGTTCCTACTAGTTCGGCCAAACCGGTAGTGGTTTGGCAGTCTGGATCGCTAGAACCGGCAGCGACCCAGGGCTGCCATGCCCTTGAACCAGTTCTCCCGGCAACACCTATGATGCAGCCATCTTGGTTTTTGCTTCTGTGCATGCACAGAGCAATTTTTTTTGCACTGGCTGGCCATGCCCCTGAACCGGCCAGCTCTGACATTTGCCATGCCGCAGCTTTGCCATCCATAGAACTGCCTCTTCCTGCCTACACACAGGTAAGCAGCATTCACACTAGCCTAGCCTCCCCTCTGCCAGCTGAAACCCAGGTCTTACCTGGTTAACTGGGCAGCCAGCAAGGAAAGCGGAAAGTGAGCAGGTAGACGGGAGAGACTGGGACGGCTTCCAATGCTCCATCCGGCATGGGTGGCAATGGTAAACAGTAAGGGAAGCAAGCCCTGGGCCGGCATCTGTACCTCCTTCCTCCGAGAGCTGGCTTGGGGTATGGCCAGCCCCCCCCTGCTGCTGCACCCTTCTCTCACCATCGCCTTTGCCCCACACATGCCCTCTCCTTGCTGGCTGCCGCCTGGGCCCCACCTGGTCAACTGGGCAGCTGGCTGGAAAAGTGGTGGGAGAGCAGGCAGGCGTCCAACGCTCCAACCTGGCTTCTAACACTCCATCTGCCATGGGTGGTGGCAAGCAGTAAGGGAAACGAGCCTCAGGCTGGCATCCCTGTCTCTTTCCTCTGAGAGGAGGAGGAGAAGCTGGGCGGGCCACAAAAGTCATGGGTCCAACCTAGCCAACCTTGAGAGATGGCTGAGAGGAAGAGCAGCGCTCAATGAGGCAACCTGGCTTGCTTTTATATCTCCCTAGCAGAAGCTTGGTCTTCTCCCCACTTCCCCCTAATTTCTCCCCACCCACACTTGCCTGGCACTGCTCCTGCTGCTGTGGCTCCTTATCCCATCACTGACTAACCCCCACCCCTCCCTCACCTGGCATGAGAAGGTAAGGCCAGCTGCAGGGATGGAGAAGCAGCTAGGGCTGATCATACAGAATCTCACTTTTGTGGAGCTTCTTCTGGCCCTTGTTTGTGCTGGGCATGCCTCAGTCATTTGGGGAGATGTGCAGCCTGCTTTCTACCCAGAGACACTGCCATGGCTTATCCAGGACCGACGCTGGCCTTCACATACAAGGGCTGACGGGGTGGGAATGGAATCTGGGAGGAGGGGACATCAAAAAGGGGAACAGGCCAGCAGCGCCCAGCCATGACTTTAGGGCAGTGGGAAAAGGGAACTGGCCCCACCAAACCTTGCATGCTCACCCCAGGTGTCAGGCTCAGAGAAAGCCCTCACTCATCAGTTGATCTCCCCCATCTCTCTATGTCTGTGTCTGTGTGTCTGTGTGTATGTGTGTATGTGTGTGTGTATATCTGTGTGTGTGTGTGTTGCATTTGTGCTGATAAATAAATAAATAAAGGGAGACTAGTATAGATCTATTTCAAGCTATTTAGCTCTCATCAGCTAGCCATACCCTTACTGGGATTTGAACCTGTGCTGTATTACATATTAAGCAGTTGTGTTAACCACTAAGCCACAAGATTCTCCTCCTTTATCAGCTGAGCCACGGAAGTAGGTATGTATTTAGTGTCACAACCCCTGGTATGCCCAAATATGGGAGGAAGCAAACTGCTTCCTTTCTCTGTCTATCTGCTCGTCACAAGAGACCATCATGACAGAAAACCATTATTTTTACTGTTGCTTTTGTTACATTTGTGTTGCATTTGTGCTGATAAATAAATAAATAAAGGGAGACTAGTATAGATCTATTTCAAGCTATTTAGTTCTCATCAGCTAGCCATACCCTTACTGGGATTTGAACCTGTGCTGTATTACATATTAAGCAGCTGTGTTAACCACTAAGCCACAAGGTTCTCCTCCTTTATCAGCTGAGCCAGGGAAGTAGGTATGTATTTTGTGTCACAACCCCTGGTATGCCCAAATATGGGAGGAAGCAGACTGCTTCCTTTCTCTGTCTATCGGCTCGTTACAAGAGACCATCACGACAGAAAGCCATTATTTTTACTGTTGCCTTTGTTACATTTGTGTTGAAAGAACAGAAAGCTTTTATTTATTTATTTATCAGGAGAAATGCAACACAAATGTAACAAAGGCAACAGTAAAAATAATGGCTTTCTGTCATGATGGTCTCTTGTGACGAGCCGATAGACAGAGAAAGGAAGCAGTCTGCTTCCTCCCATATTTTGGCATACCAGGGGTTTTGACACTAAATACATACATACATACATACATACATACATACATACATACATACATACATACATACATTGCTCTCTCTGTTTCTGAGTCTCTTCTCCTTGGGCCATGCCAGGAAGCTCGCCTTGGGGCGTTTCGCTACTTTTATTTCTTCTTTTTGGAAATTTATTGCCAGCTGTGGCAGAGGCTTCCTTTCGAGCGGCTGTCCTCCTTCTCCTCTTGTGCCCCCCTGGCTAACTGTGGCAGGGCTGGGAGGGTGCGCACATACAGGAGGCCCCCCCTCAACTGAGCACCAAAGTGCAGCAAAGGCACATGGGGTGGCTGGCTACTTACTTACAGATGGTCTTAGCAGGATGAAAAAGGACGCAGCTTCTCTCCTGCACTAAGGCCCCAGCCATTACCTTGCCATGTCCCCCCTCCACTTCTCCTCAGCTGAGCACAGAAGACGCAAGCTCCAGCCCAAAGTATCAGGAATCTAAGGCTACCTTATGGGCAAATATGGTGTGAAGGGAGGTACAGGACTGCTTCGCTCCTGCAGTAAGGCTCCGGCGACCCTCCTCCTCCTCCTCTCATGGGGGCGGGGGTAGGAATAACATGGCAAGGCAATGGCCAGAGCCTTAGTGCAGGAGAGAAGCTGCATCGTTTTGCATCCTGTTAAGACCCTCCTTAAACAAACAGCCACACGTCTTTGCTGTGTTTTGGCGCTCACTTGAGGGGTTTCTCCTCACGCGTGCGCACCCTCCCGGCTGCACAAAGCAGCTAGATGGGAAGGAAGTGTATATGTGTTTACTTCCCCCCGGTATTTCGCTCTGGTGCAGCCCTGGCATAATGAATATTTCCCCTCTAGTCATTGAAACCAACGAGGCGAACCGAGCTGCTCTTTTTTATTATGTGCCTTAAAGCACCAGCCAGCCTGCTTTGTTCTGTAGCCCCTCTCCTTCTCTTGCTCAACTACTACTGCCAGGATGCCGTCACGGCAAGCATGGTGTGTGTGTGTGTGTGTGTGTGTGTGTGTGTGTGTGTGTGTGTGTGTGTGTAGGGGAGGCATAGACCATTCAGCACTGAAGTAGAAGCAGCTGTGGTGGGGGGAAAGTGAGGCTTCCTTGCCAGCCTCCCCACTGGCAAAACATAATTTTTTGCTGGTTCTGTGGGAATGGCTAGGGGGCATATGACTGAGCGGGAATGTGCATGAGTGATGTCAAGTTGGCCATGCCCAATCAGTCACATGCCTCCCACCTAGCCACACCCATATAACCAGTAGTAAAAAAAATTGAAACACACCCCTGGTTGGTTTGGTACAGTGGTGGGATTCAGCCAGTTCACACCTATTCGGGAGAACCGGTTGTTAACTTTCTAAGTACTTTGGAGAACCGGTTGTTGGAAGAAATCTCCTTTTGTTTTTTCCCACTTTACAGAGCTAATCCTGTAAGGAAGGCAGGAAGGCAACATTCTGGTGTTGTTTCTAGCCCGATCTTTATTGCCCTACTTACAGAAACCGCCTCTCCGGTTAACCTTTATTATATTGTAACAGCTAAGGCGTAGCGCCCATCAACATGAGTGACGATGAGTTGACCATGCCCACCCAGTCACATGACCATTGAGCCCCGCCTACCTAGCTGGTCATTAGAGCAGAGAACCGGTTGTTAAATTATTTGAATCCCACCACTGGTTTGGTATCATTTTTGACCCTGAGGAGGACCCTTACATCCTGAGAAGACAGACTCAATTTTGTGACATTCTGAGGTAACAGAGGAATCCAGCTTGGTCTGTGACACTTGTTCTTCTGAAGACAAAATCTATACTCTATAACTAGCACCAGTTTTTCCATACTCTATTCTTGAATGAAGTATCAAGGTTAACATTTTCTGTCTGACTTATTAAAACATGGGTCCTCAAACTACAACCCAAGGGCCGCATGCAGCCCACCGAAGCCATTAATCTGGCTCACAAGGAACATGAGGCTGCCCCTTTGGCCAAGTGCTAGAACTGAAAGGTAAGGCCAACAATTTTGTCCTGCAGAGATGTTCTGGAGGGGGGCTGAAAAACAGGGCCATTTTTGCCTGTTTTTGGCCTGCAGAATGCTTCTGGAGGTGGGGGGGTGAAAATGAGGTGCACAGACACCTCAGGGGGGCAAAAAATGGACAAAAATGGCCCATTTGTACCTCCCCTGCCTCCAGAAGATAAAGAGAGATAGACAGAGAAAGGGAGAGAGAAAGATAGTGGGGGAGAGAGAGGGGGGGAGACAGGGAGAGACAGAGAAGACAGACAGAGACAGAGGGAGATTTCTCAAGCTCCTTGGGGCTGAGCAAAACAAATTAAAGTTTAATTTGTGTGCATTGTTAAAAAAACTGGTAAATTGGCCACAGCCACCTAGTCACATGATGTAGCCATGCCCACCCAGTCAATGAACACCTAACCAGCTGGTCCACCCGCCTCAATAGTCTGAGGGACTGTGAATTGGTCCTGTTTAAAAAGTTTGAGGACCCCTGTATTAAAGGATAGGAGGGTTTAGCTGCATGTTGTGGTACACATAGGCTAATGTCAGTGATGGATTGCAGGCGGTACGCCCTGGTACAGGCATACCGGAGCCAGCCCGGAGCACCGGATACCATTCCGGTACGGTACTCTGGAGGGCCCGCCCCCACTCCTTACTGTGTTTTAAAGCTGTCAGTGCTTCTGTGCATGCGCATGGCACATACAGTGCCTGCGCGACGCTCCGCTGAGCAGCTGGAGTGTCACATTTCCAGATACAACGCATCCACACGCCACACACTTGCACATGTGCCACACACATGCATGTGGGTGATGCCAGAGCCATTCCAACCATACCGGTTGGAACGGAATCCAGAACCCACCACTGGCTAACGTGTAGTGAGGACAGAACAGTGGCCAATAAAAGTGTAGTTTTATTATATAAGTCTGGCAAGTGTTCCAACATAAAATCAGAATGTTATTTCTAAAGACTTGATTTTTCTCCCTATTTCAACATTTTTACCATTTTATATAACAAATATGGTGCATTTTCAATGCTAGAAACAAGCCTAGTTTTATATCATAATACATGTATTGAAAATTTAACCAATAATTGAAAATCCTATACACATTTTCAAACTTCTTAAGGATTGTAAATTGCATTTTCTTTGAGGAAAAAAGATTACAGAAGTGTTCTCTTTGACCTACAACACTCCATTGAAAAGGTGTAATCTAAACTCCTAAAAATCATAACCAAAAATAAACATATTAACTCTCCTGACCATCAATATGCCATTAATACCATCACTGCTATTATTATATACTATATAGTATCTATATTTGAATGGTGCATTAAGCTTAATACAGCAAAAATGTTTTAACAAAGAGATACATTGTGAAGACTATCAATAATGAAAATTATAGGCACTTGCATTTATATTCTTAAAACAAACAAGTGCACAACATGCTGCTACACATGTCACTGATTTTATATATTATGGTTCGTTGCAGCCAGCCAGATGTTCACTGCCTTTTATCCACCAATTGAGTCCTTCCCAATGACCTATAATAGGCAGATGTTCATATTTAATGGTGTCAGAGGTATCCTTGCAGGATGTAAACTGTTCTGAGTAAAGCTGCCTTTTGCAATTGACTGATGGAGAATTTCTCAATGCTGATGATGTTCAAATGGTACTCCCATTTGTTTTGGATTGCAGCCATGGCACCTATTACTATTACTACTACCTTGGCTTTCTTTTGCCATAGTCATTTTATTTCTATTTGCAGGTTATCTGTATTTTATTATTATAGATTTAAATATATATTTAATTTTTAAAATAATATTATATAATCACCTTAATAGTTTTATAACAAATTATATTATGTTTATTATGTATTATATGTCTTATATTGTATGTATGTATGTATATATGTGTTGTGTAGTATATGTATGTATGTATGTGCATGTATGTATGTATGTATACATATACACACACATACGAGGCACACATACGTGTGTGGGGTAAAACATCCATTACTCAGTCTTTCATGCTAACAAGTATTCAGAAGGAAATAAGAGCACATGCTTTACTGTAAGACTGCTCTGTTGTGTGCACATGAACTGCCAACTCCGAGTGAGTCTCTTAGGGCACAAGGAAATCCACACCATGCAAACAATAGCTTAGTAGTGTTTGAAGCTATTCCTGTACTTGTGCAATTTTTTTAAATATTTGTATGCTTATTATTTTCCTGGAGGTAATAGTAAAAGAAGGTTGTTTTGTTTTGTGTTTTCTCTAACTAGTACTTTATAGTTTTCTATAAAGAGGACAAGAGGAAGGAGGAAAAGTGCCCTTTTTTAATCCTCCATCTCTGTTTTACAATGGTTCTCCTCTTACCTCTCGGACAGGTCGCAGTCGGTGTTAGTCGGGGGGCAGAGATCGACCCCTAGGCCCCTAACGTATGGGGTGCCGCAGGGTTCGGTCCTGTCCCCCCTTCTTTTCAACATCTACATGAAACCACTGGGTGAGATCATTCGACGGCACGGGATAAAATACCACCAGTATGCGGACGATACACAGACCGAGTGGCTGCTGTTTCCCTCCCGTGAATTGGCCAAGTGTCCCATCTCTCAGGCTGGGGGGTCAAATTGTACGCCCCTCAGACAGGGTTCGCAACTTGGGAGTCCTCCTGGACCCACAGCTGACTTTCGAACATCATTTGTCAGCTGTGACCAGGGGGGCATTTGCCCAGGTTCGCCTGGTGCACCAGTTGCGTCCCTACCTGAACCGGGAGGCCCTCACAACAGTCACTCGTGCCCTTGTGACCTCTAGGCTGGAATACTGCAATGTGCTCTACATGGGGCTGCCCTTGAAGAGCATTCGGCGACTTCAGCTGGTCCAGAATGCGGCCGCGCGAGCGATCGTGGGTGCACCTCGGTTCACCCACGTAACACCTATCCTCCGCGAGCTGCACTGGCTGCCTGTTGATCTCCGGGTGCGATTCAAGGTGCTACTTATCACCTTCAAAGCCCTTCATGGTACTGGACCTGGGTACTTGAAAGACCGCCTACTGCCAATTACCTCCACTAGACCGATACGATCGCATAGATTAGGCCTCCTCCGAATTCCATCATCTAGCCAGTGTAGACTGGCAACTACCCGGAGGAGAGCCTTCTCAGTGGCTGCTCCGACCCTCTGGAACGAACTCCCCGTGGAGATTCGGACCCTCACCACCCTCCAGTCCTTCCGCGCCGCCCTAAAGATCTGGCTGTCCCGGCTGGCCTGGGGTTAAGACTCTAACCCCACTCGAATTGTGTGGCTGTTGTGTTTTTTAATATGTTGTATTGTCTGTATGTTGGAAACTGTTTGTCCCCCCCCCTTTTTTGAACTGTGAGCCGCCCTGAGTCCCCCCAGGGAAAAGGGCGGCATACAAATAAAGGGAAAATGAAAAAAATGAAAAAATGTTTGGGACTTCGCAACAAGTTTTGGATTGGGTTAAACCTGAAGGCATCCTGCTAGGACAGTGATGGTTAACCTTTTTGCCACCGAGTGGCCAAACTGGAGCATGTGTGGATGTGCAGGATGTACGTCGGAATGCCAGAACCTGGTCTGGCACGCATGTGCATGACGGAAACCAGAAGAGCAGCTGGCAATGGCACATGTGTCCATAGAGGGGGCTTTGCATGCCACCTCTGGCATGTGTGCCATAGGTTCTATGCTAGGAGATCAGTTCCTCACTCAGGATCAGCTTTAGCTTAAAATTGGAACCATGTATAGTATGAGTAGCCCACTTGCTAATCTGATTATATTACAATGTAAGTTTTGTGAGCATTATTTCTGAAACACCTCAGCATGTTTCATCTTGTTCTCCTAATATTTGAATTTCAATAATGGAACCTATAGACACTTATCAGGAAATGGTTGATTAGTTGGTTCATTGATTGGTTAAGACAGAGGAAAGGATAGATGAAGGGGGAGGTGGGAGAGAGAGAAATCTTTCCTGTGACCTTTAAATAATCTCTGAGGTTGGTCATTTTTCACTTTCACTACTAAATTTCCTATCTCTGTCAGCCCCCTGGTGTTATTTTTGAAAATATCACTCTATATTTTATTTTCCCTGAAGCAGAGTCATATTTTCACTTCACAGGGTTATCAGTTCATTTTCACCTCCGAAACTGAAGTCTTTGTTCAAATACAGCTTTTAGTTCTGCAGAAAAAAAAAGTAACTAAGCTTTGTCTTACTGTCCTGAACACATATCCATAGTTATATTTAAGGATAACCATTCTTATGCAGAAAAAATAATGAAATGTTCCTTTGCATGAAAAGGAACCACATGCATGAAAAGTAGACAAATGAAATATATACTCTTGAGTCTGTTTATTTGTCACCTTCAACTGGCTGAAATTAGAAGGTATATAAGGCAACAATTACTGAATCAAGGTAACTCAAATGGGAAAAGTTGCAGATTGTTGGGACCCTTGATTCTTGTGGGAATAAAGTTTTGGAAAGTTGTCCTCACTTCATCTCTAACATGTCTTCCTGCTACACTTCCCAGAAACATATAAGTTTGTATGCAGGGGTAGGCTTCAAAAATGTTAGCAAGGGGTTCTCTTCCCAGTTGCCAGGTGGGCATGCAGGTGGCACGCGGAGCCATTTGTCAGGGCACACGAAGCCTTCTGAAGGCTCCTGAAGCCTCCGGGAGGGCAGTGGGATGCTGTTTTCGCCCACCCCATGCGCCTATAAAGCCTCTGGAGCCTGGGGAGGGCAAAAAAAGCATGCCAAAAATGGGGGGAGTGCTGATCAGGTGTGCATGCATGCTGGAGTCGTGTGCATAGCATTATGGGTGTGGCACGCCCGCACATGACCCCCCTGTACTCTCCCCGCTTTTGGCATGCGAGCCACAAAATGTTTACCATCATTGGCCTAGTTGGCCTCCTGCACCAAGGTCTGGAGGCATTTTTGCCCTTCCCAGGCTCTGGAGGCTTTCCTCAAGTCTCCAGAGAGTGAAAATGACCTCCCCAGGCTCCAGAGGCCCTCTGGAGGCCAAAAATGGGCGATTTCCAGCCATTGTGGATTTCTGGTAGGCCCATTTTTCACCCTCACCAAGCCACCGCGTGCACCCTGCACTTACCTGCATCCAAAATGAACCGCGTGGGGACTCCTGGAAGGGGCAGGGTGGGATGGGCAGGGCCAGTCAGGAGTGGGGTTTGGGAGTTCTCCGAACTGCACAGAATCTTTGCTAGAGGTTCTTCCAAACTCCTGCAAACCCTCAGCGTCCCACCCCTTTTTGTATGGTACAAGGAAAAATAGTATGGTCATATCTTGTACTCTTTCCCACCTTCTTCTGACCTCTGCACCCAATCAAGTTGGTGGAAAGGCCTGCGAGATGCACAGTGATTGGCTGCTTTCAAACAAAGTCTGAAATTTGAAATCTCTTAACAGCAGTGAGCAGCATGAAATTTGCATGCCTATATGTGAAATAGAACTGACTGGGGAAGTGCTGGCAGTCACTGGAAGCCTTCTTCCTTCTTTCCTGGAGTGGGACCCTTGGGAAGATGCAGTTTCCCTCACACTAAGTGACTCTCTTTGTTTCCCTTCCCTTCAGCACAGTGGCAGGCAATTCCAAAGGGAAAAGGAGGAAGCTCCCTGCCATCTTCCCTCAAACCACATCAATGAGGAAGCTGGCCAGAACTTGGAAGTTGCTCCCTCATCCATTTTTTTGTTTTTGTTTTGACCATGTGTATTTTGCTCCTCTAGGTAAGGTCACTGGATGTCTAGTTCCTTTATACATCCATATCAATATGTTTTTTTCATATTTCTCTCTCTTTTTCTTTTAAGATACGGTCAGCTAAATCTGATAATTACATATTTACATATTTCTATTTTCTCTCAAAAAGGTATATAACCTGATATTCAAGTTTGCTCCTAAACATCAGAATTTATATTCTTATGTTACGCCCTTATGAACAACCAACACATCAGAGATCTAAACATGCTATTCATATTGTTAGTGTGTTTAAGGAATTGTTTCTTTTTTTATGTCATGACAATACATTGAGCATTCGGATGAAAGTTTATTCAGTTGTATGTTGCCATTATTCTGTCAGATATTAGATATGAGAATTTTTGGAATGCTTAATATCTAAGTAGTCTTTAATTTTGTCTCTTTTAAAAAGGCTTGAGAACAAAACCAATATTCAGAGAGTAAGCGACGGATTAAGCCTATATTAAAATTAGCAGAAAAATATGAACAAAATGATAAGAAAATTGTTGACATTGACAGCAAACTGAGAGTGGAGGGAAATGATACATGTGGAATATTGAAAGGAGAGATCGACGAACTGGAACTCTATCTCAGACTTCAAAACATGGAAGAAGAAAAGGGAGAAAATCTGGTAGAAACAATGAGAGTAATTTTGGCTGAAGCACCAGTGATAACCAAAGGCAAGCTGATGGAAGGAACAGATGAAGGGTTTTGAGTCTTTACAAGATATGCAATGAACAACAAGCTGCCAAGAGAAGTCCACATAAGACTTATTAAGAAAACAATTAGAATGCAGATTTTACAAATGGCAAGAGATATTGGACTGCACTACTACTGGAAGGATACAGGATGATGAAATGAAATGTCACAATATAAATTAAGTTAAACTTAGTTAAATTTTGAGTTTTATGTATAAGATAAATAATAGTTAGAGTCAAATAAATGATTAACAATGATAATAATGCATTTATATACACCAGATCAGTGTTTCTCAACCTAGGCAACTTGAAGATGTCCGGATTTCAATTCCCAGAATTCCCCAGCCAGCATTCGCTGGCTGGGGAATTCTGGGAGTTGAAGTCCAGACATTTTCAAGTTGCCAAGGTTGAGAAACACTGCATTAGATTGATAATATGAAATTTAATATAAGCTGTAAGTGAGGACTATGGAGATGATGTTGAAAAGTTTTGTTATAAAAGATAAACAATTCTATATAGAACAGAATATAAAGATGTATTACCATTGGATGATTTCAGGGTGTTGTAATGAAATGTCATCATATAAATTTACTTTAAATTTAGTATACTTCACATAAAAAGGATATAATAATAGCTTTACTCAATGAATGCTTAATAATCTTAATAATTGTATACATATATATTAGATTGATGATATGAACAATGGAACGTGCTGAAATGAGTAAGGACATATGAAATTAGAGAACAAGAAGATAAACAATCTTATAGGATATCGGATTTATTTTATCAGTGGTCAGATAAAAAAAATGGAATTGAAAATTACTAAAGAATGTTACCAATATCAAAATAATAGAATGATTTAGAATAGGATATAAAAATACTTTATTATTGTATATATTGAAGATGATGTAATGAATTATTATAATATAAATGAACCCATATTTAGAATACCTCATTTAAAATGAAGAAAAAATAGTGATAGTCAAACAAATGAAGTACTATAATAATAATAATAATAATAATAATAATAATAATAATAATAATAATAATAGGATCATAAAATGCTTAGAAACAACTGGCATTAGCAAAAATATTACATCCTTTACTGAAAAGGCAATGAAACAATGGAGAACTGAGTTGGCAGTAGGGAATGAGAGCTACGGAATGGTTAACATCAAGCGAGGAATTTTCCAGGGTGATTCACTTTCACCTCTTCTCTTCATCATCGCAATGATCCCACTATCAGTAATCTTAAAAAAAATGAAATTAGGCTACCAAACAGCCAAAAAAGCTGAAAAAATTTCACATTTACTATATATGGATGATTTGAAACTCTATGGAAAGTCAGAAATAGAAATCCAATCATTGACAAACACAGTCCGAGTATTCAGCACCGATATTTCAATGCAGTTTGGCATGGAAAAATGCGCCACTGTATCCATAAAAAGGGGCAAAATCACTGCATGTGAGGGAATTGAAATGCCCAATGGCCAATTAATTAAATGCAAAGAAAATGAAGCCTACAAATACTTAGGCATTCTGCAGTTGGATAACATCAAGCATGGAGAAGTAAAAAATATTGTCAGGCGAGAGTACACCAACAGAGTTAGGAAAATTTTAAAATCTAAATTGAATGGTGGAAATACAATCAAGGCCATAAATACCTGGGCAATACCAGTTATAAGATACACAGCTGGTATAGTTAACTGGACACAAACTGATTTGAACCTTTTGGACCGAAAAACCAGGAAACTAATGACAATGCACTACAGTTTACATCCACGTGGTGATACTGGTAGATTATATCTGCCCCGAAAATCAGGTGGCAGAGGATTATTACAAGTGAAGCAAACAATTGAAGAAGAAAAACATGCACTGGCTGATTATTTAAAAGAAAGTCAAGAACATCTATTAATCAAAGTAAAGAACAAAAATCTACTGAAGGCCCAACAGACGAAACAAGAATACAGAAAAGATGTGATAAAATCAAGAATGGAGAGTTGGCAGAACAAAGCACTGCATGGCCAATTTCTGGAAAAAATAAAAGATAAAGTGGACAGTGAACAAACTTGGTTATGGTTAACAACAGGTACATTAAAGAAAGAAACAGAGTCACTAATCCTGGCTGCGCAAGAACAAGCTATCCGCACAAATGCCATTAAGGCCAAAATCGAAAAATCCTCTGATGATGCCAAATGCAGACTTTGCAAAGAAGCTGATGAAACTGTTGATCACATCCTCAGCTGCTGTAAAAAAATTGCGCAGACTGATTATAAATTGCGGCACAATTCAGTAGCACAAATGATCCATTGGAATTTGTGCAAAAATTATAATATTAAAACAGCAACAAACTGGTGGGAACATCAGCCTGAAAAAGTCACCGAAAATCAGATGGTCAAGATCTTGTGGGATTTCCGTATACAAACCGACAAAATACTGGCGCATAATACACCAGACATCACACTGGTTGAGAAAAATAAGGTCACAATCATAGACATCGCAATACCAGGTGATAGCAGGGTCACCGAGAAGGAACATGAAAAAATCGCAAGATACCAGGACTTAAAAATCGAAATTCAACAACTATGGCACAAACCAGCAGTGATAATTCCAGTGGTAATTGGCACACTGGGTGCTATTCCAAAAGCACTGGAATTACATTTAAAACAGTTAAAAATTGACAAAATCACCATCAGTCAAATGCAAAAAGCCGCACTGCTTGGATCTGCACGCATATTACGAAAATACGTTACGACGTCCTAGGCCCCTAGGTGGGGCCCGACTAGTAACCAATGCCAAATCCGGCGAAACAACTGGCCGCTGTGATACAATTGTATAATAATAATAATAATGTATATAAATATATTTGATTGACAATATATGACTTTATTTAAAGTTTAAGTGATGACTATGGAAAGGATACACAGAAACCTTGTAACCAATCAACACACTGTATGCAATGGAAGTGTTTTTTATGTTACATGTCTCGTTTGTCTATGTTTGTTTAAAAATAAAAACTTTTAATATAAAAAAACCTGTGATGGCAACTTGACATGGACATGGCTTAAGACGGAAACTATCAAGAAAGAAACAGAAAGTTTAATACTGGCTGCTCAAGAACAAGCACTACAAACTAATGCCATGAAAGCGAAGATACAAAAATTAATAACAAAGTCGAAGCTGTTTCACATGTAATATGTGAATGCAGCAAAATTGCACAAACTGATTACAAAGCTACACACGACCGAGTTGCTAAATTAATCCACTGGTCATTATGTAAAAAATATGATTTACCTGTATCCAGAAAGTTATGGGAACATAAAGTGGAAAAAGTTATCGAAAATGAGAAGGTGAAGATCATCCTGGAGATGCCAGAGTCAAAGAAAAAGAACTAGAAAAAATAATGAAATATCGCAGCCTGGCCATTGAAACTACACAGCTATGGATGAAGCATGTAACAGTGATACCCATTGTCATCAGGGCACTTGGCATGTTCAAGAATTTTACATTATGCATCAACAAATTGCAGCTTCCTGCAATAACATTAGCAGAACTGCAAAAAACTGAGCTACTCGGAACATCTTATATTTTAAGAAGGTACTTGGTTGATACCTAGGACACTGGAAGCAAAATGAATCAACCATTAGCACCAGTCAATGGTATTTGTAATGCATTTTTGAATGTTCAGTTGGCTGAGTTTCATGTTTAATGAATAAAGTATAGTATAGTATAATACCTAAAGGGCTACCTTGCTATTTGGAAATTCTAAATTTATCAGACTTGAACAATTGGCCTTGTTTTCCAACTCTCAGGCTGGGGAGTGAAATTATACGCCCCTCAGACAGGGTTCACAATTTGGGAGTCCTCCTGGATCCACAGCTGACTTTAGAACACCATTTGTCGGCTGTGACTAGGGGGACATTTGCCCAGGTTCGCCTGGTGCACCAATTGCGTCCCTACCTGAACCGGGAGGCTCTCAGAACAGTCACTCGCGCCCTTGTGACCTCAAGACTGGACTACTGTAATGCGCTCTACATGGGGCAGCCCTTGAAGAGCATTCGGAGACTTCAGCTTGTCCAGAATGCAGCTGCTCGAGCGATTGTGGGTGCACCTCGGTTCACTCATGTTACAACTATCCTCCGCGAGCTGCACTGGCTGCCTATTGGTCTCCGGACACGCTTCAAGGTGCTAGTTGTTACTTATAAAGCCCTACAGGGTATTGCACATGGGTACTTGAGAGACCGCCTTCTGCCAATTACCTCCCAAAGACCTATTATATCCCACAGACTAGGCCTCCTCCGAATTCCATCCGCCGGCCAATGTCGACTGTCGACTACTCGGAGGATAGCCTTCTCTGTGGCTGCTCCAGCCCTCTGGAACGACCTCCCCGTGGAGATTCGGACCCTCACCACCCTTCAGGCTTTCCGCAAAGCCGTCAAGACTTGGCTGTTCCGGCAGGCCTGGGGCTGATGAGTTCCCAGCCCCACTCGAATTGTTGTGACTGTTGTGAGTTTTTAAACTGTTCTTTGTAATTTTTTTCTTGTTGTGCTTGTTCTTGTATCGTTTCCCTTCCCCCATGGTTTGTTAGCCGCCCTGAGGCCCTTTGGGAATAGGGTGGCATACAAGTTTAATAAACCTAACCTAACCTAACATTCTGACTCTACAAAAAACCACCCTACTTGCAACAGCTTATATCCTCCAATGTTACCTTAACAGTTCCTAGGTCCTTGGTTAGGACTCGAGCTGTTGAGCTACCAACCAGCCCCAAAGGCTGTGAATCTCACCAAAGATTAACATAATAATGATGATGATAATGATGATGATGATGATGTAAACGTAACAGATTCTTTGGAAAAGAAGGAGTTCAGAACCTGAAATACATGATGCACTAGAGGGAAGATTTTCATGGTCATATAATAAAATCCAGATAAGCATTTAAAAGTATAAATCTGAAAGTATTTTCCCAAGCTAACTAATATCCAACAATTTATCTGCTTCCACTGGCAATGCCTATTCTGTCATAGAACATGCAAATAGCATGTTTTTATTTATAGGTTATAGGTGTTATTTAACTTATTTTGTTTTCTTTGTTTTAAGCAGCTGGTAGGAAAAAAATCCATCATTCACTGTCCAGAGGCAGATAACTAGACCAACATGGTCACCTTTTAAAGAAGTGAGAAACAAATTTACTTTGAATACAACTGTCTAAAACCCTAGTTTCAAACATCATACTTCTGCTGAACCTGGGTTTAGCCCTATTAAGCCCATGTTCAAAAACAACCCAAAGAACTAACAGTCACAGGAAGAAGAATGTCATTGATTAAATGATATTCAAGTCAATCCAGACTTTCAGCTAGAAAGCAGTTTAAAGATATGCACGCAAAAAAACTCCAGATTGAAACATAAACTGTCTCAAACGGAATAGCTCTGGAACTAATGCCTAGGGGCTGGATGGAAAAGCATGCCTGCCACAGCTTAAACTATCAAATTCATGGCCCACAGGCCAGATGCATCATGCACTGGCCACTCCCACCTCCATTTTAGCAAAGGGGATAAAGTCACAATAAGTCACATGATGACAATGTGACGCCATGAGTTTGACACTTCTGGGTTAAGAGGTACCAGACTAACCTCACCCTCAGGGATACTTGACATCAACTAAATTGTTAGTGAAGTGAGGTAAGCTGAAATGACTTGACAAATGATTACAGGAATATTGATTGATTTAATATGTGCCATCAAGTTGCTTTCAGCTCCTAATGACCACCTAGATACTGATTTTTTTCCATGATTAACACAAGGAATAAGTATTGGTTAAAAATTGTAACAGCTAAGAATGATTTTGAGATAGGGGATGGGATGATGCAATGTGTTAAGGAAATGGCAGAGAAAAATAAAGCTGCTGGGCTATGTTTTTACTGTGCTTAATGTAACTGGGGCAAGGTATTAAATTGGGTGTGGTAATTAATAGGTAGTCTTTGGCTTACAATATACATTTAGTTATCATTCAAAATTACAACAGCACTGAAAAAAAGTCACTTATGATCATATTTTACGCTTACGATCACTGCAGTGTCTCCAGGGTCATGTGACCAAAATTCACAAGCCAGAATTACTTAATCATGTTATTAACTTAACACCTGCAGTTATTTACTTACCAACTGTGGCAAGAAAGGTCATAAAATGGGGCAAAAACTCACTTAATGAATGTCTCACTTAGCAACATACATTTTGGGCTCAATTGTAGTTGTAAGTCAAGGACTATCTGTATTTCTTTTGCCTATTGGCTTTGAATCCCAAAATCTTGCCCAAGTTATTATCTTGGAATCCTTCACAAGGATCCAACATCCTTATGGTTGGTCTGTTTTGATAAGCTATCTACACATTTTTTCCCCTGAGCTGATTGATTTGGGTAAAATAAGACTCAATAGAGCATAATGGTTAAATTCCCACTGTCCCCAGTCCTATAAATATTTTATTCTTTTTATGTTTAAATGTTAATAAGTATTGATTAAAAATGCATGCACAAATAAATCCAGGACCTCTTTTAAACCAGAGTCACATGCCTAGATTTTCACCTTTAACATTTTGGATAAATGAATTCATGTTGACAGGTATATTCTGATTATACAAAATGTTATTCTTAACCTTTCATTTAGGTAAGCAGAATTCAGGTAAAATGATCAATAGCTGTTTATGGAATAAATGAAATTTAAGGATGTATGGAATAAAAGCAGTTTGTGTAATGTAAGCTGCCAAACCAAATATGTTAGGCATTTAATAGAAGTGAAAATCACATCAATATATTTGGTGCATTCCAACACCTTCATGCAAGCAATTTTGTATGTTTAGGGAAGAGTTAGACTTATTTAGTGAAACTGTTTTACAGAGGTTCATAAAGTTAGATATGAAAGATTTGTACATACTTTGGAACTGAATTTTCTATTGTTGGTTTGCATACAATATTGATCTATCCTACTTGCTCCAAGGTGCTCACAACTTCCTCATTTTAGATATACTATGTATAGTCATTGTGGTCACATGACCATGGAAGTGTCTTCAGACCAACCTGACTCCCTAGAATAGGAAACAGAGATGAGGACTGCCCCCTAGAGTCAGACACAACTGAATAGGGAAACCTTTACCATTACTGTCTTGTTAGATAGTTGAGCCAAAAACAGTAAATCGACCATAATTATCTAATAAACAATGGGCGTTTAAACTCAGATCTCCTGAGTTCCAATATATCTACCATATCATATTCCTATGCTTATGAATACTAGCAGAATACAACTTGGTCTTCCTTCCCCCAGGGAAGACAAAAATTATCTAAGAAAACTTTCTGCCTGAGTAAGATCGTACACAAGTGTTTCAAGCATCACTGGGTAGAATACAAATGAGCTAGAGGAAAACAATATAGCCCCAAGGTTAACTGCAATAACATTTTATTCTTCTAATTGCTTTTCTTTGAACTACTCTCCTCTAAAGGGCAAGACAAACCTATTTTGTGACACAATCAAAACAAATTGATGTCACATAAGGTAAATACAGTATATGTGATAACTATGTAACCAAGCATAGTTAGATTTAATGAGTCAATAAAAGCACACTTAGTAAATAACAATGAAGTATGAGAAAGGGCGTTGGTACTTACCTGATACGCCTCTTCTCATAGTGGGGGGGGAGTATCCAGGATGGGTTGACTTTATCCTCTCGTTGATTGGACTGAGTCATCAGAGCTCTTGGTATAAGCCTCTGGTCCACCAGGCTCCGCCCAGTTTGTAGACGAAGAACTCTATCCGACTCGTTGAACCATCCACTCCAGACCTTGTTAAGGTTTCTACTTTTTATTGAATCCTACTTTGGTCATGTTATTACAACCTACAACCTAGTAAATGTTACCTTACCATGACAGGGGGGGTCTGGATACTCCCCCCCCACTATGAGAAGAGGCGTATCAGGTAAGTACCAACGCCCTTTCTCCATAGTGAGGAGGAGGAGTATCCAGGATGGGACGTACCAAAGCCAACGTCCCTAGGGTGGGTAATAAGTTGAAGACCCCTGGCCAAAGTAAGCCTGGTGAGATGTCTCCCTTGCCCTGTGGACAGCCTGTAGTACCCTGCGCTCAAACAAAGCCTCCACCGAGGCAAAGGTGTCCAGCTTGTAGTTCCTCACGAAGGGTGAGGAAGAAGACCCTGCGGCTGCCCTACATGTCTCCGCCAATGAGGCCTGTGTAGCCCAGGATGCCAAGGTGGCTGCACTTTGTGTGGAATGTGCTGTGATGGGGCTTGGTGCCTGCATGCCCTGGGATTGGTAGGCTGTAGCAATGCAGGTCCTCACCACCTGCCTATTGTGGTGGAAGTCACCTTTTTACCCAGAGACCACAGATGGTAGGAGACCAACCGGGCCTCGGACTTTCTCTTTGGGCAGATTCTATCTAAGGTGTGCCACTTCTTCTCTAGGGGGTGAGCAGGGTCCAGACAGAAATTGGGCATGCCCAGGTCCTGTAATTTGTGGAAACATGAACCCACCTTAGGAATGAAGGAAGGGTCCAGCCGCGGCACCTCTCTGTCCTGGTGAAAGATGCATAGGTCGTCCTCCATGGACAGGCCCTGCAGCTGTGATGTCCGCCTGGCAGATTTGATGGCCACTAGGAACACCACCTTAAGGGTTAAAGACTTTAGAGACATTGTTCGCAATGGTTCAAATGGGCCCCCTTAAAGCATCCAGCCCTTTATGCGAGACCCAGGAGGGGCACCTGTGTATCGTGAGTGGTGTGAGGTTGGATGCCCCCTTCAGAAACTGCCTTGCTAAAGGTTGTTGACTGAGTGCCTGGGCTCTACCGCATAGAAGCGCTGAGAAATGGCCGAGACTTGTCTCCTAAACGTGTTAGGGTCTAACCCCTTGTCCAGGCCTGCCTGAAGAAATCTGAGCACTAAGGGCTCTATCCCCCTGATGGAAAGTCTTTCCTCCTTCAGGATGCTCCGCTCAACCACCAAGTGGTCAATTGGAGCCATTGGGGTTCCGGGTGTTCCAGTGACCCCTGCCTGAGGGAGAGCCTATCCTGAGGAATCCTCTGCACTCTGTCCCCCAATAGCGACTGAAGGTCTGCCAACCATGGCCTCCTGGGCCAATAGGGGGCAATCAGTACCAGCTCCGCCCCCTCCCAAAGAATTTTTGGATGACCCTGGGAATCCGGGGCAAGGGTTTGTAAGCGTAGAGCAGTCCCCGAGGCCAGGGGCCAGGAGCCTTCCATCCTTCCGAGGTGGGCAAAATGAGGACCCGGATTGTTGTTGGGGGCGACATGCTGACTCTGTAAACCGCCCAGAGAGGGCTGAAAGCCCTATGAAGCGGTATATAAGTCTAACTGCTATTGCCCCTTCTGACCCCAGGCTTTGGTACCTGGCGTAAACCTTGGGAGCTGGGTGTTGGAGGGAGGTGGCAAATAGCTCGACTTCCGGGTGGCTGAGGTGGTCCGGGTGCAATCTCCACTCCGAGTTGTCCACTTCTGCCCAGCTAAGCCAATTGGCTCTGATGTTGTGTCCCCCCCCCCGCTATATGTTCCGCCCTTAAGGAGAGAACATTCCTTATGGCCCACTGACCCGGCCTTTTGGCCTCCCGCATGAGGGCCTTCGACTTGGTCCCCCCGTCTGTTTAAGTGGGCCTTGGGTGCAATATTGTCTGTGGGGGCTGGAAGGTGTCTGTCCTTGACAGAGTGGTGAAATTTTTCTAGGGTCAAGCGAACTGCCCTGCGCTCCAAACAGTTGATATTGTGAGTCAGTTCTGTCTGGTTCACTGTCCCTGCACTATCTGGTCTTGTAGGTGGGCGCTCCCCACCCTCCGAACAGGTTGGCACCTGTGGCTACCGTCACCCGGTCTGGCGTTCTGAAGAATTCGCCCTTGGTTATCGCCGGGGACGTCCACCCGATCAGTGAGCGTGGGACTATTGCCGGGAGAAGAACCCTGGCCTGGGAGTAGCTCCTGTGCCTTTGCTGGAATGGCAAGGGAACCCTTGTAGGTCTCTGATGTAGAGACGGGCCCAAGGAATAATGCCAAAGGCTGAGACCCTGGTGCCTAACCATCTAGACCATGAGGCTAAAGGCACCCTGTCTCCCTTGATTACCTGGATGACTAGTCGTCTTAGCGAGCACTGTCTTTTGGGTGACAGGAATATCTTACCTGCCACTGAGTCTATCAGAGCCCCTAGGTGAATGAGCCTAGTGGAAGGGTAGAATTGGCTTTTAACCGGATTCCCCGAGAACCCGTGCTCCCTCAGGAATGGCAAGGTGATATCTAGATCCCCTAATGCCCCTTCAAAGGATGACTGTATGAGGAGGTCATCTAGGTGGCCTAGAATCCTAACTGGAATCTGCCTCCAGCTCGCTGCTAAGGCAGCCATTACCTTGGTGAAGTCTTGCGGGGAGGGATACTGGCCGAAGGGCAAGGCCTGGTTATGGGAGTGCTGCCCCAGGTAGCTGAACGTGAGAAACCTCCTGTAATCCCTAATGATGGGAATGTGTAAATAGGCCTCTGTGGGGTCTATAAAAGTGCGGAAGTCTCCCTGTCTGATTCCCTCCAAGATGGAGTGGAGGGAATGTATTTTGAACCTCCTGTAATGATTGAAGCGGTCCTGCCACTTCAGATCCAGAATTGCCCTCCATCCCCGATGTCTTGGGGATTCCGAAAGGGATGGTGTAATGCCCTTGGCCCTGCTGTCTAGAGGCACTGGCTGGATGGCTCCATGTCCAGCAGGAGTTGTATAGCTGCATCAGTAATCTCCGTGCCGGGTTATTTGAAACCGGGCAGCTCTGGAAAAACCCCAGGGGTTTAGACAGGAGTTCCAGAGCCGGACTGTGCCTCATGGTGTTCTGAACCTATTTATCTGATGAGGCACGGTCGCAGCAGTCGGTGAAGTATGCCAACCGCCCCCCTGGGGGGGGTGACTCGGTTCTGGCCTTAGTTTTTGCGGGAGGGGCATCCCCCCCGCCACATCCTCCGCTCCCTCGGAAGGGCCGCTTCTGCTGCCTGCCCCTCTGCTGCCTATCTTGGCATCTCTGCCTGCCGGAAGAGCCTCCTCGTAATGCCTGGCACCTGAATACCCCGCCCCTGAACCCCTGAAGGGATCCTAACCCCAGAAGGAGGACCCGAAGTCTTGTCCCCGGGAACAGGGCCGTCTGGAGTAAGGCACCGTCCTGAACTGTCCCCTCTTAGGGGCTGTGGGGAGATCCTTCCTCTAGTCCTTATTCTCGACCAGATAGGGGTCCAGAGCGGGTCCAAAAAGGACATCTCCTGTGAAAGGAGTGGATGCCAGGCGCCACCTGTGGTGAACCTCTGCCTGCCACTGTCTCAGCCACAGCAGCCTGCGAGATGCAACAGTGGAACAATTGCCCTGGAGGCAAGCCTGGTTGCAGACAATGAGGCATCTGCCACAGATTGGATGACCGCCCCCAGCTTATTGATGTCCTGGTGCGCTCTGACCTCGGTAATGGGGATGCGTTGTTGCAGCTCCTGCAGCCAGAGCAGAGGGGACCTGTTGAACAATGAGGCGGTGATGGCGGCCTTCACCGCCCAGGCGGCTGCCTGATGCCTCTTCGGAGGGTGAGGCCCGCCTTCCTGTCTTCCCACGTCAGAGCCTGCTCAGGTTCCCCTGGCAGAATCAGGGGTGTTGCAGAGCCAAAGCCAAGGCGCCCCTGGTGGGTGGGATAGCACCCCCTCCATGTCTTGATCCACATTGAAAAGGCCTTGTCTGTGGATGTGAGCATGGGAATGGCCCCTTGGCACTTGACCGATTCAAGAAAGGCCCTGGGAGTTGGCACTGTGTCGGTCTCAATGGTCTGCTCCTCAAACCTGGTTTCTGCAGAAAACCCCTGCTGCTGAGGCGGTGCCTCTGCTGCTCTGTTCCCAAGCCTGGCGGCCGCATAACCCTTAAAAAGGAGTGATTTATATAACAAAGGCTGGAACAACCCGGTGAAGGTCAGCTTGGGGGGGGGGGCAAGCCTATGTCATCGGATAGATCCTCCTCCCTGACTTCCCCCTCCTCACAATCCAGCTCACTCTCCTCCCATGATAAGGCTGAGGAGCTAAGCTGTCCTCCCCCTGGGTTTCCAGCCCTTCAGGTATCCTAGGAGAGGATGCCACTGAGGCAGCATTTGAGGCTGCTGCAGCAATGTCAGGCATTGCTGGAAGCCCTTCATCATTATGTCTGAAAATTGGGGGCCCCTGTGGTGCTTGCTGGCTGGGGGCCCCTGCCTGTCTGGGGGGTGGTGGCAGAGGCTGATCTCAGGGAGGCAGCATGGGGGAGGGGGATTGCCACCTCTGAGGGAGACCCCAAGGACTAGGGGTGTCAAAGGGGATTCTTGCCTGCAAATGGTTGTCTCCCCTGCAGTCCCACCTGCTGTGGGGCCTCCAGGAGCCTTTCTTTTCTTTCCCTGGCATGGGATGGATTTGAGGCCACTTGCCCTCTTGCAAATCTGTTCCAGTCTTTAATGCCTCCTCCTTTCTTATTTAGATGGCTTGGGAGGCTTGTGACCCCCCCCCCTGCTTTCAGCTCTGCCCTGGGGGAGAGGTGTTTTTTTTTTTGTCTCTGCCTTTCCTCCCCCCCCCCGCCTGTTTCCAGCTCTGCGCTGGGGGAGAGGTGCTTCTTTTTGTCTCTGCCTTTCCTCCCCCCCTTCTCTGGGCCGCCTGAGGGGTGGTCACTAACCTGGTGGGACTGCCGGCTGTTGTTGCCAGTACCTGTGTCCTGCCAGTCTCCTGTTGCCTCTGGGCGCCGCCATCTTGGAACACATGGTCCCTTATGGCTTCAAGATGGCGCCTTTGCCAGGAGATGAAGGCGCCCCTTTTGAATCTTCTGGCTGGGCGGCTTGTGCTCCGAAGAGCTGCGCTGCTGCCGTTTTCTTCACTTCCCATGCCGCTGGAGTCCTTGCTTTGCCCGTGAGCCCCCTCCAATGAGGTGGGTCACGTACCAATGGGGCGGGCGCTCCGCGTTTGCAAGGCTCCCTTCCAGGGGGCGGGGGGGGCTCCGCGTGTCCCTTCTCACGATCCGCGGCTCTTGGGGAAGTCTCTGGCGCTGCTGGCGTCCTTGCAGCCGGGCGTGCCTGCCAGAGGCTTCTGCCCTCTGTCTCCTGCTCACCCGGCAAATTCCTGTCTGAGTGTTGCTTGTCTCACTCAGAAGCCTGGGCGGCGGGCCGCCCGCTGAGGGGCTTTTGGCCGATCCTTACAGTCCCGGGAGTTGCCAGCTCGCCTGGGATGCTGTAGGAGGGAGACACTGGAATTTTCCTTCCTTTTCTTTCTTGAATATCTTCGACCTGTTGGAGATCTAGGATGGTCAACCGTCCATTTGAGTGGACTGAGTCTATAAACTGGGCGAAGCCTGGTGGACCAGAGGCTTATACCAAGAGCTCTGATGACTCACTCCAATCAACGAGAGGATAAAGTCAACCCATCCTGGATACTCCTCCCCCTCACTATGGAGAAACCTGAGTCTAAGTGTCCATCTTTTTGACAGAATCATGTCTTATTTCTAATTTGCTAATAAAAGCAGAAAGCTATTAAAAACTACTGCCAAAATAGGTGTACAAAGTATAGGAGTAATTCAGGCACAAGCTTTAAAACCAATTCTATGCTGCCTGCTATCAGTTTAAAGCACAAATAATAATGTCAAGGATAAAAAGTTTCCTTTAATTTTGGGAGTAATGTAAGGATTTGCTAAGACATCATCCAAGGGCTTTTATCAGCACTGGCAGCAGTAGGTAATCTGTGTTATCAGATCGCAGCCAGGTACCTGCGCTCAAGAGAAGCCAGATGCTTATACTAAAGCTTACATTTGAGACCAAGCTTGATGTGGGCCATCATGCAAATGAATGGCTACATCATGCAAATGAATGATGAACCATTCAGTTGAGTTCTGGTCCTATACTGTCTCTCAACAGTGGATTGTGAAACAGAGATGGATGTAGACAGCATCTGGTCAGACTCCACCTACCCCAATATATCATCTATCAATATACCTCAACCAATCACAACTCCATTAATCTGCCCTTTTTAAGTGGCTGCCACACCATCAGGTGACCAATGCCTAAGCAATCAGCATGAACAGGCACAGTATCCTTGTGGCCTATAAAGAAAAACATAACAAACTTATTTTGGGTACTGATTGTTTTCACTGGCTAGAACATTATAAATATTTAAAATTTTGTTATAACAAGAACATTTTTTTAGTCAGAACAAAATATTTCAACTGTGGGAGCTGCTTTGGTCTGAACTGCAAACTAAAATATATTTTCCATTATACATACTATTATTTAAATATCTTTTACAAGTACATATTTTATTAATTTAGTTGTTAATATATTGTATTTTATTTTATAAGATCATAGCTTGTAGGATCTATGCTGAAGAGCCTATGCTGAAAAGCAACATATCAATTCTATTTCAATAATAAACAAAATTAAAGAGCAAATAATGGTCATAATTTCCATCTTATGTTCCTCCAATTTTTATGCTAATAGTTTGGAAATTATACAGATAAAAGACAATTATTTAAATATAGTGAATATAGATCCTCAGAGTAACTAAGAACGTAAAATATATTCAATACATAATAGAAACAATGAATTTTTGGTGTCAAAATATGAAATATAATCTTGTCTTTTAAAAAAATGTGTGCATAACAGATTTCCTTCTGGCAGGAATATTCTGAAATTTATTCTACTCAAAAGGAAAATATCTCTACTTTGCTAATTCACTAAACAGCTGTATCATTTTCTTCTAGGGCACCAATTAGCATAATTGAGGTGGATTGCTTACATTTGGCATGGAAATACACTGATACAGTTATGTTTCATCAGTTAAAAATCCTTTTATTTCACCACTCCATTCTAGCAGCACCCAAGTTTTGAAATCAATGAACAATTTGTCAAACATGATGTAACAAATCAATGTTTCTGAATACCCTAAGTATATTGAAGGTTATTCTTATTATTCCCCTCAACCAATATTATTTTTATAAAAGAAAAGGTGGTGATTACGAACATTTTTTTCCTTAATGGGACCTTGAAAAGGAGGTAAAATATGAACATATTTTATGTTCAATGCTCACGCTTTTCAAATCTTTAAAAACTTGTTTCAAAAGTCAGTGTATTAAAAAGTCCTAGCTCAGATCATGGATCAAGGAAGGTCAGGCTGGTTAATATTCCGGTGGAAGATTTCCAGGAAATATTATGGCTGTAGACAATGCAGGAAAGCTGAAGAAAGTTCAAAAAAGGGCAGCAACAAATCTAATTGCTGTCAAGAAAATTACATGGATGTTTCTATGTAGTTTCCAAGACTCAAAATCTATTTGAAGACACAATATATTTTCCCTCACCTTTTAAATATATAATTAAGCTTCCAGCTATCTTTTCACTTAGATATGATAATTTCATGTTCATGCCCTTGAGCTATTACATTTTTTAAAGGAAACATTGTTGGTAGTAGTAAAAACTGCTATATTTTTGGAAAGATAACTCCCATCAAAACTCCCATCAAGCTATCAAAATTAAAGCTACATTAACAACTGCATCCAAGTGCTAATTCTAACATTCTTATAACTATTCTTTTAGGTTCATTTAACTTAAGTAGAAATATTTCATTTGTCTGTCCTCTGTGAAAGTCTAAAAAAGGCTGCAATATAACGAATCAGTAAAACATAACTATAAAGATAAAGATTTGGAAGAGTTAGTGGAAAACAAAGGAAAAATCCATTTTTTTCAAGATTTTTCATGTTTAAATAAAAACAACCCAAAATAGAAAAAAGTCTAAGATGATTTTATTGCCAAATTCCAGTATTTCGCCTACAATTTTCAATAAATTGTTCTGTATTGTTATTTTGAGGATAGTTTTTGGCAGATTTTTGTTAAATAGAATTCTTAAATAGAAATGAAAATGAAAATGAAAGCGAATCTGTATACAGGTAGTCCTCAACTTATGACCACAATTGAGCCCAAAATCTATGTTGTTAAGGGAGACATTTGTTAAGTGAATTTCATTCCATTTTATAATCTTTCTTGCCACAGTTGGTAAGTGAATCAGTGCAGTTGATAAATCAATAAGTTGGTTGCTATGTGAGGTTGCCCCTTTGACAAAAGGCTTGTCAGAAGATTGCAAAAGATGATCACATGACCTTGTGAAACAGCAATGGTCATAAATATGAAGCAGTTGCCAAACATTTGAGTTCTGATCACATAATCATGGGGATGCTGCAATTTGTTTAAAAACAAATTGTTAAAAGGACATCTTCACACAGTTACTTTGTATTTTGTATGAAATCGATATTAAATTTTGCTCCATATAATTATATTTTTTTTTTTGCAATTTCAGAATATTTCAATTTTTTTGGATGAAGGCTGCATGAAAAAAAATCATATCTTAAATTTGTACAACTGAAGGTACAAATTACAAATACAAAAACAATAGAAATACAACCATTATTCAAAATGTAGGTCACAAAACCTGTTTTATTTAGTTTATATAAAATGCTTGCAGTCTCAGAGTTCGTGGACATTTAGTATTTAGTATTTTAGTATTTTATTAATATTTATAGGCCGCCCTTTTCCCCGCGGGGACTCAGGGTGGCTTACATAAAATAGGGAGGGGGGTATAAACAATAAACATAAAACAATACATAAGAGTTAAAATAGTACTCAACATTCATTCTTCATTCGGGTGGGGACAGATTGTGATCTTATCCCCAGGCCTGACGGGATAGCCAGGTCTTGAGGGCTGTGCGGAAGGTCTGGACGGTGGTGAGGGTACGAATCTCCACGGGGAGATCGTTCCAGAGGGTCGGAGCTGCTACTGAAAAGGCCCTCCTCCATGTAGTTGCCAGTCGGCACTGACTGGCGGATGGTATTCGGAGGAGGCCCAATCTATGTGATCTTATAGGTCGCAGGGAGGTAATTGGCAGGAGGCGGTCTCTCAAGTACGCAGATCCACTACCATGGAGGGCTTTAAAGGTGGTGAGTAGCACCTTGAAGCGCACCCGGAGATCAACAGGTAGCCAGCGCAGCTCGCGGAGGATAGGTGTTATGTGGGCGAACCGAGGTGCGCCCACAATCACTCGCGCGGCCGCGTTCTGGACTAGCTGAAGTCGCCGGATGCTCTTCAAGGGCAGCCCCATGAACCTTAGGTTTACTTGCTTTTCTTTGCTGCTATTCTTTCAATCTCTTGGATGAGAAGTTTTATATCCTAATATATTTTATTGTTTATACTATTTTCATCTTCCCTTAAAATATTAACAGAAACTAAAATGATCTGAGAATCAATGTCTCCATGTTAATCAAATTAGCAAACTTCCTCAAACTCCAAAATAAGTTACTCAGACCTACCATGTTTCCTCAAAACTAAGACAGGGTCATATTTTCTTTTGACCCCCCCCCCAAAATAAATGCTTGTCCTTATTTTGGGGGAGGTCTTACTATTCTTGAGGTGCAGGAGGTATCAAGCATGGTCAGCTCATGGCTGCTACCGTGTCGCAATAGTTTCAGGGAGGGCTAATTTTCAGGGGAGGGCTGATTTTAGCACATGCGTTCAAAAGCTCGGTTGGGCTTATTATCTGGGGAGGCCTTATTTTCAGGGAAACATAGTAATTCACATGTCAAAAGGTAATGTCTGCAAACACAAATAGAGTTAATTAAATTAAGTCTCCCAGCAGAAGTGTATGTTCCTAAGAACACACATACACACACACAACCCTCAGCACATAAGACACTTCCACACCCCAGGCAAACTGTTTTGCTTATAGGAATAAATATTTCTTCATTCCTCACAGCTGTCTAGATCTCATTTTTATTCTTGTGTCACCCCGACTCGAGTTGGAACCCCAAATTATTCTTCTGATACTAGGAAAATTTAGCCACAGTTTATTCCAAGTATAGAAAAGGAAGAAGCTTTTTTTTTATTCTTCTCCCTATTTAATGACAATATAGCTAATCACCTTTAGTCATAGCTCTTTATTGTGTTCATTCAAGGAGCATTCCATTAGCATTCCCCAATCTGAAAAAGAGTTACTTTTGTCTTCCATGAGACAAATCTCAAAACACTTATGCATGAAAATGGAATGCTCATATTCTTGAAAGGTTAGTACAAGATTATTTAACCAGACCCAATGCAGAGAAATATTGGGTATCACTAATCCTGCTGATTATCAATGACTGTTTAATAATACTTCTTTTTTTAAAAAACTACAACAAGCAGTAGATTTAGTCAGCTATAGCTTTCAGTAAGGCATGATTTTTTTTCTAGTAGATTATCTCTAAGCATAGTATGATCTTGTATACTCAACATCTTCCTCTTGGCTAGATATTGTTTTTTACTTCCAAGCATTATTTGCAGGTGGTAATCAAGATCCATATTGGAATATCTAATAGCAACATGCTACTCTGGCTTAGAGCTACAGGAAGATCAATGTTTGACAATCATGCTCACACCAACATTTCCTATGGCAAAACCAATTGGCCCAATCAGCTTTTATTTTTATTTAGCAGCAGCAGCAACAGTACATAAATGACCTGGGGGTGAAGAGAAGAACATGAATTTCATTTGTGGTGGATTTAAAAGGTTTTTTGGGTGGAACCCAATGCCATATTGACCAGAACTCTTCAAAGGAAGTGCTGAAAATTCCTCATCTCTCATTACAAACCATGCAGATAAAAACATCTTCCATTGCTGTTCTTTTTATCCTACCAGGATCACCAGCCTCTGAAAGATAGGAAGGAGCCACTTTCAACTAGAGTGGGACCTGATTACTCCTAAAGAACAAGGCAAGCACTAAAAGAAGGTAAGAAGAACCTTATAATGAAAGCAAATTAGGTTTTCAATAATTAGAGAGCCAGACTTGTATAGTGGGTTATTAGGATAGAAACTGGGAGACAATGAATTCTAGTCCTGCCCTGGGCACAAATCCAGCTGGGTGACTTTAGGCCAGTCATTCTCAGCCTAGGAAGGCAGCAGTGGCAAACCACTTCTGATAAATATTGCCAAAAAACCTGTAGGGACTTGTCCAGGCAGTCTTCAAGACTCTGAAATGATTGAATGGGGGAAAAAATTAAATACCTTTGTAGGTAATTCTTTGCTACTTCTGCTGCCTGTCGCCTGCCTGCAATTTGGCAGTCCAAATCTACCCAGGCTGAAGGCTGACTCAGATCCCCATCCTTCCGAGGTGGGTAAAATGAGAACCCAGATCGTTGGGGACAATATGCTGACTCTGTAAACTGCTTAGATAGGGCTGTAAAGCACTCTAAATTGGTATATGTCTAAGTGCTATTGCTACTCCTATATATATTGCAAATAACAAATAAACATATCCCACTCTCATAATTATTTTAGTGTCTTATTCTAGTTAACCCAGTTTAAAAGAAGACTTTAAATATTAAACATTTGATTTAATTAAGCTTTTAAGTTAATGTTATCTCAATTCCTTGCATATTTCGCTTTAAATATAGCATTTCTTTTAACAGAAGAAAAAATGTGCCATACTTTATATCAGTGTTGGATTATTGTGGAATTTTGAGAGTTGAAGTCTTCTCATCTTAAAGTTGCTAAGGTTGAGAAATTATGTTTTAAATTAATTGTCTGGATTCAAATTCTATGTAGGAAGAAGTCAAATAGAATTATATTATCATCATCATCTCAAATTAAATAGAATGAGGAAAGATATCTAGGGAAGTGGTACATCATTTAGGAAAATTAAATAACTTGTCCTATGAAGGTGCTTATCTTCCCGCCCGGCTCCGTGTGCTTGTATTCAAATTGGAGTCACGCTGAGTCCCATTCAGAGGGCGGAGGGATGCTGTGCTTTTTTTTTGTTTTACCTATGTTCTCACAACCATGCAAAGGTGGGTTTTGTGCTACAAGGATCTTTCTTTCTTTCTTTCCCTGTCTGTGGTTCCGATTGCAATCATCCTTTGCTTCGGATTAAAGCACCGTTTCTCATTCCTTGCAAAACTGGGGAAACAGCAGGGCCACCTCCTTCCCCCCTTTCCTTGCAGCACCATCGGTTGCAAAATGTTCCCCTGATTTGGTTTATATGTTCGCAGCAATACGATACAACAAATAGGAAAGTTTTAATAAGATCATCTGACTTTCTTTGGTCTCTGCTGCCCCCCCACCCCCGACCCCGTTAGCCCTTGGGTTTTGTCCCCTCCAAAGGAGAGAATGGGAAGGAGAGGAAGGAAGGAAGGAGGGGGGAAGGAAAATAAGGGAGGGGGGAAGAAGATGGAAGGAGAAAAATGGAAGGAAGGAGAAAGAATAGAAGGAAGAAGGAGGAAGGAGAAGGAGGAAGATGGAAGAAAGGAAGGAAGAAAAAGTGGAAGGGGGGAGAAAAGAAGGAAGGAGGTAGGAAGAGAAGGGGAAGAGAGGGAAAGAGCAGAAAGACAAAGAGGATGAAGTTGATAGGCAAGAGGAAGGAGGAAGGAAGGAAGAAAAAGGGAGGGAGAGAGGAAAGAAGAAAAGATGGAACTAGAAAAGAAAGAAGGGAGGGAGGAAAGGGGAAGACAGGGAAAGAGCAGAAAGACAGAGAAGGTGAAGGTAGATAGGCAGAAGGAAGGAAGAAGGAAGAAATAGGAAGGAGGGAAGGTGAAAGGATGGAAGGAGGAAGGAACAGAAGCGAAGGGGAAGAGAGAGATGGAAAGAGCAGAAAGACAGAGAAGGTAAATAGGTAAAAGAAAGGAAGCTGAAAGAATGGAAGGAGGAAGAGAAAAGGAGAAAGGGAGTAAATAAGGAAAGAAGAGAGGATGGAAGTAGAAAGGAAGTAAGAGAAGGAAAGAGCAGAAGACGGATAAGGTGAAGGTAGATAAGCAAGAGGAATGAAGGAAGAAGGAAGGATGGAAGGAGGAAGGAAAAAGAAGGGAGGGAGGGAGGAAAGAAGAAAATAATGGAAGAAGAAAAGAAGAGAAGGGAAAGAACAGAAAAATAAAGAAGAAAGGGAGGAAAGAGGGAAGGTGAAAGGATGGAAGGAGGAAGGAAGGGAAGGGGAAGAGAGATCTAAAGAGCAGAAAGACAGAAGGTAGATAGGCAAGAAGAAGGAAGGAAGGAGAAATAATGGAAATGAAGGAAGGCTAGAAGGAAGAAAGAGGGAGGGAGGGAGGGAAGGAAGGAAGGAAGGTGAAAGGAGGAAGGAAGGAAGGGGTACTTCCACTTGTAGGCCTGGGACTGAATGCAGGAGGAGTCTCTCCATAGGATCAGCTGCTCCTCTGATCATGGTCTATGAAAATGTTACTGCCTGCCTGATGCAAATTTAGACAGATGGTGCTTTGGGCTGCCCCTCAAATCCCCCCCTTTACTCCTCCCCCTGTAGAATTCAGCCCCCTGAGTTTTGCCTTTGAGGGGCATCTAAATTAAGGTGACCAGACATCCCGCTTTTGAACAATTTGTCCTGCGTCCCGCGGTGTTTTAAAGAAGTCCGGATTTTTTAAAAAAAAAATTAATCAAGAACACCACCACCCCCATCGGTCAATGGTATCCCGCTTTACCAATGTTAAAATCTGATCACCTTACTTTTGATACACAAACACACATACTGCTTATAATCAAATTTATTCATCTGAGTAATCGCTTTCTACTAAAACTCTAAGCTATAGTGATTTTTTTTAATGCTCTCAGGTTGGCAACCAAAGATGATGTTTTGCACAATGCTAAACTATTTCAGCATATTTTGGAATATTCTCTTTATCTAATACTGAGCACAAACATCAGTTAATGTCTATTTATACCTAGTTTATAGTTTATTTACTTATAAACAGATATAAATAAGATAAGAAAATTCACACAGTCGTATGTTTTTATACATAACCAAAGTCTTGCAATTTCCTGCAAACAAAAGGACTTTAGTTCCTTTTCATGATGCACCCTCAGTTTTCCAGCCTCAAAATTATCAACATAAACTACTACTATTCTATTTCAATTTGTGTATAAACATGTCACTTTCTTATCTTAACATTGTTATAATTGGGTTTTTAATCAAAGCAATAGCAATAGCAATAGCAGTAGACTTATATACCGCTTCATAGGGCTTTCAGCCCTCTCTAAGCGGTTTACAGAGAGTCCCCAACAATCTGGGTCCTCATTTTACCCACCTCGGAAGGATGGAAGGCTGAGTCAACCCTGAGCCGGTGAGATTTGAACCGCTGAACTGCTGATCTAGCAGTAGCCTGCAGTGCTGCATTTAACCACTGCGCCACCTTGGATTGCTCCAACTTTACAGGAAGTATTCTTCAGTTTGTTTCAATATTCTAGAAGTGTTCTGATACTGAAACAATCCTGTTTTTGAATATAAAATGAGCACTTTGATCCCAGAATTGAGCTATACCAAGAAGCAATTTTTGAAGGGTCAAAATAGTTGCTTTGGACTAGAAATATTTTGAATTGCATATGGAATTGGTTGAGCTTTATATTGTTATTGTATGGCCTCTCAATTAATTCTAAGGATTGCTATAGAAAGGAAGAAACATGGGATCATTGTAAATATTATTCAGGGCATGGAATGATACGTTACTGTAAGATGTCAACTTCATTTGAAGAGAAAATGATTGAAACATCTGTGCCCATTCTCCTTCCAATATGCTTTCAGTTCACAAAACCTTGGGTAAATTACCTGTGGTCATTTTTGATATACACATGTTGATGTTGAATATCATGCTGGTAATTGGGAAGAAATATATTATTTTTGACCTGCTCCTGATCCTTACAGCTTCAGAACTATTGTTATCTCGAAAATCAAGATCTATCAAATTAAGTCTAATATTTCTATTGCATAGCAAAAGACAGAGTTTAATACTGAACCAGTCTTTGACCACAGTAGTGTTTATTCTCAGACCTATGTATACAAGCAACATTAAAAACAAACATCACTACAATCTTCAACATAAGCACTTTATAGCAAGCAATACTGAACTCAACACACAAATTAGATGGGACTATTTTATGGTCTGCAATGAAACCTCTAAATACAATTATGCTGGTTTATGTTATTCCTGGATATTTCACAAATAAATTTATATAATCCTATTTAATTGTACACCTCACAGTTTATGAACTATTTTAATTAGAGAATATGTATATTATGTTTACTAGTTTCTGTTTTTGACACACAACATATATATTTAAGCATAAATGGTGCTTAAATTTCTTATAAAGTAGATGTAATTGTCACAAATATATATTTTTATACAGTTATGAATCTTCATTACAGAATTTATTAAATCCCTAAAAAATAAAAAATAAATGTTTTAAGTTCTCTGTAAAAATTATAAATAGAAACACACTATTTGAAACTCATTCATTGATACTTGGCTGCTTACTTGCAAACATTTTATTACCCAATGAGGTAATATCATTAGGACAAGTGAAGGTGGGTTTGCTTGCATGTTGTATATATACAGTAGTTTGCCTGGACAGTTTTGGTGGATGTGAGATTCCCTTTCCTTCCCTTTCCTACTTGATATACAAAACCATTTGTTAACAAATGGAAAAAATTGATCTCTTAACCAGTCGATGGGAAACCTTGTTTCCCTGAAAATAAAACCACCCAGATAATAAGCCCAATCGGGCTTTTGAGTGCATGCACTAAAATAAGCCCTCCCCGAAAATACTGCAACACAGCAGCACAACTATGAGGTGACCATGCTCACTGCCTCCTGCACCTCAAAAATAATAAGACTTCCCCCAAAATAAGGCCAAGGACTTATTTTAGGGGTCAAAAAAAGATCCTGCCTTATTTTTGGGGAAACATGGTAGATTGACAAAGGCTAGACTAGTTAACACTGAATGAGATGAATGAGCCAATATAAAACATATGATATGATATATCATTGATATGATATATCAATGAGCTGATATATCCTTTGAGATGAAGCTATTTCTAATAGTTATCAATATACCTATGGATTACTCTTTCTTTGCACTCACCTAATTCTATCCCAACAAAAATATTCTTATAAAATGTAATACAATTATACATCAGAAGGACAAAAAACAAAAGAAACCCCACAAAGAAACATAATATGTACTCAAATATTAGCTTGCCTAATATGAGTAAATTAATTTGTTCTGACATAATTATTTGACAGGAAGCATAATGGCATGTCTCTCTTCAAAGGCATATTCAATATGACTAAGACTTGTTTTTGTTTTTATGTTGATTTGATATTTCATCTGATGGATTATATTTTCTTAGGACTTACTGTTTAGTTAAAGGGGGAAGCCTATTATACACTCCCTGTGGGATTAATTTAGCCCCCAGCCTGGTCATTAAAAGCTTTCAACTATAACATTTTTAATGCCATTTTAAAGTTTTAAACATTTTTAATGTCATTTATCTACTCAAAAGGTGAACCAGAATGATGTAAATAAGAGGAAACGGGTTAAGCAAGAGGTCTCCATATAACCACAATTATCCCTAATTACCACTGATATATCTTATGGTAAGTTCAATAGTGAGATCTATCATTGTTCCTGACAAAATATGAAGCACTTTATCCCAACTTTGGTGTCATCAGAATACATGGTTTTCTATGCCAGGAAATGCAGCTTTGTTCCAAACCACAAACTATGTAGATATGTAGCAATGTAGATAAGAAGTTCTATAAAAAGAAATGATGATAGGAATATAGATGGGAGTTGATAAAAGTCAAGAGAGTGGACAGTAGACATAGTGCAATCACTATGTAATTGCAATTCCACTATTTTTACCCGTGACATTCATAACATGTGTTAAAAAGGGGAGGTGTTTTGATTACACAGTTGACCACTTAATCTTGATATTTTTGACTTCCCCTTCCCTAAACATCTCTAAATGGTTTATATGGTTAGTATAAACCATAGATAGATAGATAGATAGATAGATAGATAGATAGATAGATAGATAGATAGATAGATAGATAGATAGATAGATAGATAGATATAAAGATGAAGATAGGTATAGATAGATATGTCACATATTTTATTATCAAATGTGATGTTTGAATATTCAGAACAATATTTTTTATTTATTTATATCTAGCCTTTATGATTTTTATAAATAACTCAAAGCAATGAATATATTCAACACACATTCCCCCTCCTATTTTCTTCACAATAAAACCCTGTGACGTGGATTGAGCTGAGAGAGAGTGACTGACCCAAGGTCACGCATACCTATACCAGGATTAGAATTCAGTCTCCCATTTTGTAGCCTGGTCCACTAGATCAAACTGGCTCTCAGATTTCTATATCTCACATCCATAGCTATCTGCTTACACAGTATCTGTGTGTGTGTGTGTGTGTGTGTGTGTGTGTGTGTACACACACTCACATACACATCCTACATAAAAGTATAGGACCAAGAAATTTTACTTCATTTACCATATTAGTGCTAAGACTGGATTACTGTATCCCAGTTATGATTTTCAGTGTTACTGACATGTTAACAGCCAGAGGTCTGTACATTCAAAGAACAAGAAAGGCAGGGGTGGATAAAAATGTTCCTCATCTACTGCAAAATCTGCTGTAGGTTCTTTAAAGTCAATCACCAAATAATTGTTAAGCTTCAATTGCTTAATAGTAGAACCAAAAAAGTGCCATCCTGACTATTTTGTACTACTATAATGAAAGGAAGAAAGCTGAGAGATGGGATGATTTGGATATTTATTAGATTTTGTAGGAGATTGTCATGGAGAAAAACTATCTACGTGGTTGCTGAAATGAAATAGCTATAAAGCTCAGTTCAATCCTTCAAATTTGGGGGATTTTTTAAAAAAACTTAAAATTGCACCTTATACTGGTATATAGATTACAGCAATAGATTGTACAGTGCTATTTACAAAATTAAAATTTTGAGAAATCTGAGGTCTGCCCAACATGCTAAATATGCATTTTAATATCATACATTATTTTTCCCGACATTTCAAATAATTAATTCACATTTACCTATGTTCTTCTAATTTGATTTTTAAACTAATCTTCCATCAGCTTTTTCCAAATACCTCCTTTTCAGCTCATTACTATAGAGTTTTGACTTTGCCTTTCTCTGTCTCTATTAAGCATATCACCCTTGCTTTTACTGTCTGGCATAATTTGATTCCTCTGACTGATTCTTTCTGGATGATGAATTCTGACATTAAGACTGATTCATTTATCAGCTTCATTATTATTTAATTTATATCAACTAAATCTATCTAATAGTCGTCATCCTGCAAAGGGGTATACATGGAATTATGATGAATTAATGATTGACTCATGAAAAAAAAATACAAAAACAATCTAAACCTGACAATGGGTGAACCAGTGATAGGTTACATAAACGCTCCAGAAATTCCTTTCAATTATATTATTTGCTTTATGTTCCAGGTCATCTTCTCCTATTATTTTTAAATCCCCCAATGCCAAAAATGTGTTGCCAATAACTTTTGGTTATTATGTGTGGGATGAACTGTCCCAAAACAAGTATTTCATAGAGTTCCTTAATATCCAGAATCTTTCCAGTTATATTTGATAATGTTTTCCCTTATGGAAATTTTATTCCAAGAATATAAAATCAAATCTGCTTTGGATGATATATAAATAACAAATTAATATACAGCAATAGCACATAGACGTATACCACTTCATAGTGCTTTACAGACTCTTTAAGTCAGTGGTCCCCAACCTTTTTATCGCCGCGGACCAGTCAGCCTTTGATAATTTTACCGTGGCCCACTGAGCGCGCGCAGGGGTGGGGGGGGCGTTGTTTTAAATCCACCTTCCCAATTCAACACCTGAATCATATCCAACCTTCCATTTTGTATGTAGATTTTAAGGAATAAACAGCTGAATTAATCAAGGTCAAAGATAAAAAGAGCAAGGGCAAAATTAAATAAGCCAGAGGATAGCAATGTAAAAAGAATACAGTATTAAGGAGAGAAAGGAGAAGAAAAAACCTCGCTTCTGCTGAGGTCAGGGAAATGTTTGATACTGATCTGGCTGGGTAAGAGTCCAAGAGTCCATATCGCCAATAACTACGCGTGGGGGGAAAGGAAATGTGTTTTGTGAGGAAGAGAAAGAGCGTGCTTCACCGATGCCCATTGGCGAAATTTTGGATCTCCCCTCAAAAGACCCCGCCCTCGGCTGCCCGACGTTCTCTCTCTCTCTCTCTCTCTCTACCTCTCCCGCCGTTCCTTCTCACAAGCCAAGGCCGGGCGGGGAAGCGCCGTCTCCGTCCCGGGCGCGCCGCCCCTCCCTGGGCAACTCGGAGACGACTGAGCCGAGGAGGACAGCGAGAAAAAGAAGAGAGCGGCCAGCAACGACCGCCGGGGAAGCCGCCAGGGCCTCCAAGGGCTCCGCTTCCAGCGCATGGTCCGCCCCCTCCTCGCCTCGCTTCCAGGCGAGCCGACTGAGGCGAGAAAGGAGAAAGAGGCGGAGGCGTTCACTGAGGGGACGGCTGACTCGGGGAGGGGGTGGTGTAGTAGCGGGGGATTCTTCCTCCTCGCCTCACTTGCTCCTGTGCTTCCGCGCAGCTCCCCCCCTCCGGCGACGGCGCTGCATGAGTGAAGAGTCGGCCGTTGCATGGCCCCCGGCCGCTGCGCGGCCCGGAGCCAGGTACTCCGCGGCCCGGCACCGGTCCGCGGACCGGGGGTTGGGGACCACTGCTTTAAGTGGTTTACAGTGTCAGTCTATTGCCCCCAACAATCTGGGTCATTTTACCAACTTCGGAAGGATGGACAGCTAGTCAACCTTGAGCCAATCAGAATCTAACTGCTGGCAATCAGCAGAATTAGCCTGCACTTCTTCATTTTAGCCACTGTGCTACCACGGCTTCAATATATGACCTATGCATATAATTTTAATAATTTACATTTTCCGTATCTTTATCATTTCAGTACATTACAAATGCTCTACTTTCTAGGTGCCTCTCTTATGCTATTACCAAACCCCCAAAAAACTCTCCTTCCATTTCAAAAGTTTTTTTTTTTTCATTTTAATAATGACTGCATTTTTCTCATCCTTCACCCTAGTCATTTAATCAGCACATTGTGAGATTTTCTATAATGTGCTTCTAATGAGAGCTCCATTAATTTCGAAAGCTTGGCTCTCTTAAAAGTTTCAACACCTCTGTCAAGTAGAAGAGTGTTCTGAAAATGAAATGTGAAAGAGAAAGGTAGAAAATGCTACTACATTAGGTAAATGAAGCTACGTTATGTGAGTACATTAAAAGCAGAGGTGGAGCAGATGTATGTTATAACAAAAATGTATAGATGATCTCAGATGTGAAGAGCTTTTATAGAAACAACATGATTTCTGAAGGTATCTTCATACACAATAAGAATAAATGGATAAGAAGTTGCCCAGGATTTCAAGTTAGGAAAAAGGGGATTCTGCTTTTAATTCATAGGTTCTCACCTCTATGGAAATAGGCATTTATCCTTCAAAAATAATTTCTCATTTTATGTGCTTTTCCATTCTTGGCAGTTTCCTTAGTCTATCTACTCCTTTAATATAGTGATTCTGTTGCAAATGCCTACATTCTTTATTTTTTATCATTTTTACATTGTCCTGCCAAGTCCTTTCCATGCCTTTCAATGGAATCTAGTTTCTTCATATGGTATGCCAACATTTTCTAAATGCATTTTTTTCTAATCCTACACATTTTCTTTCCAACCTGTGTTTTAACCATCAGAATCATATTTTTATTTTTCCTCTACCATTTCTGGCTGGCAATTTTTCAAGAACAGTTTTATCTGTATATCTGCAAATATGTCAGGCATATATTGTTTCAGGATTGTTATTCAATTATACTAGTTTATATCTTGTTACACATGTATCTGCTTCTTGTAATCCACCTGCAGTATTTTACTCTACCTTTTTTAAAGATAAGTAAAATATGTCCTTAAAGAGATCCTTAAAGTTATCTTATCAGTGAGATAAGTGGCATATAAATTTAATAAATAAAAAAATCATTACAAACTTCATTACAACCTTATTAAAAAGTTTAATTTGCTTCTTTAATCTATGTGTCTTTACTGTATATATATATTAAAGGGTGTGTGTATGTGTATATATATGCGTGTGTATGTATGTATGCATGTGTATATGTGTATGTATGTGTGTGTATGTAAGTGTGTGTATGTATGTATGTATGTATGGAGAGAGAGAGAGAGAGAGAGAGAATAAATTTGAGCATAATGCTCAAGAAAGCAAAATACTGAATATGTCATTTCCTAGAAAATTTTCAATGACAAATGCAACATGTAAAATATTACAAAGTCTCCATGTCTTGCAAAAATAGTGAAAAACCTACATCATCCATGTTTTCACTCATTCAATTGGCACTCCATTGCCTAGCTTTCCCACCACATTCCTTATATCTGCTTTACAGAATTCTTATATGTGGCCTACTGCTCTTCAGTACTTCATCACTTTATTAAAATTAAATCTGTCCCATAAAATCTGTCTATTTTATGATCTTAATAAAAAATTAAATTTCAAGAAAACCTAATTAAAATGTTAAAAAAATGAAAATGCCCTGGGAACTTACACATTTACCAGAAAACAGCTGATTTCAAGGAGAAAGTAGTTACTGCTTTTATTTGCCTATATATATTAGTTTTGCTTTCCTTTTTTGAAAATACTGCTCTTTATTATTTTATATGTGTAATTAAACAAAGCACTTGAGTTAAGAATGCTTTATTCAGGAAACAACAACTTCTTCCTTCTTCTTTTTCTTTATCCATTATTTCCAAGAGAACTGCCAATGAAATCTCGTTTCCATCAGACAACAAGCTTTTTTTCTGTTGCAATTCAAGCAGGGGACTACTAAAGCAAACAGAATAAGACTCATCAAAAGGTTGGAAGGCAGAATGCAAAGTCTCAGATTCAGATATCAAAATGGCTCATAATATCAGTGCTTTACAAACAGAGCTTGAGTACACCTGAGTTGCATAGTGATAGAAGAAAGCTTTAGTCTAAATTTAAATTTCATTGTGGGCTTCACTGGCTTGATGTAAGCCCTGTGTTTAAGATGCAGGTTTCTAATATTGTCAGGGGGGAAACCTGATTATGAGCATAGCTGCACTTAATAAAATTGAACAGTCAGCACACCTTGCTTTAGCATTCAGAGGTTTATTAGAATTTAAAGCATGATAAAACATAAAACACTGATCACATGCAATGAGGGTCAATCTGACAACCAGTTAAGGGAATGGCTTGAGACGGATTGACAACCTCCCACCACTCATCCTAGTCCTTTTATACCTGAAAACCACTAAGCCACATGACTTTCTGGAATTTGCCACTCTGCCATAGCAACAGGGGGATTTGCTAACTGCTTCAGCCTAAATGTCACAATATAACTATTTTTATATATGGGACCAATTTAAGTCCCTCTTTTCCTACAATCTTAGCCCACCACATTGTGCAGCTAAGCAGCTATCCTGCTTCCAAGGCATAATTCCCACATACTCAGGAGCACAAGCTCACCACACAGGCATCAGCAATTTTTCATAATTTAATCAATGCTGACCATTGTGCTGGGTCTGTGACCCCCAGACCCTCACAAATATGCTTATCTTTGTATTACAAGCACCACAATGTAGCCAAAGCATCTTTCATTATTCTTTTGAGTACTGCAGGCAGGTATATTCATGCTGATGGTGGATCCAGCCCAGGTCCCCCAAGGTAACTTGCAACACCAGGAACTGGATAGGTGCAGTATCAATAGCAGAAATTTGTAATCTTCCCACAATATTACTTTTTCTTATTGTTTTTTTTAATGTATTTAATGTGAAGCATTAATCCTTCCTTCCTTCCCTCTCTCCCCCCTCCCTCCTTTTCTACCTCCCTGACCAAACAATGACTCAAAGACAAAGATACTGTCCCACACAGGTGACTGTATTTCACACAATAAACAATTCAACTAATCAAAAACATTCTTCTCTTTTAATGTTGTCATTCTGTTGATAATCCATCAGAACCAGGCACTGCACTTCTATAACAAAAGGTAATGTGAAAAAATAAATCCTATCCTGAAGAGGATTCAAACAGTACTTCCTTCTCATTCACAGCTGAATGTGAACTGTCTATGCACATTTTAAGATTCCTTTTTTGAGCAACCCTTCATCATGAAGCTAGCCAATAAAAGATTACTATAGTCGTATTGATCTTTTTCATTTTGTGCTAAAGCAAAATAATGATCAGTCAGTTTGTTGCAGGGGATAATAAAATGAGAGGTCACAATTATGCAGAAACAATGACCTTAATTTTATCTACCCTATTTTAATTTACATTATTTTAATTCTATATTACTAATGAGAACAAAGCAATTAATTTACACAGGTCATTTAGGAGCTGAAATTCTGACCAAATTCAATATATTGAGGTAGCTATTTACAATCAAATGAAGTGCTAACTTTCCTTTTGGAGGTACACTATATCCTTGAACTATATTGTATTTTTGCTACATTACAAAATAACAAATGTTTTTGGAGAGAAGTAGCATGAAACAATAGTACTTCATACAATCATGATTCACTAAATAAAATTTAAAAACAAAAACAATTTTTGCTAGATAATTTTTAGCAAGCATAAGATTCTACTTATTACTATTTGCATTGTATTGCTATTTGTGTTGTTGTATTGCTAAATTACTTGTGCTGATGCAATCACTGCCACATAAAGCATGCAACTCTTGTATAAGAATCTCATAATTTTAACTAAAAATGTATATTTCCCTTCCAGAATAACCAGGAAGATGAATCTCTGCTAAAGACACACACACACACACACACACACACACACACACACACACACACACAGAGCAGCATTAACTGGATAGAAACAATATTACAATAATATAAAAAATACATTTCTGCCTTCTATGAATCTAATTAGGTAAATGAATTCCTGAAAATTATAAGAAAGAAGCAATTTTCATGACATTTTTGCCATCAGATGTGATTTTTAAAGCCATCAAATGTGATCTTTTAAAGATTTACCTTCTCTATCTTCCCACATGTACGCTCCACCTAATGTACAGGTTCAAAAGATTTCCTTATTTCAGAAACACTCTTCCTTCTTCTCTTACTCACAATAGTATTTTCAGCAATATCATCTTCTTTCTGACAATGTTTTATCAATTGATTTATTTATATAAGCACCAGATAAGTTTACTGCAACCCTGTCAATAACACAGAATGAAACATGAATTTGATCAAAAACAGCCAGTGTAATGGATTCAATAGACACATCAATCTTTGTCTCTCATTATTAGAACTATAGACTTTTACAGTTCAGTCTTATCTGTGGATGTGTACACTATAACAAAGCACGGGCTCTCTTTTCGTCATTCTGCTGCATATCCGTTGACATAATTGTTATATCTTGTTCCAAGCAAGCCAAATCCTACACTTCCTGCAATTCTCATACATGAACTTTGAAATCTTAGAAGGCCTCCTATTTCCCAAGAAGAGACATAACTGATGGGTAGGAAAGCAGGCCTAGATGAATATATCACAATTTGCAAAACAATCCTGCTTTTGTTGTTTGCAGAACAGACATACAAAGGGTCTTTTAAGATACAAGAAGAAATAGAGAGGAAAAAAACATTCAAGCAATTGAGGAAATCTCCCCCCAAAATAAATAAAATGCACATCATTAAGAAGTATCCACACTACCACCTTGTGGAATTTTCTTGTAAGAACACCTGCTTTTCCCATCACCTCCCCCCACCCAAAAGTAGAAAAGTTTCTATTATATATAGTATTTTCCTATTTCTCTGCATAGTATTTTCTTAATTTCATACAGATACACCACACACTATATATAGATGTCCTGAGAAGACAAAATCTCATGTAGACTCAGAATCTTATACATGCCTACAGGTCAGACAATTAATGGGGCCTTTTGTTGAAATAGCTAACTTTTCCAACCCTAAATTTTGAAAGTTAAAATTAACCAGGCACTGAATTTCTCCCAGCAGTCCCTTTCTAGCAAAACAAAATCCAGGAAAGAACATCTCTTAGTAACTGAACTAGCAACTGAGCATCAACTCAAGATTAGAATGGCAAGAACAAGAATTCAGAAGAATTTTTACCTCATATCTTCATGATGTTGCTTAATCTCCTATTCAAAGTCTAAAATAGATATTCTTAACTTTCAGACATCTTGCAGCTAGCTAGGTTAAAATTCAGGAAAGGCTATCAAGCAGGGCCATGGAACTATGATGATAAAGCGTACCTATGGACTGTGAAGTGAGGTTCAATTGACTTTATCCTTGGGTCATAGCTTCAACACTGATAGCTGTGATGACTAGGGAAATGGTTGAAAATTGTGATTAAGTAAATGGAAAAGCAACTTGGGATGGGGGTGGGGAGGCATTTTGTAAAGTGTAAACACTGAAATTGGGCATTTGGACATTGGTGAAGGATAAAGAATATTGTCCATCATTGGAAACGCTAGATATTTTTGGACCTGGTATGTGTGAGGGACAAGACAGCTTCAGCTGCTCAACCTTTCCAGAGCATCTGAGTGCCAAAGAGTTAGAGCCTATACTGACGACCTGGCAGCATCTGGAACTTTCAAGCCCCTGCAGTGATTTGGGGGTGGGGAAAGGAGATGAAGCCATCTCCCTTTCTCTTTCCCCCCTCCCAATTAGGATCATCCTTTCCTTAAACATCCCCCTAGGCCTCGGAAGCTGGAAAAGGGGCCCGAGGGCAAGATGGCAATTTTGCAAAGGATGAGAAAGGGAGGAGACTAACATGTTGGGCTGCCGATCTTATGACCCCCTTCACGGGTGGCTGCAGAAGGGACAGTTCATCATTCACAACGCCCTGCAGACCAAAAGGGAGGGGTGCATAGGAAAAGGAAGGCAGCTGCAGTGCAGTGAAGAAGGAAGAGGTGGACGAAAAGGGTAGAAGCAGTTCTGATGTCGGGCATTAAAGGACAGGCTGTTCGATCACTTGAGTCTTCTTAGTTCTAGGTTTGCTAACTTTCCACTGGAGAGTCGAGCCTTAGCAACATTGATCAACCATTCCAGCCCAGAGCGGAGTTTTCTTTCTCCCCCTCCCCACCATGAGAAGGTACAGAGAATTGAAACGGGAAAAGACTCACTTTTGGGCATACGGCGGATCTAGCAATCCTATTGCCCCCCACCCCCGCAAAGACGCTCCAGCTTCCCCCTCCCGTTCCCCTTTTCAAAGCTATTTCCGTTGTTCTTCCCATTTAACTCAGCTTCTCTTTTGAGATAAACAAGAAATAAATAAGGGGGAAACCCACCCCGACTGCCAGTCCGTAAATCACGTGTGTTTTCTCATCTATTAAAAACAAAAAGAACACCAAGCAGCCTCCGGAGATGGGGAGGAGGAGGAGGAGGACCCGCTTAATGGCTCCAGAGAGCCCCTAATCCCTCCCCATTCTGCGGGGGAGGGCTAAAGCAACGCTTCGGCCGCCTGTTTTGCATTCCCCCCCCACCTCCATTCCCGCTCGGTTCCCAAGAACAACCCCTGAGGTCCAGCTTCCCTGCATAATCTCCGTGAAGCGGCGGCACTTTCCCTCTCCTTCTCCCTCTCTCTGCCCTCCGTACTGCAGATATCACCCCCACCCCCCGCACTGGCTTTATTTCTCCGAGAGGCAGAACTACTTTGTAAACATCTCACATAGAGCCCCAAGCTTCGCCAAAGAGCTGACTGCAGCAAAGTGGTCCCCCACCTTCCAAATCAGGGTCCAGAATGTGTGGATGCCCAAGTGTGGTCGATTGTGAGTGCCTGCGTGCAAAGAGAAGGCGGTGTGTGTGTGTGTGTGTGTGTGTGTGTGCGTGCGCGCGCGGAGGGGGGTTAGAAATCTTCTAAAGGCGGCGGCGGTGGGAAGAGGAGGGCGAGAGAAGAGGAGGAAAAGAAAAGAGAAAGTCTTTGCCCCCACCCCACCTCCCATACGAAGGTGGCAAAGCAGCGGGGGGCAGGGGGGCGCAAAAATGACTGCAGCAAAGCAATACATCTATGGAGTATAGGCTGCAAACCAAAAACAAGAAGGGGGAGAGAAAGCAAAGACTTCCAGATGCACCTACCTTTACCGAAAGAACTGCGGTTCTAGACGGAACAGGACCTTCCAGCGGATTTCTTCTCGGCGAAAGAAATTTGGTCGGAATCTCACACCGCCGGAATGAGCGGAGTTCGGCGTCTCCCCCCCCCACCCCCACCGATCCCCTTTCCGTGTCCGTGAAATCCAACCCGAAGGATCGTTGCTCGTCCGGAGGAATGCAACAGCCCCCTCGGAAGCAGGGAAAGGGGGGTGGGGGTGGGGTGGGGGTGGGGAAGAGCGGCAATCAAACAAACAACGCGCACCCACGCACCCCGCAAAACCTGGCCTCCACACCGGGCTTGGAATAACCCGGTGCCAATGACCTACATTCAAAGGAGAAAATTCAGCACAAGCCGCGCGGGAAGAAGGCGAGTTAGGTCTCTGAGTAAAGAGCTCGGATCGCCGCTGCGGGGAGACAGCGGTAGGGAAGAGGGAGGGAGAGCGCGCGCGAGACTGCTCGGCTAGGAGAAGCGAGATTGAGCAGGGAGAGGGTCCAGGCTGTACCAGTCTCTCTCCTTCTGCTATTGGACCAAACTGAATGAAATTTACAAAGCCAGCAGCCAATAGATCTCCTCAGTCTGGCCCATCGCTACAGAAACCAGATCGACATCTACAAACCAAGGCGAAAAGCCTCCCATCCTCAACCCAAACCAACTGGAAGAGAATTAGCCGGGGTTAATGTCTGGAAAGCTGAACAGGTGGGCATTTGTACACATGTTGAAAGGTAAAGGTAAAGAAAGAACCTGTTACTGCCCTGGAACATCTCTGGCTTCACTCGTGCGCGCCCACACACCCTTAACCCATTAGGGCTACTTCAAAAATGGTTTCTTCCACAGCAGCAATGACTGCCGGCTAATAAACTTGCTCAAACACTAAACCGTTCTTGAACCGGAGAACAGAATTTTTTAAAGATCATGCTGTTCTATGAGCAGCATCTTCGGCATTTCAAGGAGGCATCGTTGGAATCGCTGGAGGTTGATTGTGGGACTATTATATAGGTGCTTTGTCATTGATCCGTGTCCCCACCCATTGCTTTGACATTGTGTCTTACTTTACTCCTATGCCACACCTCACAAATGGGAAGTACAAAAGTGGTTTCCCTAAGCAAAAAGTGGTGGGTTTCCACAGGCTTGTTCTACTGCAATGTGGACCAAAGTTCCGTTCTGAAAAGCAAGTAGAAAACGTGATTTCTTTAAAATGCTGGAATAAGTTACACAAAAAAGCAATTAAATAAAGGCTGCAAATCAATAAACCTTATTTGTTCCATTGTTTGCACCAGCAGAACTACAACATGGGTTATAGTGATCCTACATGGAATTTACTCCTTGCTATGGCAAGGGGTGGGGGGAACTGCCAGTATAATTTGTCCTACTCATTATCGTTACTCACCTCTGTGTTTTGCTGCCAGCTGGTGTTTTGCAGTACAGAAAAGAGCAGGGTAAGGATGCTTAAATCATGGCCTGTGTCATGGATATAATCAATAAAATTAAGGTTGCCAAGCTGTTCTAACACTCTGTGTGTTGTGTGTGTGTGTGTGTGTTGTTTAGGATTCTTCTAAAACCAAATCTTTGACAGAATTTCACATCACTGGAGTTTCTTTATCACTTTGAAAGTGTCTAACATTGATCAGGGAATATGCTGTGACTATGAATAGCTTTGCATCAGGTTCCACATAGCTTGAGACATCTGTCATGAGCATGGCTGTTAAGTGGAACATTACAGATAATTATCAAAGGTGCAAGCCTTTGGACATTGCCTTGATGGTTTGGAAAGAATAGGAACCACAGTTCTGAAATTTATGTAAAAGATCCAGGGTAATTGATCCTTGTTTCTTGTGAGGAATCATGAAACAGAAAATTGTAATAAATGTAGGCATCCCCAGAAAATATGACACACACAGGAAGAAAAAGGATGACGTGTAGCGTTCAGGTTTTTTTTAATATTCATTTGCATTTACCTATTTATTTCACACTGCAAAGCTGTATAATTTGATGATCTCATTTTAAAGTATTGAAACATCATTTCAGTAATATTTTAATTATTAAAATCAAAAGTATCAGAATAATATTTTAAATATATATTTCTAGACAGACCCATGCTTTCTTAGAATTTGAAAGTGGATGCAGAGGAGTAGATAAAAGTTGAATTCTCCAACTAAATGTTCTATTGCAGGCACCACATTATTTATTTTTAAACATGAATAGGCCACTCTGAGGGCAGAATCTCAGAGGTAATTCATAATAGACCTATCATGACTATTCTGAAATGCATTTTGAATTTGCTCCATCTTGAAAATGATCTCATTGTAAAATAATTGAATAATTTCACATTGAGTTTTTCTGAAATCACTAGAAACATCTAGGATAATATAAAAAAGAAAATGAAATCATGGTGTTTTTTTAAAAAAAAATCAATTTAAGTTTACACAGATGTGGGACAAGCAATTTCATTGGTACCTGCACCTTCACTATCTCAATCATTCTCCAGTTTCATATGTCCTTATCTCATAGCGACCTATGAGTGAAACAACCTTAAATCATCATGAAATGCACTAAAGTAAATTGTACTCAAGAAACCAAACGCAAAACTATAAAACAACAAGGGATACATGGTTATTTCTTATTTTGTCAGTTTCCCCATATTTGTCAATTTCAAATTGACAATTTGACAAATTCAAAGATCAGTTTCAAAATACTTCTTGGTTCAGTAGCAGATCAAGTTGCATAACAGCTAATCAATTTTACTTATTCTGCTGTATAACATCTAGGTAGTGGCATGACTCTTCAGTGTTCCTCTTCTCTTGGGCTATTTTTTCCATATGTATCTTTATTTCACGTTATTTTAATCTAGTGATTGAAGATGAGGGAAGAGGAAGTTAAAGCAGCTTAGAGAAGCCCAAGAAAAGTCAGATTCATCCCAATCATGCTGTAGAGCCCTGTAAGTGAATGTTTTGTTCTGACCCAGGCTTTCTTAGAAAGCAAGAAGCAAAGTCCCTGCAAAGCCTCTTTTATTTACAGGACTGTGAATTCCTTTCATTCACAGCCAGCAAGGCTTATTAAACCATCTTTCAGAGGAATGTTTATCCACACACACCTTATCTCATTTGGAGCACTGCCAAATAACTAGTTTCCAAACGCAGGGCAAGGCAAACTAGGCACAGAATCTCTTAAAGTCACACACAGAACTTGCCAAACTTGAACCAACCGAATGAACAAATTGTTTCCTGCAAAAGCCTACTCGCCTTTCGTTCCTCTTTTATTTCCTATGGGAGGGACCAATCACCTCCAAGGTGTGGCTTTACTCTTAAGTCGACCCTGCTTTCTTAGTTGTTCTTTGGCAGCTTTGCGCATGCACACTCTGGGAACAGGCTTCAGCGTTCCTCTGCTTTGCTGCTGTCTAGCTCCCTCTCTGCCTCTGACACAGAGCCCTTGTCTGAGCTTTCCTCAACCCCCAGACTGGCCCTTGTTCCTCCCCAACCTCCTCACTGTCTGACTCGGCTGCCTGCTTTGCTGTCTGCCAGCAGACCACAACATGCTTTACTTACTGGCTGGTGATATCTTGAAAGGAGAACAACAGTAAAGCCAGAGCAAATCACCTTGTCTATAATATTTGGCAGTGACTTGGAATAGATACAATATAAGCACAACATAGGCTGAATGATATATGATCTATATAAATTCAACAGGACAAAAAAAAATCCAAAAATGAAAATTATGTTCAAAGAGGCTAAATTATGTTAAAAGGTTTGTCACCTAGTGACCAATTGTTGCATATTGCTTGGTACTTTCCTGCTTATGTTATCAAATCCACCTTCATTTACTCTAAGCTTCAGAGAGAGCCTAGAAGTTATAGTTTTCTTCTGTTATGGAGAAAACTCTGCCATGGACACATAGCCGTATATCCTAGAATTTTCTTTAATGGTGCTGCTGCTAAAACCCCAGCAATGAATGAAACACGTTCATGTTGTAGTTGTTCCTCTTGGCCCACTAGGAATAGATAGATCAGCTTTGTATGGGAAGAGTAATACTGTATCAGATATCAAATATATGATTTATGTGAGAAGGGGGCCATTAGTCTTACAAGCTTCTTCGTGTTGCAGCTGGGAAATCTTAGAACAAAGAAATATGTCTATTGAAGACAGAAGCCATGTTGTAATAAATATGGTAGATTATTTCTTTTTAAAAAGAAATTTGCAAAATAAAAATAAAATAAAATTGCAAACTTGGCATAAAGAAATTCCAGATACGTTTGGCATCAAAAATCCAGTGTTAACTTTAAAAATCTGTGCTATTTATTTATTTATTTATTTAATCAACTTATATGGCCATTCATCTCACATAGGTGATTCCACATGGTTTACGATAAAATGGATAAAACACATAATTTTTAAAAAAACATAAAACACAGCAAAATCATTAAAAAATCACAATTAATTTAAACAAGAGAGTATGTCTACCAGGCCTCAGGCTTAGGCACAGAACCAAGTTTTTAAGTGCTTCCAAAAGGCCATGAGGCTCAGGGATAACCTGATCACCAGAGGGATGATTTTTCAAGCAATACAGAAGTCAACTATCATAGGGAAATTTTATTATTATTAATTTTACAAAGAAGCAAGTTAAAAAATAAATCCTTTCTCTGTGGTCTATGAGAGTGAGTGAGTGAGTGAGTGTGAGTGAGTGAGTGAGTGAGTGAGTGAGTGAGTGAGTGAGTGAGTGAGTGGTTGCACATTGCATTATGGGTATGGTGCACCTGGGCACGATGTCCCTGCGCTCCCCCCCCTTTTGGCATGTGAGCCAAAAAAGGTTCACCATCACTGATCTAGGTGAATCTTCATTGGCTGAAGACTCACTGGGCATGGAGGGAGGATTGGGATGAGGAAATCCATTTGTATCTTTTCAGCATAGGACAATTAGATCTAGCCTGACTTTACTACAGCCAGTATCTTTTAGTAAAAGAACCTATCACTTCGACCAAATGAAGTTGAGGCTCTTTCTTTCCTAAGGGCTCAGACTGGGGCAGGTGTGACATGAGGCTTAAGTTTCCTGTGCTTAGACAATGTTTATTCTAAAGTTTTAGATCCTAATTTTGTTTTTCATATCTTTAAACTAATCACTATAATCCCTTTAAAATTCTTTTCTCTATTTTTCCAATTATTTCAATTTCAATTTCCTCCTACTTACTATAAGATTTATTAACTTATAATGGAACTAGTATTGCCTGGCTATTCTCCCAAGTTCTGAATGGGTTGGGTGGTTGAATTTTTTACATTTCCCCTCTCGCATCTTCATTCCAGGCAGGCACCTCCCTTGTAGATGGCCTCTGCCACAACTACCAATTCTGCATTAGGTCTGCAATTCCTGACCTGGTTTATGGTTGATAGACTGGCTACTCCCAGATTATTGGCTAGTGTGATGTTTGGTTGCTGCGTTGACTGTTTCTGTACTGGTCAATTCAGCCATTGACTTTCATTGTCATTCTTTCTTTCTTGTTAGATGAATTCCTCATTGTTTTTCTGATGACATTGGTCCTCATTCTGCCAATTCTCCTCTTTGTAGGATCCTGCTTCCAAGCTCTGCTGGCCACATCTGACCTCTTCTTGGGACTTGTCGGAGACATATTGAAGAACAGTACAGTACAGAACAGAACAGAACATTGGCCAAGTTTGATTTGACACAGAAGGAATTTGTCTCCAGTGCAAAAGTTCTCTGTGTACATGCATCCAATAGGAATTACTTGGCCTATTGCACTGGCACCCAACACTTAACAATATAATTAGATGGGTTGTGTCTTTGGCCTCTTCTCCTGATGAACCACTGCCATCATCCAGCCACTTGTCCTGCTGCCCTGTCCTGGTAAAAGACTGACTGGCTTTATGTTGTATCCTTAATAGATGTACATGTAAGATGAATCAGCCATATGAGAAGTGCTTTTCATCTCCCCAGCGGGCCTGTCAAACTTTGTGTTAATATGCCAAGTTTCTGGATCATGAATAAGGATTATTGGCTGTAATTCTTCTGTTACTGAAGAATTATGTTCCAGTATTGTTAGGTGAACAACATTGACAACAAAAATGTAAGCAAAGGGGCATAAGTTGAGATTTGTTCTATATTTCTGAAAGTGTCATCCTAATTATATTCCTATTGCAAAATAACAAATATTTTATACAGTTCATTTAAAAAGGAATACTCCCAGTTCTGATATAAATCTTTCAGGATATTGCACTGTACCAAAAGCTCAAGAGGAATTCAGTGGGATTAATTCCTAAAATTGCTTCAACCTTTTCTGGATCTGTTTTCAATGATTGTCAATGATCATTTCACGTAATGTCCAAGATATATATTTGTTTTAGGCTTAAGAGGCTTTTGCTTTTATTTAGTTTTACACCTAAAGCATTGGTTGCTAGAAGTTTAGATAATCTCTAACCAGATTTATCTTCATCCACAGTAAGATTATAAACCAAGATTTTCAGTGAAACAACTTCCAGGAGAACGAGTGTAGACATTTTTCTTTGGAACAAATTAAGCACCCCAGAAATTCAAAAAGCTGATCTTTTTTTAAAAAAAAAAAAACCCCACAAATGATATAATAAGGTGACTAAACTGGCACCATGTGAGTCTGAGTGGACCAGCTAAAAGTATCTGTCTGTATCCAACAGCATGAATAATCAAGCAAGTGATAGAAAATTGCTATCTGTAGTAATAGGAGAAGGAGCTGCCTTTGTATTTTCATCGCTTTATTTAGCCATATGAGAACTTTCTTCATACACATATGGAAACTGTGCCATTTTCCTTGTGTACTTACACCACTGGGAGACATTGGCTCAGAGCTTATTTCAGTCACATTGTTTCTGGCACCTGGTCTCTGTTTTTATTTTTATTTTTCTTTGGGAATTGGTGGGACTGTAATCATTCTGACTGCACACAAACAACTCTTTTCTTAAGCATTGTTTTTATTGTGAAACATTTTCAAGTTTCCTGTTTTCAGGTGAGTCTTTCTGGTTAATTATTTTACACGATGTGGAAACATACCTCTTGAAGCAGAAGATTGTTTATTTGAGAATACAGTTATACTTGGTTCTCTAACTCTGTACTGGGCTTTAGCTATAAAGTAACCTTGACCATGTAATATGTTCTTCTCAGCTCTTGTAGAGAATACATTTAGCTGCTGGAATCAGGCAAGCTTTGGAAGCTTTTATAAACAGATACTGTAACAGTTGCCTCAGCTCCTCTATCCATTTTAAAATATTGTTTTGCAAAGATGCTTGCCATGAAGGTTGTTTGACTTTGTCTGTTTCCCAGTATGACAAATGTCTGCAAAATGATCCGCTTTCTTACATTTATGCCATCCAGCAATCCTAGTGGAACATTCTGCCCTCTCTACACTGAATATATATGTAGTCCTCCAGCTGTGTTGAAGCTGATTGCTTTAATCATTGGGCAAAGTTTATCTAGCTTGGCTTTCTGCCTGCTCTCCTTCTCTAGATTTGTTTGACTGGCAGGGACTTTTAGCAACTGTCTGCAGTCCCATTAAAGTGGTTTGGTCCAGGGCTTGGAACTTGATTGGTTCAGAGTTTCTTATCACTGCCATACTTGCACCTAAAGTTAAAGCAGTTTCCTCTTACTGCTTTTAAGATAATGCCTTGTTCAGTGTGCACTAGCCTAAACATTGCTGCAGTCTCCAAACTAATATGCTTTCTCATTGATTTCTTATAGGAGCTTTAGCAGATTCCTTAGCTGCCTTTGTTGAATTGATGAATTCAGGTCACTTCTTGGATTAGGTTTGTCTTAAGGACAATATGTCCATCATTTTTTCCCCTAAAATGGGAAAAAGAGCAACAACATAATGTGGGACAGAAACAAAGATAGTAATTAACCTACTTACCAATTAATTAATTAATTGTTATTTTTGTAGTCTGGTGACATAAATAGGGACATGTACAGGGATCCACAATAGGGGGAAATTTCTAGGTCTTCTGTCTGCAGCACTATCTGAAGGCCTTAGAAATGAGTTCTACTCCATGTTTGTTCTTTGTAAAATGATGTTTCTGTTGAACAATAATAAATTACTTATAAAATCTAAAACATATAAACTGCATATAGTTTTTAAAGTGGTTTTCCTAGGAGAAAACTTCCCAGCTATCTCCTTCCTAAATTCTTTCTTGTTACATAATGCATTTCTCCTATTTAATGATTAGGAACTATTCTAACCACTATTTCTACTTGAATATTAAAACTATACATTTTCTTTCTCTCTTCTAATGCCAAATGTACATTATATATGTGTGCATGTTTTGAGAAATTATTAAACATTCTAGTTCTCCCCATCAAATATATTTTATTAAAATTTCTGGTTCTGAAGACTAAAAAATTCAGAACTTAGTTACATTATTTTTTAAAAAGAATGGAGGAATAAGTATATAGAAATAGATTGTTCCCAAGGTTGACTATAAGTCACATTCTTAATGCTTTTTTCTTAAATAGCCACCAGAACTCAGGATTTGCACATAAAAATTGAACTGAAAGTTAACAGAAAGAAACAAAAGGTGAGAAGGTCTTTTACAAAGGCACTGAGAAAACATACTCAAATTTATTTTAGCTCAGGGCACAAGAAGGCCATCAGTAACTCAGTGTTGGAGGGGCATATTTGTTCCCTTGCTAACTGTAGATGAAATTGGGGTGAAATAATAATATTACTTTGAGAATAACATTTTACCACTTTTATCATAACCTTAAGAAAAATGTTTATTGGCAATTTAATAGAGAGGAAGGAGTTTGTTGAACATTTATCTTGCCAACTACTCTGAGGAACTCACTTGGAAGATATTACTAGTCATGATATGATTCTTTCACCTTTTGTTTACTACAATATATACCAATACATTATTTTCCCATAATTTACCAAGTGGGCTTCCACTGTCCTTATTAAAATAACATATGTTTTGAAAAAGTATTCAGTTGACAATGTCATTTGTTATAGAGATTAATATCTTACTTAGATTGAAATCTTTTTTCAACAAAAATGACTAGTATCAGGAAGAGACTGGCAAAGCCATGGAAAGGAGTCAAGTGGGGAATTAATTTGGAATGCTTACATGGGCACAAAACAACAAGATCTGACACTTCATCCCCTTGAATGCCATTGAATCTTACGTAGTCTGGCTCAGGTGGGGATTGCCACTCAGGGAAGATTCCTGTGAAGTAGAATGACCAATAAAATAGCTAATTGAATTCAAGTATGGATCTGTGTTCTGTCCCCCCTTCTCGGCTCGTTAACAAACGACAGGCAAAGAAACTTAAAAGGAACTCTCTTTATCAGTTCTCGGCTCTGCCTGGCTGTGAGCCCAAAAATAACATAAATACAGTCTCCGACAAGAGTGCAAAACAAAACTCTTACAAGCAATGCACTTCTCCAAGTGTCCTTCAAATAAACCACGACTGATGATCAATGAATCTTGCACGAATGAATGAACGTTGACTTCTACAACCAGGGCGTGGCACCATCCGTCCTTTTATCTCCAAAACCCCACTAACGAGCCCCAGCTGCATCGTTAATCTTGCATCCCGAAAAGACTCAAGAAGACTGCTGCTGAGTCACAACAGATCTCGTAATTTGTGCCTAACAACTAGTTCTGTTTTGGGAAGCCATTGAGTTTGCTTAATAACCGTGTTACTAACTTAACAATTGCAGTTATTTATTTAACAACTGTGGCAAGAAAGGTTGCAAAATGGGGCAAAACTCACTTAACAAATGTCTCATTTAGCAACATAAATTTTGGGCTCAACTGTGGTTGTAAGTTGAGGACTACAGAATTAAAGGACTCTTCTTTATATTACTTTATAATAAAACATGTATAGTAATTGTATGTATACAGCATGAATGGATGCTTCACCGTGCATGTATGTTCAGATTCGTATCTTCAAACTACTTAATAACCACAAATAATGTTACAGAATACTGATGTGCTTTGATTTCCTGTACATATAAAAAAGCAATCCATATATGCAAAGATAAATTATAAAAATAAAAATCTCATTTTCCTTTGGAAATGACTGTAACATAGATTAGCTCATACGTAAGGTCAGCAACAGTCAATAAGTTAGTTCAGTTAAATTATATTATTATTTAATGTCAAAATAATAAAAAGCACCATTTGCCAATAGACAAACTCATAAAATGTACTGCCTATGATGACAGAGCTAGAAATTAAAAATGTCTCTCCTGCACCTGCTGTTTTCTAAGATAACTTACCCAAGTGCTCCTGAAAAACAGGAGACTTAATTTCAGGCAGGATTATTTATTGATCTGTTCCATATTAAATCAAGAACCTCAGTCAATCCTAAGTAAGCAGACTTTGCAAAGAAGTCTCCTTTTTCCCACAAAAAAAATGAATTGTCATACCTTGAATTCAAACCCATATTTAAGAACATAGAAACTGCCAGGTGTTCCCTCTTTCCTTTAGCAATAATATGGAATAAAAAATAATGTAGAATAGCCAAACTATGGGGATATTTTAAAACCTGCACCTACACATGCATCATACTTCATAACAGTCTCGATTTGGCTGGGACTGTCCCATTTTTGAAAGCATAATCTGTTATAAAAATCATATTGTGATAAATCCTGGAAATCAGCTATTTCAGCTGCAGTCTAGTCGTAACCAGCTTCTGAACTGTTTTACAATCTGATTAAGATCAGACAAATTCCTCTGTTATTTTTCTTCAATCACTAACTCTAAACTGGCTTTGTTGCAGAAAATCAGGAAATTTGGACTGTGAGATCAAGAAAAACGTTATTTGGCCAAATAGTTCAGATAGGGATATCAATTTCTAACATCTGAACAGCGTTCCAAACATGCATTCTTGTAGTGTAATAGTGAAATATTAAAGCATTTCAATTGGCTAAGTTCCTTAGCAGAGAAGCATGCAGGAAACACTAGTTTCATTCTGCCTTTTGTGGTTAAGCCCTATGTCTGACTCACAAGTGAGACCTCCAACTGATTTGGTTTACTTACAACAGGTGTCGCAGTTTGACATTTGAATTTCCTAAGTTCAAGTTTCCTGTTCTTCTTCAAGACTAGAAACTGTATAATGAGATAGAAGGGATAGATGGGCCCCCCAAGAAATCCTCTAGTCTGACCCTGTTTCATGTTCATTCTTATGTCCAAATCTTGCTTTATGTTGTGCCTTAGCTTAGTGATCATATTGCTTCAATTGTAGAGGTAAAAAAAGCATTTTGAAATCTTCTAAACCCCAGAGGGGAAAAAGAGGCTATTAGAGGTTCACAAATGGTTCTAGGAATATCTCTTTTTTTTGCAACAATGTCCTTAGGAAGTCCTGGAGTGAGGAAAGAGGAGATATAAAAGAACCTTCTTGTCCATGAAACCCCATAAGGTGATGTAGAGTGGTGAGCGAGAAGTATTTTATTTTTTTACAAACTTTTGAGAAGACCTGATTGTCAATGAAGACTTTACTTTCTGTTTCCCTTCATCAAGTTTTGATATTATTTTTAAACAATTGATAAACTTGGCAACATAAAAACTTCCGCATATCTATTTATTTTGAAGCATAGACTCAGCAGCAACTATAATGACAAAAGGCAAATTGCAATGTCACGATTCAAGGTAATCCACTCCTTACATAATTGCATATAATAATATGACTTAAGTAGAAAAGTGGCTGAGTTTATGTCACAAGCATTTGTCTTCTCTGCTTCACCCTTCACAATATTCCATGGAAGTTTTTATGATGTAAAGGAGCATGTAATATTATTCTATCAAGCATATACTAAGTGTAGAAAGAGTTCAAAATCTCCTCATGTACTGAGGTGCTGTTAGTCCAATCTGCAGAACACAATGACAGATAGAACAGTAAATATAAAACTACACTTTCAGCATTCTTTGCTGCAATATAAAGGTCTATAATATTTTAAATAAAAGGGTAATGAACCTTTTAGATAATGAAATACCTTAGAAATATGTATATGAACACATTTAATTCATACAGTGGAAGAGAGTTTTCAGTACTATCCAAAAACAATTATCACAAATTCTAGTATTTATTATATATCCACAGTTTTATATTCATACACTTTTTAATTGTACAGAAAGCAGTCCTAATTAGATGGATAAGTTGATCCTATAATTTATCACCTGTTAAAATTGTCAATTTTTAATGAGGATTTACTTTCTAAATAAGCTCAAAATATTTTCCTATTTTAGCATTCAGTCTAAAGAATTATATGGCTTTGTAATAATTGGTAAATGGAATAGTATTCTGAAACTGTTCCAGGAAAAAAAAACCAAAGCAGTGGGAAAATTTATAGTATTGGCTGCACACACCATTACAAGGAAATAGTCTTTGCCCTATATTTTTCTTCAAAGTATGCCATTTAACATACTTTACAGCAAAATATTGAGCAAAGGCTATTGCCTCTGATCCATGTAATTTTCCGATGAATATTATCTCTTTAAAAAGTGTCCAGAGAAAATAACTTCTCAAAGAAGACATTTCATTTTGCAATGAAAGAGTCAAAAAGTCCTTAGATATATTGTAAGTTGATGTTAAATATATCCAATACTCTTGAAAGAGTCCTAAATATTTAGAATAGCCTTAAAGATTGCTTTATGATTCAGAATAATGATTATAATGGCCCTCTTTTATCAAAACTCAAAATTGGAAAAACAGATAAAATCATATGGAATAAGAAGGCTAACAAATACAGTTAAGGATTTAATTTATAGTAAGATAACAGAGGAAAAGATGGTAAAGGGATTGGGTTGATCTGGTCAAAAATTTGCTTTTGCTCCATCATAGATGATTGGGGAGCAATATCTTGATGGAAAATCAGGCATTACCCAATATGAGCTGAAATAAGGAGACGTTATTATAGTAGAAAGTCAAGTCTTTTTTGAGTCAAAAAAATTGCTCTGTTCATAATCTTCACATTTGAGACTAATGTGGATCTGGGTGTAATTGTGTTCTGGTCTTTATTTTTATTATCCACCGTCCAGGCCTTCCGCACAGCCCTTAAGAACTGGCTAGCCCGTCAGGCCTGGGGACAAGGATAGCCGCCCCTCCCGAATGATGAGTGTATGTTGCTTACTATTTTATTATATGTCTCTATGTCAATGTTTGTATTCCCCCTCCCTGATTTTATGTGAGCCGTCCTGAGTCCCCTCAGGGAAAAGGGCGGCCTACAAATATTAATAAAAATCTAAATCTAAATCTAAATTATTATTAAAAGTTTGATTTTCTGCCTTATATCTGCCAGAATGTACACTGCAGGCTGAAAGCAAGAAGACCAAAGTGAAAGACCACTAGATACTTCTTTTTAGATTGAAAATGACTTATATCTCACAAATGAAGGCAAATGTGAGATTTGTATCTCAATGGCTTTTTATGGGTCCAGGCTCAGAAATGCTTTATGTAAAGTTAGAATAAGTAATTCATTGTTATAAATTATTGAGGAAGTGAAGAGAAGGACATGTATCAGCTATCATATGTGTAAAATAGACATATTAAAAGGCTATAATGATTATTTATAAGAAATGTCATAGTACATAATCGTTAACCACTCCTCTAATGCATCAAATAAATTCTAAATTTCAGAGCACAAAATATTTTTCTTAAGAATTTGAATGAACTAAGACAAGGTTTAGTGAGAAGAATTATTTTAGACACAATTACAAGCACACACATACACACACACAAATGCTGATGAGCAGAGGAACAAACAATATTCTGAATTAACACTGTAATAATATGTATGCCTTTTTTAAATTCTGTACTGATGGGAGTTATACACACATGCACAATCCTCTTTAGCAATTACAGAAAAATTACAAGATTGATTGTTATTTTAGGCCAGCCACTGACAAAACTTCCTGTGACTTAAAATTTCTGTACTGTCTTCTTTATTAAAACTTAATTTGTAATCCAGTTGTTTTTCATATGCCAACTGTTTAGCAATCTGGCTGTTTTATGTGAGGGAAGACTATAGCCTAGAAACTGCATAAAGTTCAGTTTAATGCTAACCTTTGAAATAAAGTAACTCATGGACACTTCCTATGGTCAGCTCTCTGACCAAGTGCTAGATGCCTTTAAACAAGACTATATGCCCAAGGATATCCAGGGCTCCAACGTGAATTCAGTCCATCCTAATGTTGAGATTTGGGTGATTTTGTAATGGAAGAAAAGCCTAAATTTTCTACATCTGAAGCCTATGAAGATCATTCCTTGCATAAGAAAACCAATAATTTAGTGTGAGTGGATTTATTTGGATATATAGATCCCTATTGTTAGTTCTGCTGCTGCAAAAAAGTATGGTTTTCTATTAGATATAGAATCTTATGATGTGACTACATGCAATTTAATTTAGTGATATGTTTGCTTTGTAATGTGGTTTCTCTTTTGTTTCTAAAAAATATTTAACACATATATCAATTTATTTTATATTCAGTCTTTTGCTGTGAAACTCAAAATGGCATATGCTGGGTTCATAAACATATTCCAAGCTTCTCATTCAAGAAATAACCAAACTCAGGCCAGATCTGCTTTGCAATAGGCAATGTGCAACATGCACATACTATATAAGTGTATGTTGTTGTACATTTTCAGGGTTTTAAAACAAAATATTATTACCTGTATATGCTTTAGACAAGCAGGATGAGTATTTCAAACAAATTAAATGCAACATTTGCATGAAGGTTTCTTACTAAAGTTTTCTTTTTCCTGAAACTAAAATTAGTTTTATGTAAAAAAAACATCTCAAAATGTTAAGCGTCATCAAGAATAGCTCTCCTTATGTTTGGGAACTTTCTCTTTCTCCACATCCATCAAAGTGTCTGCATAATGGGACTTCTGCCATAAATAAAAACAAAATGGTGTCATTCATAATCACAGTGTTCATCTGTACTTTTGCTTCCTGGTAATACATAATGTAGATTGAAAGGGATTTCTCTTTATAAGTTTTGCAGTATTTACATTTAAATAGGGATTCATTGAGCATTGGAGAGACCATGAATGCCAAACTGATTTTAAATAGGCTTACAGGGGATTATGTGCAGTGGGGGATAGGTACAATTGACTATTGGAGTGTCGTCAACTGCCTTAGTTATTCTGAGGGTCCACAAGAAAAAGTGCTATTATTTTATTTATCTATCCATCCATCTCCTCATCCATCTATTGCAAGAACAAGGAGAAGAAAAAGGCTGTTAAAGCCAACTAACCCAGTTGAGATAAGCACAGGGTTCTTGGAAAGAAATACAAATTTCCTGGCCAATGTGAGATATTTATCTCATAGTTACACCAGCTATCCTAGAGTGGCATTTCCTTACCACCATATCAAACCAATCAATAAATCAAAATGTATTTGCAATCCAATGCCCAACATATCATAGCAAAGATCAACAAGTATGGAAGCCATAATCCTGCCATGATTACTTTAACATTTTCCAATTTAATATGCTAGTTCTGAAAAGAGAAATAATGTATTCATCAGCAATTATTTGGCATGAAAGTCAGCTTGGCAACATTGGGCTAGTCAGTCTTTCTCAGCCTGACTCATTTCACAGGGAGTTGTGGAGAGTTTCTGAGCAAGATTTCAGAATAGTTTGCCATTGTCTGCTTACTAGGGGTAAAAGTGACTGCTAGCTGTATGCCTAAAACGGGATTAGAACTCTGGGTCTCCTAGTTTGTAGCCTGGTGCCTTAGCCACCATTGGCTCTCTTATATAATATATACTACCGTACTTTTCAGAGTATAAGATGCACCGGAGTATAAGACACATCAACGTTTTGAAGAGGCAAATTAAAAAAAAATGCACTCTGCAGAGCTCCCCAAAATGGCTCATTTTTCATAAAAATGGGCCCGTTTCCCCCCCCCAAAAAAGGGCATGAATAGTCTTTAGGAGGCTTGTAGAGTGGTCTGGGGGGAGGGGACAAAATAAGCAAAAAATCAGTCCATTTTTCACAAAAATGGGCCCGTTTTTGTCCAAAAAAGGGCATGCATAGACTTTAAGAGGCTTATTTAGTGTTCCTGGGGGCTGGGGGGGGGGATTGAGCAAAAACCAGCCAATTGTTCGCTCATTTTTGTCCTCCCCTGCCCCCAGGACACTCTGAAAGCCTCCTAAAGGCTATGCATGGTCATTTTGGTGAAGGGGTGGGGTTTGGGGGGACAAAAAATGCTGTATTCAGTGTATAAGATTTACCCAGATTTTCAGACTCTTTTTTGAGGGGAAAAGGTGTGTTTTATACTCTGAAAAATACTGTACTTCATCTATCAGAGAATCCTAGAATGGTAATGTTGGAAGGAACCTTGGTGATCTTCTAGTCGATCCACTTGCCTACAGCAGGAATCCTCTACTACAGCATCACATAATAGTATTACTTCCTCAAGTAAAATACAGAATTTCTGCTCTTTTCTTCTCTAATTTTCTAGAAGCCTGGAGAGCTTGGTGTCAACAATTGGGTCAAGTTTGGAAGTGATGATGAGTATGAAATGATAGAAGAAAATTCCAGGGATGAAATAGCTGAGGTAAAGTGTTTATTTGAAGGGAAAGGGCATATCTGCATCTCGCAAGACTCCCAAACACACTTCTGATTATACAATGGATCCAAGATTGGTACCTCATACTAAGGGAACATGTGACAAAGCTTTAAAGACCTGGATTTCTGCCCATCCCATGCATTCGGAGATTAGATTATAATATCTTTGCATGGATTGGTGCTAGGTTTTTGATTTTATTGTTTTTTTAATATTTTATGTTTTAATTGAGCATGTTTTACAGTTTTTAATTTGATTTTATTGGAGCCACCCAGAATTGTCGGAAAGATGACTGGCTACACAAATGTTTTAAATAAACAAAAAATATTACAGATTTTATCAACCTTGAAGATGTAGCAGGTTCTATGACACTTCTAAACCCAGATACATAATGAATTATTTTACTTATAATCTGGGGACATAGTGAGTAAAGGAAATGTCCTGAGTTAAGAGAGAGGATTGAGGATGCTAGGCATGATTGTGCAATGTTGAAGTTTAACTGAAAGCGGTGCCTAAGTGGAAAATGTAGAAATCCTGTTAGATTTGGTGGGAGACATAAACCTAAACCTCACTTTTTAAAATCACTTAAAAGGGCTTAAGTTGAATTGATTTATACTCATGATTTACAGTTTGTGGTTAACAGAAATATATTTATTAGTTGGACTTGTTGTTTGAACCCAGCCTTATTTAAAACACTTGTATTAACATGCATTTTCATTACAGTATGGGATTCTACAAAACTCCTAATTATATTCATCTTCTCTACCCCAGAGATTGTTACTGTAAATATTTTGTGTCAAGCAAACTGCAGGTGCTGCATTTTGCATATGATTTGCAATGTTGTAGCTCAATGCATCTAAATTCAGATTTATGCTTTTATTTCAATTAAACACAGGTTAATCTAGCATGAGGAAGAGACAGAGAGAAATGCAAAAAACAAAAAAACAAAACAAAACAAAAACTGAATTACAAAATGAGTGTGTCTTGATGTTCTAGGTACATTAAATGATCTAGTGGCAAAATATTCATAAACCATTTTATTATATAGTAGTTTCCTTTCCACCCCTAAATATAATCTGGGTGAATCTCTGTCTGCAATTAACAACAGAGTTTTATCATCAAGCTATATTCAGAAATAAACAGAGGTCAAAGAATTAAAAATGTATGGTTATTTTGCATCAAAAATAATAACGCTAGTAAATAAGCGTTTAATTTCTAATATATTCCATTACTTTTCAGGGTATGCACTTAAGAGTTTCTAGTGTATTGATCTTTAAGGTATATTCATGTCCCAGAAAAAATAAACAGGAAGCTTAGGTAGAACAGCATACACAGGATAATTGCTGTAGGAAATGAAGTGTGCTATGCACAGTCTCAGAAGAAGCGTCGAGTTCTAATTAATTTTTATTTCTAATTTCTAATTTTAGTTCTAATTAAGGTTGTTTCAAATAAATTTACATTTCAAAGGGCCAAAATACAAAAAAAAAGCATAGAGGTACTGATGGTATTGTTTTCTAGTCTATCTGGGGGACCGGGGTCTTACTACCTTTAGATCATGATTTGAAAAAGTGAACAAATTGGTGATACAGAATATAAAGAATATACATTCATTTCTTGGTAAACAGAACATTCTGTACAGGCAGCATGACTCATATATGAAGAGAAAAGTGTTAACATTTCTAAGAGAATCCATAGGGGAAAAATATTTTTTCTTTTCCTTTCTTTTCTTTTTCTGTAGGGTGCTTGACTTTTTTTTATTGAGACAGATCTTCCAGCAGCTCAAGGCCAGGGATTTTTTTCTCTTATTTTCCACATTTCAAGTCATCAGAAGAGAACAGAGTCAAGATTACTTTCAAATGTCTTTGAATATTTGTAAAACTAGAAGTTAGTCCTGATTAGATTCAGGCATTCAAATCAATTAAAAAAAATCAATCTATTTAATTCAGACATCAGAGTCAATTCAAAGTGAATCAAGGCCAATTAAGTTTCAACATTACAATGCATGTGCATTTTAACTCAGTGCAGGCATGTTTAATTCAATGAATCCGACCAATCTGCTGATTCAATTCACTCCTGTAAAACAGTTTGACAGTCCAAATCAGTGCAAATCCATGTGAATAAATTCCAAATCTGAAATACAGGCAGTCTGTCAGCCTCTGCTTTGCTGCTTGCTTTTGGCTGTCATTGAAATGGGGAGGGGGCATGGTATTTGGGTGGGGAAGTATTCAGTGCAGGAGTGACTGTTAAAAGGGAGTTGTTCTCACCATCTACTGCGCATGCTGCAGATAGAGGATTTGCCGCCAAGACCAACTGTCTGGCATACCAACTTGATGATGCTTTTTGAAGATGTCTCCCACATCACACCTGAGGGATGTGCGGATTGGACCATGGGGTGGGGTTACCAGGGGGAGGGGGTTGGGTCACATATTGATATCTATGATTACGCACGCTTTTGCCTTAGATCTTGCTTTGCTTAGCTGCTATTTACTCATAACCAGTAAAAGTACTCTTAATTCTGCAAAATGGAGTTGAGTAGATTCTTTCTTGGTTACTGAGGGAGGCTGCCTTGGCACAGTCCTTGACTTGTGACCAGAATTGAGCCCCAAATTTCTGTTGCTAAGTGAGACACTTGTTAAGTGAGTTTTGCCCCATTTTGTGACCTTTCTTGCAAAAGTTGTTAAGTGAATTGCAGCAGTTGCTAAGTTAGTAGCACAGTTGTTAAGTGAATCTGGCTTCCCCATTGACTTTCCTTGGGAGAAAGTGGAAAAAGAGCACCACATGGCCCTGGGATGCTGCAGTCATCATAAATATGAGTCAGTGGCCAAGCATCTGAATTTTGATCATGTGATGCTTCAACGGTTGTAAGTGTAAAAATGGTCTTAAGTCACTTTTTTCAGTGCCATGGTAATTTCAAACAGTCACTAAACAAATTGTTGTAAATTGAAGACTATCTTATACGCACATAAGGCTAATGAAAACATGGACTGTGAGGAAGTATCTTTATTCTCCCTTTGCCTTAAACACTTATGACCTGAAGAAGAGGGTCAGGAGATGATTCAGGTGAAGGCACATCATCTGGTAAATCAAAAGTTAGAATCAAATATTGATTCTCAAATTCTTTTCCTCATCCTCAGTTACTTACACTTTAACTGGCTAGTAAAGAAGTAGTTGCAGCCTACCATACATATGAAGAGAGCAGAAAAGTTTAAAGTTAAAAAGACCCAGTTTTTTAATTTAACCCAATGCCACAATGAAATGTTTCAACAATATATTTTGATTTTCTGAGACTTAAGCAAGAACATTTTAGTGCTGGGCTACATGGAAATGTGTGATTTTCATATTGCCCTAACAGAATACAAGGCAGAAATGGGATCTGGGCTTCAAACTACCAAGATTATCTTTGAATCCATTTTTTTTGCTGCTAGCCAGATAATTAATACATTAGATATTTAAATAATGTCCCAGATTGCCCATTATTTTTCTCCCCTCCGTCTTTCTTTCTTTCTTTCTTTCTTTCTTTCTTTCTTTCTTTCTTTCTTTCTTTCTTTCTTTCTTTCTTTCCTTCCTTCCTTCCTTCCTTCCTTCCTTCCTTCCTTCCTTCCTTCTGCTTCTTCTTCTTCTTCTTCTTCTTCTTCTTCTTCTTCTTCTTCTTCTTCTTCTTCTTCTTCTTCTTCTTCTTCTTCTTCTTCCTTCTTCCTTCTTCCTTCTTCCTTCTTCTCTCTCTCCCTCTCTCTCTCTCCCCCCCCTCTCTCTCAATATTTTCTAGTAATATTAACACAGGAGCCCTGGTGGCACAGTGGTTGGAATGCAGTATTGCAGGCCAACTCTGCCCACATTCTGGAGTTGGATCCTGATGGGCTCAAGGTTGATTCAGTCTTCCATCCTTCCAAGGTTGGTAAAATGAGAACCCAGATTGTTGGGCCAATATGCTGGAAATGTAAACCACTCAGAGAGTGTTGCAAGTGTATAAATCTAAGTGTTATTGCCATTGGTAGCTTACTGTAGGCGGGTCTGTTGAGGAGACTGAAATGCAGCAAAGAAGTGGCAAGAAAAAAACAGTAACAATAATAATGAAAGAAATTAATCATTCAACAACCAATCACTTTACAATACTACTAATATTAAACAACCCTCAGGATCCTCGTTTTACTGACCTCAGAAAAATGGAAGGCTAAATCAACCTTGAGCCGTGGCACCATCAAACTCCAGACTGTGGGCAGAGTTCACCTGCAATACTGCATTCCAACATCTGCGTCACCAAGGTTCCTCAGCAACACTAGAGGCACAAGTTATATTATTTTTGTGTACCCAAAAGTGGTAGGTACTGCCCTCTTGTGTACTATCAGAATTACTTAGATCGGAATATATAGAATGTGATCTGGAGAAAGACTACTTAGTTTTCTGTAGTCTAATAGCTCCAAAGCATGGTTATCTACAACATTAAAAAATAATTTATAGCAATTTTATTTCCTTACTATAACCATCACTTTTTAGAAAAATGCATACAGAAGAAATGAATTTCCTATTCACACTTGGAATAGATTTAAATGTGTTTCAATTAAGATCGAAATTATTATTTCCAAAATAAGAAATAATTTGCTTACACCAATATAAAGTCAACTGCTATACACTTTACTTTTAATATGCATGCAGATTACAAAAGACAGCAAAACAGATTATTTATTAAATCCACTCACTGCAAGTGGAACATAATATTACTTTTAATATTATAACAAACAGATAGATCAAGTTGAAAATTTAAAAATTTGATTTCCAAATAAAGACAAAAAGGAGCATAAAATGGCAAAAAGGGGACTCTCTTATATGCCAGAAATATTGCAGCACTAGTGAAATAGTAGACTATATGGGCGATTATTTTGGAGAGAAAAGTAAATGAAAATTTGCATAATTATAATGAAAAAGTCCAATCACTTCTGGACTGTGTTAGAGACCAGAAACATTGGTAATGGTTTACACAAGGTTCTCTGTTCCAGCGGGAACAGAGATTCAATCTGATTGGTCAAAGGGTCTGACAGCTACTGTCAGACTGAACCTTTGCTGGATTGTACATAGTTGACCTGTGCTAATAAAGAGCTGTTTGTTACTCTGAAGCCTGAGTGTGCCTTCATTCACCCAATCCAACACTAGGGATGAAGATGGGATTGGAAGGCAGCTAGGCAGACAAAAAGAGCACGACAATCCAGCAAGTCAGTCCAGCCTGGAGCACTGCGCGCATCGAGCAGCCATCTTTGAGCGGAAAATTCAAACGTGCTCAGGAACACAATTCATGCCCCACCGACTCCGTACAACCAGCCACCGAACACTAGGAATCCTACATGATGAGGTTTGATTGCTTCCTTGAAGCCAACGACCTCATGGGCCTTTCTGAAGGCCAGAAAAAGAATATGTTCCTGAACTAATATGGACCAGAGGTGTTCGAGACAGCGAAGGATTTGTCCGAGCCAACACAATTACAATCGGTAACTTGGTCGGTTCTACAACAGACACTGAGGACACATTACGCTCCCAGACCATCTAAATACATCTGGAAGCATGAATTCAACATCCGTAACCAAAAAGAAGGGGAATCCATCAACGAATATGTTGTGGTGCTCAGAAAGGCCGCAGAGTACTGTGAGTTTAAAGATCTTGATGAACTATTATTTGACTGCATCAAATGTGGTATTAGGGACATTGGCCTGCAGAGGAGATTATTAGCAAAAACTAATCTTACTCTCCAAATTGCCCTAGATGAAGCCAGGGCTACTGAGTCTTCAATTAAATCAATGGAAACCCTGCAGCACCAAAATAGTCCAAAGAGCATGCGGAAGAGCGCAGGAGTGCATTGCGAGGCCACAGAGCCTGAAGGCTCGGAGAGCGAAGATGACAGCTACCGCATGGCAGTAATTGCACCAAGCTGGCGCGGAAATTTGAACTGCGTTTCCTGCCTTGCGCTGGCTGCGGAGGAAACCACCTCAGAACACATTGCCATTTCCGCAATGCCATCTGTCAACGCTGCGAACGCAAGGGGCACATCGCCAAGATCGGCAGAAGCGATCGCCCTGCTACAACCTGGAAGCCCAGAAGAATACCTAACCACCAGCAGAGGCCCAACCAAGGGGCATGGCAGCCGCCACTGCGGAGAACAGAAGGCAACACCAGAGTCACCTACCACACCTCCATAGGCCAAGTCCACATGAAGCGGCCAAAAAAACTGAAAGTCACAGTCCTCATTGAGGACTCTCCATGCAATATGGAGATTGACACGGGGTCATCCTTGACCATAATGTCTTGGGCAGCACTCAAACAGGCTATCCATAGCCTTAAAAAACATCAGTTGCAGGTTCCAGACATCCGACTTCGTGACTGCCAGGGGACCTTCCAGGTGAGGTTCAAGATCTTCTGTGGCCAGCTACCAGTGACGATAGTCAACTGAGACCTACAGAGCCTCCTGGGGCTTCACTGGTTCGAAGCCCGGGGCCTAGAAGTGACCAGAATCAATGCCATACGAGACAAAAGCACTGAGGAATTTCTTAAGGAGTTCAAGAACGTCTCCGGTACCAGTCTAGGTAAGTATTAGGAGACTCCAATATCTTTTAACTTGGACCCCAATGTAGCCCCCATCAGGCTAAAACCAAAGAGAGTACCTTTCGCTCTCTGCCCTAAAATTGATTTGGAACTAGACAAATTGATTGGCCAGGGAATCCTAGAGCCGGTAGATCACACACACTGGGAGACCCCTATAGTGACACTTGTCTAGCCTGACCGGTCTGTCCGGATCTGCATGGATTACAAGTGCATGATAAACAAAGTTTTGCAGCAAAGCGCTTATCCTGTACCCATTGTACAGCATTTACTGCACTCATTAGGCCCTGGAAAAGTTTTTGCAAAATTAGATATGGCGCAGACATACCAGCAGTTGCCTGTAGATGATGCCATGGCGGAGGGCCAAACCATCGTGACACACAAGGGTGCATTCAAATGCACCCACCTTCAATTCAGAATTAGTATCACCCCTGGACTGTTCCAAGGAGTCATGGAATGGCTTTTGCAGGGGATTCCAGGAGTCGCCTCCTATTTTGATGACATTTTGGTATTAGCTGCAAATAACGCACAATTATTTAAAAGATTGGGAACTATTCTGGTCAGAATCACAGACAAAGGCCTTCACCTCAAAAAATAAAAATGCCAAATTAACGTGCCAAGGGTTGAATTCCTAGGGTACCTCATTGACGGCTCTGGGATTCACCCGATCAACAAAAAATTAAGGCAATCCAGGATGCCCCTACACCTCGCAATCAGATCGAACTGCAGGTGTTCCTCAGGCTCCTTAACTTCTACAGTGTCTTTCTCAAGCAGAAAACCACGGTTGCTGAGCCTTTGCATCAGCTTCTCAGCAAACACGCCAAGTGGTCCTGGGGCAGAGCTGAAGCAGCTGCATTTGCCACAGTGAAGAAACTACTGTCAGCGGACACATTTTTGGTCAATATAACCAGACCCTGCCACTTGTCCTAGCGTGCAATGCTTCCACATTTGGCGTAGGTGCCATCCTCAGCCATCACATGCCCAATGGAACCAAGGTGCCCATTGCCTACTACTAACGTACATTGTCTGCTGCCAAGTGAAACTACAGCCAACTGAACCGTGAGGCTCTGGCTGCAGTCGCAGGCATGAAATGGTTCCATGAGTAAATCTATGGCCATGACTTTGAACTTATCAAGGACCACAAACCATTGCTGGGATTGCTGGCTGGGGATCGGCCTACCCCTGCTTCTTTGTCACCACGAATGACCAGATGGAAAATCTTCCTCAAGGCCTACAGTTATCGCCTCATCCATCGACCTGGTTCTATCTTGGGGCATGCCGACGCCTTGAGTTGATGCCCCCTGCCTGAACTGCTTGCAGACTATGCCCCTGAGATGTGAGTCCTCCTCATTGACTGTCTTGAGGCTGGTCCTGTCTCTTCTTGTGACATCGCTCACACTCAGCAAAAGACTGTACATTCCGACAGGTTTTGAACTGGGTGTGGAGGGGGTGGCCCAAGGGGCCTGTGGGGTCTGAATTTAAAATGTTTTACTACAAACGTGATGAATTGTCAGTAATAAATGGTTGTTTACTGTGGGGGGACCGGGTCATTGTTCCACCCAAACTACGCATTGCAGTATTAGAGGCTTTGCACGTAGGGCATCCTGGGATTGTCAGGATGAACTCTTTGGCCAGGAGTTACGTGTGGTGGCCTTACATGGACAGGGAGATAGAAGAATCGGTTGGTACCTGCACACTGTGCCAGGAGTCCAGACCAGCTCCACCAGAGGCGCCCGCTAAGGAGTGGGAGCACCATGGTCTAGGATGCATATAGATTTTGCTGGCCCTGTTCATGGACAGACCTTTATGGTAGTTGTGGACGCCTACTCAAAATGACTAGAAGTAGTCCTCATGACCTCTACCAGAAGCAGTCACCAAGGCACTATGTAGACTTTTCTCCACTCATGACCTGCCCAATGTTTTGGTCTCTGACAACGGCCCCCAATTTATGGCCATGCAAATCAAGACCTATTTAGCAGCACAGGGAATCAGACATGCCCTGGTCGCTCCATTCCATCTGGCTTCCAATGGTCAGGCAGAGAGAATGGTGAGTTCTGCAAAAGAAGCCCGGGAGATTGGCAAACATGGGTTGATCAATTCCTTCTCATACAGCACATCATGCCAAGTGCTACCACTGGTAGAAGCCCTTCCGAGCTTTTAATGGGCCACTGGCTAAGGTCCCACTTAGACCGGCTACATCCAAACTACTCTGCCAGGTCTCCTCCAGATTTGACCGGCAAAATAAGAAACTTTAGCATAGGGGATCAAGTTTACATCCACAACTATGCTGGGGGAACTCTTTGGATTCCTGCCACAGTAATAGGCAACACCGGGCCTTGCTCTTATCTATTAGAGCTTGAGGACGGTCAAAATTGGAGACGGCACATTGACCAACTCCATGGCCACATCCAACTCCTGTCTTAGGCAACCAGAGGTAATTCCTGCATGAGTTAGCCAAAGCCCTACCCAAAAGCAGCACAAATTCACTCCTTTCACAGATAACTCAATCCTGAAGGTACCGGGGCACTTATCTGTAAGTGTTGCAGGCCCGCAGCAAGTTCCGAGTGAACCGGCTCCAGACACTCCAGCTGCGGCCTGTGAGAAGTTCCAGGAGCTTCCACCAGGTGAAGCCGTGGAGACAACAGGTCCATCCAACCTGACTGAAGAACACCCACCAACTGAACTGCACAGGTCTGGGCGAGCCACCAGAAAGCCCGCCTACCTATGTGACTATGTCACAAGTTGGTTGAGCCCATCTAAGAGGGGAGAGGTGTTAGATACCAGAAACATTGGTAATGGTTTACACCAAGGTCCTCTGTTCCAGTGGGAACAGAGATTCAATCTGATTGGTTGAAGGGTCTGACAGCTCCCTATAAAAGGGCTGCTGTCAGACTGAACCTTTGCTGGATTGTACATAGTTGACTTGTGCTAATAAAGAGCTGTTTGTTACTCTGAAGCCTGAGTGTGCCTTCAATCACCCGATCCAACAGACTGAATATAGATATGCTTTGCACATAATCAAATTAGCTAACCATCAATTTCCAGGATTTGGCTGCAAATGTTAAAAAGGAAAAGATTCTCAATTTGTATAACTCTGAGAATACTATTGCTTCTTCAAGAGATAGATCTGATTAAAGTTGCAATCTAAATGGAAACTCACTATTATTAAGCTGCCACACTTTGGTTTAAAAATATAATAAAGTGTTGTGACCCCCTCCTCCGTCCAGTAACGAAAGCAGAGACAAGCGTAAAATGGAATGTCCTTTAATAACAAGACCAGACTCTCGGTGGCTGAAAGCCAAATATGCAAACAGATAAGGACCTTGGCAGCAAGTCCAACACACCTTGGCAGCAATTCAGACTAACTCTGGCAGCAATCCAGCCTGCCAAGTTCATTTCTCTTTAGTCCAAGCGTTGACTTCTGCAAGAACGCTCTTTTATAGTCTGGAGAGGAGCTTAATGACCATTAGCTGAGCGTAATTACCTCCTGTAATTACGTAGTTGTTCTTGACACCGAGTAGCCCTTCGACACATGCATCCCGGAACAACTCACTGTTGGTTTCTGGATCACTCTCTCTTGTCTCCTCCCCACTGATCCAAGGCTCAGGCGCCACCTGGTGGCCAACCAATCTCTCTGTGCCCTGCTCAGAGTCGGAACCCTGTCCAGGGTCCTCCGCATCCTCTAGGGCTGATTCATAGGGCCCCTCGCTGTTGGAGTCTGGTGGCAGCTCCAACGGCTCCTGCCAGGCCACAGCAATTAAGAATGCTGCCTAATTCTTGTATTCAGAGGAAGACAATTGTGGTATCTTTCCAAAAGCTTTAAATTCTCTGTCTGATCCTTACAACTATAGATTTCAAAACTAGAACTGTGTGTGAAGCATTATGGAAGCATTAAAAAGTAGAAAAAGATAGTTTATATATTATAATTCATATCTAGAATTATTTTTGGAACAGTAGTTTTATTACCCAGGAAGTCAAAGCATTTTCCAATATAGAACAACTAGATTTTTCTTTAAAGATAATTAAAAACAAAAAACAAAACCCAAGACCAATAGCTTAAACCAACTACAATCCTTCACAAGGATTCATTGAAGAAAAAGCTACAGAACACATACGTTGTGACAATCTAGGCAGGAAATCAGGGCAGGATAATAATGCCCAGATTTATGATCACTTATAAAATGTAAGATTATATTATATAATCCCATGACTCTGAGTATATATTCAGGAAAGAAAGAGCAAGCTTTCTATATCAGACTCTTCCACCTAGGCACTTTAGATATTTGGAGTCCAATTCTCAGAAGTCACAAGTAAAAAGATGGATATAATTGAAAGCACACAGACTGGGAAAAAGTGAATTATACATATCAAAATATATTACAGATATTAAAAAGAAGCTGGAGCATTCCTGTACCCATGTATTGTCCAAACAACAACCATTTTCAATTCTACCTAACCTACTTTACAAGACTTATCTAAGTGTTCTATCTTGTTCAATCCTCTTTCTGGATTCTGATCATTCTAAATCTAACCCTTAATATTTTTTTTTGCCTGAAAAGCAAAGCAAGCCACATGTGTAGAAATCAAATATCTTCAGCCAGAAAATGGAAGGGCAATTGTAAAAAAAAGATTTTTGTATTTAAGGGGAGAAAGATTGTATATTTAAGGGGACAAAGATAGAATTATATAATCTTTAAGGAAATATCTAGTCTTGTAGGAACAATTGTTAACAAGAAATCTAGTTGGAAAAAACCACACATCCTTGCCACAGTAATACTTAACCTTTACTTTTTATAGTACTGAATCATATGTTATAGTTTTCTGATTTTATATTGGAGTTATGCTGTATGATCACTTAACTTTAGAAGGCAATGGGAAGGATAAATATTCCTGTGAAGATGTTTTTCATGTTAAAATTTAGCAAGCAGCAACGATGCAGCAATCAGCAGCCAGATTGAAAATGTTGGATTTTCAGACAATAAAGACACTATTATTCATTGGTTTATAACAGTGGTGGGTTTCAAAAAGTTTTGGAACCTCTTCTGTAGGTATGGCCTGCTTTGTTGGAATGTCTTGCCGGCCATGTGACCGGGTGGGAGTGGCTTGGCAGTCATGTGACTGGGTGGGGGTGGCCAAGATGATGTCACTGAAGTCTTTTCCCCAATGGATGATCTCCAAAAGAAGATATAAAAAAGGAAATTTATTATTTTGTGCACTTACTACTTAAATAAGATTAAAATAAGTACACAAAACAATAAAAAATCTACTTACAGAAGGAAGATGACTGTCCTTGCCAGTCTTCAGTATCACTGACTCCAATGAATGGCCTGCACAAAGAAGAGACACAGAAATGAACTCTTCCATTGCATGTACTGCGTTAAGATGAAACTAGCACACACAACAATAAAGACAGCTACTTACAGAGGAAGGATGAATGTCCCTTCTGGTCTTCTACATCACACTTGCTTCACTGAATGGCCTGCACAAAGAAGAGACACAGAAATGAACTCTTCCATTGCATCCACTGCATTAGGATGAAACCAGCACCCAAAACAATAAAGACAGCTACTTACAGAGGAAGGATAACTGTCCTAGCAGTCATAATCTATTGCCTCTTCATCCTGTTAAATAATACTAACTGCAGAAGAAATAAAATATTATTGGACTCGATTATGGTTGTAAGCTGAGGAATACACTACAGGTAACAGAAGGGACCTCTGTTTTCACCCAACAATGTACAATCTTTTCAGGAAGGATGTCCCCCAACAAACAGAAAAGATATAGTTTTTCATCTAAGAAGTTAGATCAAGAATGAATGTCATAGGTAGATTCACAGAGCAATAAAGCCCTACATGGTAGTGGATCTGGGTACTTGAGAGACCGCCTATTGCCAATTACCTCCACGCGACCTATTAGATCTCATCGATTAGGCCTCCTCCGAGTTCCATCTGCCGGTCAATGCCGACTGGCAACTGCGCGGAGGAGAGCCTTCTCGGTGGCAGCTCCGACCCTATGGAACGATCTCCCCGTGGAGATTCGTACCCTCACCACCCTCCAGACCTTCCGCACAGCCCTCAGAATCTGGCTATCCCGTCAGGCCTGGGGCTAAGACTGTAACCCGCCCGAATGGTATGAATGTTGTGTTTTTAATTATGTATTGTCTTATATGTTAAAAGTTTGTCTCCCCCTCCCCCTTGGGTTGTGAGCCGCCCTGAGTCCCCCCAGGGAAAAGGGCGGCATATAAATAAACTTCTACAATCTACAATCTACAATACAGAATTCTTTTTCTGAAATTTATTCCTCAGTTCAAAAATCAGGAATATATGAATTAGGTTCAGTACTTAGGACAGACCAAGTAGCTGTTCAAGAGTTAATGGTGTCATGGTTAGAAGCAATGGTAAAGCAAGATATGGATTTAAAACCAGTAATATTTTGTTGTGTATTTCAAAGGGAATACAATACATATTTAATTTTACACATGTTAACAGCTGCTGGAATTGTGTTTGCACAACAGTGGAAAAACAAAGATGAAAATGAATAAATATTAGAATGTGCAGGAATGAATAAATTGACAATTAAAATCAAGAAGGCTTCAAATACTTTTTCACATGGGATTTGTTTTATCAATTGCTAACTAACAGAAACAAAAATTAAAAATCTAAAAGTATGAAAGAAAACACCAATTATGTAAGGAAAGATCACTAAAATGTATTATTTGATCATTATTAACATGTAGACAACTGCACACATGTGTAGATTACACACACCCCACACACAAACTATGACAGTGCCAAGAAAACACCAAAAAACAACAATTTTCCCCCAAAAGACTGCAGATGAAACCAGTTTTTTTCCCCTAACCCTAAGGACAGGAAAGACAAAGCCACTGGAATAAAAACCATCAAGGCATTGTGGGAAATTCTGTGAGCCAGGAAGCTCACAGAACCAGCAACCACCTCACAATTACCTAAACAACCAGGTATCACACAGAAACACACAAAATCTGGCAAAGCTGCCTTGCACCAACTTGGCCTGCCCATAGAAAAGCAGCCAATTTGAGACACATAAACCATGCACCAACCTGCACACTTAAAAGCAACATATTGTATCACAAATAAAACATTTGCAAAAATTACATTCTTTGTAATAAACATATTCTATAAACAATAAATAAATAAAAATTCCCTAAAATAATTTTTTTTTAAAGATATTTTTAAAAAAAATATAAAAAAGATTTTAAAAATCCTTAAAAACCATTAAAAATATTCTATACACAATAAATAAAAATAAAATCATTAAAATATTCTATACATAATAAATTAAAATAAAACCATTAAATATTCTATACACAATAAATTAAAATAAAACCATTAAAAATATTCTATACACAATACATTAAAATAAAACAATTAAAATATTCTATACACAATACATTAAAATAAAACCATTAAAATACTCTATACACAATAAATAAAATTTAAAAAAAACATTAAAAGCATAAAGGAAAAAAAAACAGGTCACTTACCAGCAGGCAGAAACAGCAGGATGGATGCAAGAAGCAGGCAGATGACCAGGCAGCAGGTAAGGTAGCCTGGCTGGAAGGCTTAGCCAGCCAGGTGAGGCTAGGGACTGAGTGTGGGGTGGGGGTAAGAAAGGCCTCAGCTGGAGGCCAGGCATCCTAGAACCTGCAAACTACAGCCTGTCGCCCCATGCTCAGCAAAGCAAGTCCGGGGAAGTCCTTTGCTGGCAGGCAGGTGCCCTAGAACCTGCCCGCCAGCAAAGGACTTCAATGCTGTTTTTGGGGGCGCTCCTAAGATCGCTCCTGCAGTCCCCACCTAGGGAGACTATTCTGCTGGCCCTTCCCGATCATTTCCCGTAATTTCCTTTTTTCTCTCTGGTGCTGTTTCAGATCCAGAAGACTTGGGATTTAATGGATGCTAACCCAGCTGGAGGGCAAGTGGGTGATCCCTCCCAGGACCTGTTGTTTCAGGAAGTTGCTCAGGATGAGCCACCTCTGGAGAGAGCATCAGGTAAAGGCTCCTTCTGATGCCCTTTAACCAGTGGTAGGTTTCAAAATTTTTTGCTGGTGGACAGGCATCCTAGAACCTGCCCGCCAGCAAAGGACTTCCCCGGACTTGCTTTGCCAGCCGTGCCAAGCAAACTACCGCCTGTCACCCTGTGCTCAACAAAGCAAGTCCGGGGAGGTCCTTTGCTGGCGGGCAGGCATCCTAGAACCTAGATTTGCTTTGCTATGCATGGGGCAACAGGCAGTAGTTTGCGTGGCGTGGCCGGTGCCTAGGAGGTCCCACTGCCATCCCCACGCTCACACTCTTGCTTGCTGGCAGCCAGGCATCTTAGGCAAGTCACCAAACTTGCCAAAGACACCGACCGTGCCACATAAGCTCCTGCCACCATCCCCACCCGCATGCCCATGCTTGCTTGCAGCCATGTGGCCATGCAGCTCTGCACTATAAGTGAGCCCGGGATCCTTGCAAGGCTGCAAAAAGTCACCGGACTCGCTTATAGTTCAGGGCCATGGCAGACCACTGCAGTTGGCATGCTGCCACTATCTGCCCCATGCTTATTTGCAGCTTACTTACCTCCTCGGCAGGCAGCAATAGAGAGCCAAGCAGAAAAAAAGGTAAGTGGGTTCAGATAAGGCTCTTAGAGGCGGGCGGGACGATTGGTGAGCCAGCCAATTAGTGAGTGGTGGGCAGGGCAAGTGGTGGGGGTGAGCAAGCGAGGGGGCGGTTCCACCAGTGGAACCGGTTCTAAACGGCACGATAGATTTGTGGAACCTCTTCTATCGAACCGGTTAGAACCGGCAGGAACCCACCCCTGGTTCATAACTAAAAAAAAAAACAAAAAACAAAAAACAAACCCCCAAAAACCAATACAGCTTGTAGAGCTTTTTTTTAAAGTATCAATTAATGAATAGCCTCATTTAATAAAAGGCAATTATTATTACAAAGCTATAAGAAAAGGGAAGCAAGTTCATTCTGGTGAGATTTTGTTTAAGATGTTCGTTATGTTTCTGATTATGTTTTAATTGTATGTTGAAAAAAAGTAAATATGGATTAAAAGTGAACTTGCTACTAAAAATGGTTCAAATCAACAAATATATGTATTATGCATAAATATGTGTAAACATCTACTGGTATGAATTGAATTTTGAATTAAGGGTTTCTTCCAAATAGGCCATTGGACTATTAAAATTAGACTAAATTTTGATTGTATTCATCAGCAAATGAAAATATTTTAAAATTTGAAAAAGGGAGCAGCAGTCTTTAGGTTGAGTTTTTTTTCAACAGCAGTCCCGAAGTTATTAACTTTATAATGCAATAAGAGCTCTGTGGTCTGGCAGTCTTTCTCCACAAAATGACAATTAGCTTGCTTGATATGACACCATAAATCCTTGTGGCTCTGGTGCCTGATACCATCACAATAAACAGAATTGAGGCATTCCATTTCACTCATGGAAAATAGATACTAGAATAAGGCATATCTGCTTACTTTGTTCTATGACCCCAAAAGTAATTATAATAATAAGAGATAATCACCAATTAATCATCAATGCCTCTTTTTCAATAGAGGAATAGGTCTGTGTCACTTATTTCAGTTTTTTGACTGATTACTGTCTGTTCTGGCAACAAAACTAGATGGGAGCATATTTGAAGCATCCATATAAAGTTGGTAAGGTGCACTGGCATGAAAAATATATTACGAAATGTTCCACATTCAATCCCTAGAAAACTTTCATTTAAATTGTCCATTAGCTGGAATGGGAATGATATTTTTCAATTTATCTATAACAGGAATAGCCCACAGAGTAAGCTAAGAAAGAAATAATTGATAATATTCTATAATCCTATTTATTGTCATATTTGCCATTTTATTTGAGGCAGTGGCCACCAGTGCTGATACTTCTTCATCCATGGAATGACCAAATCCTTTTCTCAGCCATGACTTAAATAGGCAACAGCTCAATTAAAAGGAGTATAATTCTCCTTTAATTTATAATAATGCCAGCTGACTGGAAACTAGGATCTTCTTCCAACTTCAAAAAAAAGGGATGCTAAATGTGGTGCTAGTCCACTACTCATTAGAAGATAGCAGAATCCCCACACAGGACAAATGGCATCCAGCAAAATTGAAAGAATCAGGGGATATAATAAAAACAAAACAATTCCTTTGTTTGAAAGTAAGCAATTAGGTTTAAGTACTAGTATTGAGCTTTTACAGCTTCTCATAATTTTGAGAGTTGTTGCATCAGATTCACTTCAAATGCTGATACCTGAAGGGTTGAAATTGGCAAGGCAGGGACCAACACTACTCAAGCCATACAAAATTCTTGTGTGAACTTTAAGCAAGCAGATCCCAACCTCAAAGATGTCAAAGTCTTCTGCTTCCATAGATTAGAAGGAGAAGGCTTAACATTTGAGATTGTTTCTGTATCTGTCTCTCTCTCATGCACACACACACGTGTTTGTGATTTCCAACAGGAAAACAGGTTGATATACAGTGTGTAACTCATTTTGTATATCTATTCCAATCTAGGGATGATAAGGAAATTTTCTTATATAACACACACACACACACACACACACACACACACACACACACACACAGAGAGAGAGAGAGAGAGAGAGAGAGAGAGAGAGAGAGAGAGAGAGAGAGAAAGAGAGATACAGAAACACACACATTGATACCAGTTCAGTGTCCAGTTTGACAGCAGTGATAAGAAATCCATCTCCATTCTCTAAGTAGCAAACTCTACATAAGGTCTTCAATTTCCATCCTTTCAGCCCCTTGAGGGATTTCCATTTGTAAGGATTTTGAACACATCTTCTCGGCTGCAGGACTAGGAGAAATAACCAATGTCATAACTACCCATGAAAGAAGCCAGAACAGAGGAGGAGGAGGAGGAGGAGGAGGAGGAGGAGGAGGAGGAGGAGGAGGAGGAGGAGGAGGAGGAGGAGGAGGAGGAGGAAGAGGAGGAGGAGGAGGAGGAGGAGGGGAGGAGGAGGAGGAGGAGGAGGAGGAGGAGGAGGAGGAGGAGGAGGAGGAGGAGGAGGAGGAGGAGGAGGAGGAGGAGGGATCCTATTTTCAGGCTGAAGACTAGTTCCTTAAGCAGGAACATCAAGGTTGTTGACATTATGCTTAATTATGCAATGAAGTTACCCAATGTGGAAGCTTTTGCACTTCAACTGAGCCAAAACTCATCTTGGTCTTTATAAATAATGAGACTTCATTATTTCTATATAGAGTTTTCTTCAGGATCAGGATAATATTCAGATGTTCCAGGATTGTCCCTTAATATCCTTGAGATCCTTCTTATGAGGAGATAGCAGAGCTTTACATTACTTTTCTATGTTCATTCTCATTCTTCTTACTGAGTCAATTACAATTTCTTACAATTTTAAATTAATTGTTCATGTTATGCTGCAACTTCTCAATATTTCATTTCAATTCAATTCAATACTTTATTAGTTATTGGCTTAATATTGATCTAGTAGCACAATGAAATCGGATTTAAAAAAGATTCTTGCTATTTAATTTGCCAGAAACTTGTCACCTTGGAACTGCTTTGACCTACATTTTATTGAAATGGTGAAAATATCAAGATATGTTAAAATAAAACTATAATTTCTTCCACATATACTCCACATTTCAATCAACTGTTCATTTTCTATATACTCATTGAGACTATAATTATTTCTGTGGAGAAAAATAATACATTAAGGTTTTTTTCACAAATGCCAGCTGCCATTTTAATCCTCTGTGAAATTCAAATATGTTAAAAACCTATTTTTTATGGTTTCAATCATTGAAGCAATGCACTTTTAAAAGGTAACAATTTTCCACCTCACACCAACAGTTTTCAATAAGGGTTCAAATTCACATTTCAAATGGACAAGCTCTTTATTAGTTTTTAAATTCAGTTTCCTGATCAAAACCATTTCCTTCCTGGCTTCACAGTATAATCAGATCAAGGCAGAAAAATAATACAAGCAAACAGGCTTTCATAAATTTCCTCAAGCATTAACAACAGTTTAGCTTGCTTGTTCTCCTTATTCTAGACTGGCTTCTCCAAATCTCTCAACTGTAATTTGCCTATATTCTCATCCCATTTTCTGAGTGGACAAAGTCCCTGATAGATGTTTTCTCTAGGTATCTTGTTATAATCAGGAATCTTAACAGCAGGAGAAAATAGTTCTTAGTAATAAGAACAAATTATAAGCAAATTATATTCCCTCCCAAACATGGACATTGTATCCCTAACTTTAATGGTAACGGTATAAAGAAAATCCATATTGTTGGAAGAAATTGCATTCTTAGAAAATGAGGACAAAGGAAATGAAACAAATGTTTGCTACTTTAACTGAAAAATAAATGTTTATTGCAGAAAATATATGGAATATGTTGGGGGATCATGGTGATAACTTACCTCCTAAGTAGTATCAATCAATCAAGCAGATTTTGCTTGGGAAGACAATGGCAAATATTCCTGAAAATGATAACCCATATCCAAATAGTAGGCATACAGAGAGTTAACAAAGAGATTCTAGAAATTGTTAAATCTATATCTATACCTGACTGCCCCTTGTAGTCAGTAGATCTTGAAGTGCTGAAGCATCAATGCAATTTAAAGTCATACTTCCAACATATTTATCCATATCACTCATATTAGTAAATTTCAAAATATTTCATAGAAAGGAATTACTGATGCCAGGTATCTGGAAGCCTTTCTTATTCACCACTAGTTCCACATGGCTTTCATTTGTGTTATCTGTCTAATAACCTGAAGTATAAATAATTCCAAAAAATGCTGTCTTCCTGTCTCATGTGTTATATTATTCTGAGGCTTTTTGATAGCCATAATTCTGCTTGCATTTTTGCAGTCTTGTTTTAAACATCAAATAGAGCAGATATTTAGAGAAAAAGGTCATTACTAGAATTCTAGTAGCAGTTTGCATGTCTTCAGCTGTCATTACTAAAATATCCTCTTCTGAGAAATTAGGAAATGCAGAATGGCTTTTTATGATATCCATTGCTAAATGTTTCTGGAACTCAAGCTTGGCAAATGGACATCTTTTATCCACTAGTTTTAGTTCTGAATGAAATATGCATGGCCTTTTCCAAATGAATATATTTTAAATTTTGCAATATATGTAATAGCTTTGGCATTTCCAACAAAGGCCTGTGTATTTTATTAACTCTTGGGAGAGGGTGGATAATTTTCAGCTCATTCTGTGGCTAAGTTCATGTAATGTCAATTTGGAACTGTTTTTTTTTTACATTGTATTGATATATAAAGTTAATGGAATTAGAAGCTGAATCTCTCACTTAAGTTATATTGTACATCAATATAGCAATTACACTCACATCTGAAACTTTTTGTAAGTAACTATGGCTTGTTTACCCACAGTGCTTATCCATTATTTAAAATATACATGGATATTATTAATCCTTTAATGAGCAGATATTAAAAATAAGCTGAAGACTTGCTTTACTTTCAGCCTTACTTTAAGCATTTACAAAAGTTAACATGTGGATGTTCAAATATGCAACGTGGTTTAGTACATCCATAAATGATTTCAGTCCTGTGTTCTTGTCCCAGAGCTGCTATACCAGACATTATGACCATATGGAAAGCTCAGGGGTACATAAACGTAAGCTCACTTAAACCTTCTCATGAAATAAAAATCTCCAAAAGATCAAAGCTCTTACAGCATTCAAAGTATTATCATTTTGCAATGAAATTTTGCATTTAGGAATCCAGATTATCTTTCTTTCTTGGAAAACAAATGTTTACCTTGTATGAAATGTCTGGTTAATTTTCAGCACCAAAGCAAAGGGCAACAGAGAAAGGAAATTTTTTCCTCCCCTGAAAATCCTTTCCCAATTCTTATTCTAGATATGAATTGTCTTAAAAAGGGAATGCATGAGTTAAGAAGGTTGCTATGATGAACATTGGCCAGAAAAAAGCTAAGCATGCTCTCATACAGAAAATTCTTCTTCATGTTATACTCCCAGCAGATATTAGAAGTGCTTTTTTAAAGACAAAAAAGAAAACAAGAACACAGAGTTATCAGAAGACACTTTGCAATAAAATATCTATAAATTAACATGTATTTCACAATACCAACATAAAAGGTTGTCATTTGAAACAAATGGATGGTACTATTTGCTGAAAAATACAAGTGTTTCCTGAAAATATTTTTTAAAAGCTTTGCAGTATTAATATGCTAATGATACAGTTTTTCGTTAAAAAGAAATGAGTAAGGATTTTCTTCTTTCACCTTGAGAAATCAAATTTTTGTAAATGTTCCACATTGACCTGAGACATTGAAATTTTGCAAAGGTTTCTTTTTAATTTAATTTTAGATCAGATGCAATAATTGCCAATGGCACTATAGAAAAATTAATATTGTTTGTTATATTAGCAAACAAACCTATTTTAGGCCCTAATCTGAGCACCAATATTTATACAATGAAGATTATATTAAAAAATAGGATCAAAGTTTGACTGGTGCACACTTCTATTGACAATATTGTAGTAACATATAGAAAGAGTAAGGTGACCAGATGTCCCGCTTTTGGTAGGACAGTCCCTCTTTTGAACAATTTGTCCCGCGTCCCACGGCATTTTAAAAAAGTCCTGATTTTTTTTTAAGCACGAAAGGAAAAATTTGCAAAAAGTCACGGGGAGCCCCGGGGATTGTTCCTCGCAAAGCATCATGGTTGCAGAGAATGCAAATGAAGGTGCTTATCTCCCCGCCCGCCTCCGTGTGCTTGTATTCAAATTGGAGTCACGCTGAGTCCCATTCAGAGGGCGGAGGGATGCTGTGCTTTTTTTGTTTTTGTTTTCCTATGTTCTCACAACCATGCAAAGGTGGGTTTTGTGCTACAAGGATCTTTCTTTCCCTATCTGCGGTTCCAATTGCAGTCATCCTTTGCTTTGGATTAAAGCACCGTTTCTCATTCCTTGCAAAACTGGGGAAACAGCAGGGCCGCCTCCCTCCCCCCTTTCCTTGCAGCACCCTCGGTTGCAAAATGTTCCCCTGATTTGGTTTATATGTTCACAGCAATGCGATCCAACAAATATGAAAGTTTTAATAAGATCTTCTGACTTTATTTGGTCTCTGCTGCTCCCCCACCTCCGACCCCGTTAGCCCTTGAGTTTTGTCCCCTCCCAAGAAGAGAGTGGGAAGGAGAGGAAGGAAGGAGGGAGGGGGGAAGGAAAATAAGAAGGGAGGGGGGAAGAAAATGGAAGGAGAAAAGATGGAAGGAAGGAGAAAGAATAGAAGGAAGAAGGAGGAAGGAGAAGGAGGAAGATGGAAGAAGAAAGGTAGGAAGAAAAAGAGGAAGGGGGGAGAAAAGAATGAAGGAGGTAGGAAGAGAAGGGGAAGAGAGGGAAAGAGCAGAAAGACAAAGAGGGTGAAGTTGATAGACAAGAGGAGGGAGAAAGGAAGGAAGAAAGAAAGAAAAAGGAAGGGAGAGAGGAAAGAAGAAAAGATGGAACTAGAAAGAAGGGAGAGAGGAAAGGGGAAGACGGGGAAAGAGCAGAAAGACAGAGAAGGTGAAGGTAGATAGGCAGAAGGAAGGAAGAAGGAAGAAATAGGAAGGAGAGAAGGTGAAAGGATGGAAGGAGGAAAGAACAGAAGCGAAGGGGAAGAGTGAGATGGAAAGAGCAAAAAGACAGAGAAGGTAGGTGGCAAAAGAAAGGAAGCTGAAAGAATAGAAGGAGGAAGGAAGAGAACAGGAGGAAGGGAGTGAGTGAGAAAAGAAGACAGGATGGAAGGAGAAACGAAGGAAGAGAGGGAAAGAATAGAAGATGGATAAGGTGAAGGTAGATAAGCAAAAGAAGGAAGGAAGGAAGAAGGAAGGATGGAAGGAGGAAGGAAAAAGTAGGGAGGGAGGGAGGAAAGAAGAAAATAATGGAAGAAGAAAGGAAGAGAAGGGGAAGAACAGAAAAATAAAGAAGAAAGGGAGGAAGGAGGGAAGGTGAAAGGATGGAAGGAGGAAGGAAGGGAAGGGGAAGAGAGATCTAAAGAGCAGAAAGACAGAAGGTAGATAGGCAAGAGGAAGGAAGGAGAAAGAATGGAAAGGGAGGAAGGCTAGAAGGAAAAAAGAGGGAGGGAGGGAAGGAAGGAAGGAAGGTAGGTGAAAGGAGGAAGGAAGGAAGGGGTACTTCCACTTATAGGCCTGGGACTGAATGCAGGAGGAGTCTTTCCATAGGATCAGCTACTCCTCTGATCATGGTCTATGAAAATGTTACTGCCTGCCTGATGCAAATTTAGATAGACGGTGGTTTGGGCTGCCCCTCAAATCTTCCCTGGCATGTATTACTGAAACCTGGCTGGAACCGGAGGGAGGAGTCCCCCTTGTAGAGATGTGCACAGAGGGCTTTCAGGTGCTTCATCAGCTGCGGGCCCAAAGAAGGGGTGGGGGTGTGGCCATTGTCATCCGAGAGTCTTTAGCACCTCGTAGGATCCCTGCTCCGGAGCTTGTCAGGTGTGAGTCCCTGCTGGTGAAGTTGGACCTCAAGGGTCAAGTGGGTTTGCTGCTAATGTACCTGCCTCCCAACAGCGTTGCAGCAGCCCTCCCCTCGCTCCTCGAGTCGGTAGCCGAGCTGGCAGTTGAGTTCCCCAGGCTTATGGTTCTGGGGGATTTCAATTTGCCTTCGCTCGGTGAACACTCTGACGGAGCGCAGGAGTTCATGGCTTCCATGACAACCATGGGCTTGACCCAAGTAATTCGAGGCCCAACCCACTTGGCGGGTCACATGCTCGACCTCGTATTTCTCTCGGAGCAGTGGAGTTGTGATCTTGGTCTGAGGGGTAGTGAGACCTTACCCTTGTCATGGTCGGACCACTACCTACTGAGGCTTGACTTTCGGAGACCAAACCCCCACTGTAGGGAGGAGGAACTGACCAGGTGGTTCCGCCCCAGGCGACTTATGGACCCTTTGGGGTTCCAGACGGAGCTTGGGGTTATTCCTGATACTCTCGCCTGCAGTCCAGCGGAGACTCTGGTTGCCGCTTGGAACTCGGCAGCGACGGAGTCTCTTAACCGGATTGCGCCTCTACGGCCGCTCCGAGGCAGTGGATCCAGGAGGGCCCCTTGGTTTACGGAGGAACTCCGGGAGATGAAGCACCGAAAGAGACGCCTAGAGCACCAATGGAGATCCAGTAAATCCGCATCGAACCGAGCACTTTTAACATCCTGCATCAGAGAGTACATCCGGGCAATCAGGATGTCAAAAAGAACTTATATTGCCACTCTGATTGCTTCCGCTGAGTCGCGCCCAGCCGCCCTGTTCAGGATAACCCGTTCCCTCCTAAATAGGAGGGATACGGGTGATCCTTTGCAGGGCAGGGCTGAGGATTACGTCCAGCTCCTCGCGGATACAGTTGCTCAGTTTCGGGCGGACCTGGACTCCAATCTTGCAGAACCAGCTGAGGCACTAGGGGATAATCTGGTAGGTCATCACTGGATTGATTTTCAAGCTGTTACCCCTGAGGACGTGGACAAGGCCATGAGAGCTGTAGGTGCCTCCACATGTGTACTGGACCCGTGCCCCTCCTGGCTGGTTGTTAACAGCAGGGAGGTGACACAGGGCTGGATCCAGGTGGTTGTTGCCGCCTCCCTGCGGGAGGGGGTCTTTCCCCCCGCTTTAAAGGCGGCGGTGGTGAGACCCCTCCTGAAGAAACCATCTTTGGATCCAGCCGTTCTTAACAACTATCGTCCAGTCTCCAACCTCCCCTTTGTAGGGAAGGTTGTTGAGAAGGTGGTGGCCTTTCAGCTCCAGCGGTCCTTGGAGGAAGCCAGTTATCTTGATCCATTCCAGTCAGGCTTCAGGCCTGGCTACAGCACAGAAACCGCTTTGGTCGCATTGACTGATGATCTCTGGAGAGCCAGGGATAGAGGCCATGCCTCCATCCTGGTACTCCTTGACCTCTCAGCGGCTTTCGATACCATCGACCATGGTATCCTTCTGCGACGACTGCGGGAGGTGGGGGTGGGAGGCACTGTCTTACGGTGGTTCTCCTCTTACCTCTCGGACAGGTCGCAGTCGGTGTTAGTTGGAGGGCAGAGATCGACCCCTAGGCCCCTAAAGTATGGGGTGCCGCAGGGCTCGGTCCTGTTCCCCCCTTCTTTTTAATATCTACATGAAACCGCTGGGCGAGATCATCCGACGGCACGGGATAAAATACCACCAGTATGCGGACGATACACAGTTGTATCTGTCCGCCCCGTGCCAACTCAATGAAGCGATGGACGTGATGAGCCAGGGCCTTGAAGCTGTTAGAGACTGGATGGGGGTTAACAAGCTTGTACTCAATCCAGATAAGACCGAGTGGCTGCTGTGCTTCCCTCCCACTAATTGGCCAAGTGTTCCATCTCTCAGGCTGGGGGGTCAAATAATACGCCCCTCAGATAGGGTCCGCAACTTGGGAGTCCTCCTGGACCCACAGCTGACTTTTGAACATCATTTGTCAGCTGTGACCAGGGGGGCATTTGCCCAGGTTCGCCTGGTGCACCAATTGCGTCCCTACCTGAACCGGGAGGCTCTCACAACAGTCACTCATGCCCTTGTGACCTCTAGGCTGGAGTACTGCAATGTGCTCTACATGGGGCTGCCCTTGAAGAGTATTCGGAGACTTCAGCTGGTGCAGAATGCAGCCGCGCGAGTGATCGTGGGTGCGCCTCGTTTCACCCACGTAACACCTATCCTCCGCGAGCTGCACTGGCTGCCTGTTGATCTCCGGGTGCGCTTCAAGGTGCTAGTTGTTACCTACAAAGCCCTTCATGGTATTGGATCTGGGTACTTGATCCTACTGCCAATTACCTCCACTAGGCCAATAAGATTCCATAGATTAGGCCTCCTCCGAATTCCATCAGCCGGCCAATGTCGGCTGGCAACTACCCGGAGGAGAGCCTTCTCGGTGGCTGCTCCGACCCTCTGGAACGAACTCCCCATGGAGATTCGTACCCTCACCACCCTCCAGACCTTCCGCGTAGCCCTTAAAACCTGGCTGTCCCGACAGGCCTGGGGCTAGAGACCTCAACCCCACTCGAATAGTATGACTGTTGCGTTTTTAATGATGTATTGTCTTTATGTTTGTAACTTGTTTGTCCCCCCTCCCCTGAATTGTGAGCCACCCTGAGTCCCCCCAGGGAAAAGGGCGGCATACAAATAAAGCAATTCAATTCAATTCAATTCCCCTTTACTCCTCCCCCTGAAGAATTCAGCCCCCTGAGTTTTGCCTTTGAGGGGCTTCTAAGTTAAGGTGACCAGACATCCCGCTTTTGAACAATTTGTCCCGAGTTCTGTGGCATTTAACATCACCTTAACATCAATATACAAGTTAGGTAAGGTTAAGCTGTGCTAATAGGATATGTATCTTTAGGAGATACAGCTCCAGGATTACTATTATAAATTCCCTATTTCTTTTGTAGGATCATTATTTGAACTGAAACACTTAAATAGTTATTTAGTGGAAATGGTTTATGCATCAGCCCTCACTTTTGGTTATATGTGTGATCACAAAGGAATTTATGTGGAAATTATGGTGGAATGGGACATGTCTTTTTCTCCTTGTCATAAAATTGTTCTCCCCTGTCATTTCTTCATATCTACTTTTGGATTACCTTGTTATGATTAAACAAAAGACAGTATAAAAGTATAAAAGAGTAATTAGGATTTTGATCTTAGTTCTCTACCATAGTTGTTGATATTGTATTCATTAATCAATTAAGAACATTATTTAATGTTTTGCCTTTAAACAATAAGTACAGCTCATTTTAGATGAATGGACTATATTTGGGCATACCAGGGGTTGTGACACTAAATACATACCTATTTCCCTGGCTCAGCTGATAAAGGAGAAGAACCTTGTGGCTTAGTGGTTAACACAACTGCTTAATATGTAATACAGCACAGGTTTAAATCCCAAAAAGGGTATGGCTAGCTGATGAGAGCTAAATAGCTTGAAATAGATCTATACTAGTCTCCCTTTATTTATTTATCAGCTCAAATACAACAGACACAGACACACACACACATACACACACACACACAGAGTTATAGTTATAGTTATAGTTATAGTTAGTTATAGTTATATGTTGTGGCCGAGCAGGATACGTTTGAGCTGCTGATGGACTTGGACAGCAAGGAACCATTTGAGTCTGCTATGGAAGATGTGGAGGACCCTGGGCAGGGTTCAGACTCAGAGCAGGGACCAGAGAGGCTGGTTGGCCACCAGGAGGCACCTGAGACATGGAGCAGTGGGGAAGATCAAAGGAAGTTTGTCCCTGATGCAAGGTTGAGTAGGGCAGATAAATGGAAGCAGCAGCTCAGGAGACAGACTCATAACTGTTTAACTGTTTAATAAATTTATAGGCCGCCCAATCCCGAAGGACTCCGGGCGGCTTACAGAAATACATTTCTGGGCTTTCAGCCAATGGAGTTGTTATTCCTGTGATTAAAGAGTGGCAAATAGCCAAGCCTGTGTCTGCATTACGCACAGGCCGGAGGGGGGGTCAGAACAGTTATATATATAATATATATTATATATATTATATTATATATATTTTCACGGGCGAGTGAGACCTCGCTGAAACGTTGCCAAGACAATCTCAATCTTACATGGGAAAAGACCCAAATACAACAAGATCAGCATACCTACACCAGTCATACATATATACATACATACATACATAAATACACGTACACATACACATACAGATACACATACACATACACATACACATACACATACACATGTATATGTATATATATATATATATATATATATACACACACATACAACCTTCTTTTTATATGTTTAATATTCCTTCAATAACCTTTAAAAAATCAAAGCGAATTTGTGCATTTATACTTTTCTTCACAAGTAAACAAATTTATGTTTATAATTAATTATTGGATAATCTCAAATCACTGACTGCTTCTAACTAAGGTTATGGGATCTGTTTGTGGTTCAAATTTCCATAAGAGCCCTGATATTTATGGAGAATTCTTGCACCATGATGTTTTCCATTAATTTCCTAATTCTTTGTTTGTGTACTGTACTCCATTGACTTATCCTGATTTAATGCATATTTAATGCATCCTTGAGAAGTATGCACTGTACTAAAAAACAGTCATTTCCGGGCTTCGAGGGGAGGAGCTGCCGCCGTCGGGAGCTCAACAAAGCTCCTGCCAGGACTCTGGTTCGTATATCTTATAAGATCTATAGATATCTCCCCTTTCTGGCAGAAAGGGGCAGGGAGAAGGTCAGTCGTTAGGATCTCTTTGTAATTCATAGCTTTTCTTTTTGCTGTGAATGGAGAAGAGGTTCAACATTAGCTGAGCCTTTACTCCGGCCAGTTTTCCGCGCTGCCTTTTTTGCAGCCTAGGCAGATTGCCTCCCCCCCCAGGACAAAGCTAAGCTATTTAAAAGCCAATCCGGGCGGGGACCATTCCCGAGGAATTTCTTCTATTACTATTTAAAATACCAGCTTCAATTTCGCAAAAGGCTCCCTTTCTTTTTTAGCTGCGTCACAAGATGGCGATCTCGTAGCTTTTGTGTTTGATCTGACGTAGCTAGTTGACCCTACCCTCCTGAAGGCTTCTCCGTACTAATTGCTAAAAGATTAACTGAGGGGAGCACAGACTTTGATTTTTGGCTCGCTTGACTGCTTGTCTTTTATTTTTATTCTGGAATGGCTCCCAAACCTAAACAGAAGCGCTTCCTTAATAACATATCTCCAAAAACTGCTATGAAGTCGCTACCCTTGTCTCCTACACCCTCCACGGGAGATTTGCTAACACAAGAATTCCTTCTCAAAACGCTTAATGATTTCAGACAGGAGATTAATCAACTGATATCGGATTTATGTGATCAATTTGATGCTAAAATTGCTCAGGCAAAGCAGGATATGATCGGAGTAATGACAGTCATGACAGATTATATTGCTGAAACGGAGGACAAATTGGAACTTTTGGAAGAAACTAACCTTAATCTGATATCAAAAATTCAAACGTTAGAACAGGAAATTGAATCTGCCCAAAAAGAACTTGTCATGATAAATTATAACAAGACTGCCTTTGCTATACGAGTTAGAGGACTGCGTGAAAACCAACAGGAGAATTTGAAACAGACATTTTTTGAGGCTTTCAGTCGCTTGGTGGGAAGTCCGGGACTTAACTTTGATTGGCAGATTCAAAGAATTTACCGCCAGAATTCCTGGGTAGCAAAACAGCGACAGCTTCCGAGGGACATAATAATATACTTTACTACAAGGGAAGCTAGAAATGAGATAATACAGAGGCTCTACGGAAAGAGGTTGAGAATTGATGGGGATGACTTGATTGTTTTTAAAGAGATACCATTTCAAATATTAAGAACAAGAAGACAGTACGCTTTCTTAACCGAAGAACTCAGAAACTCTCAGATTTCATACAAATGGGAAGTCCCAGCTGGTATTACAGTTACATTTGGTAACCAAAAACACCGCATTAACTCCGTCTGTGAAGCCCGAAAATTTTACTACGAGACCCTGAAGGCGGGACTTCCTGATTCATCCGGATCTGGGGAGAGACAAGGAGAAGGAGAAGACAAACAGCGAGACACGTGGCTACAAGGCGGAGGGTGTTGCTTTTCTCTTCCGGAAGGGCAGAAGACTAAAGAATAAAGACTAAGCGATGTTTTTAAAGTTTTATGATTTCCGTCTGAGATAAAATGGAAAAGTGGCATATCGATGATGAGACATGGAGACTGAAAGAAGCGTTGCTGATTGTGGACATATATTGTACAGAAGTTTTGTCTGAACTCTAACTCAAATTGTGCATGAACTATTTTCTTAGGCGAGGAGAGCGGAAATTGTGATCTTTTTGAGTTGCGGTTTGGGACGAACGGAGTTGGGAGGTGCGTGGGAGAGGGAAGGGCAGCGAAAGTTTAATTAGATTACCTGGGGCTAGAACGCAAGCTGATGTTTGTTTGAGTTGCTATCTCAATATAAGGTTAAGAAAGATTGGTCGGAGAATCTTCAGGAAAGTGGAGTAAACATGGGAGGAGCAATGAATGTGGATAAAATATATATGTGGATATGGATAAAGGCAGGGTGGAAGGTAAAAAATTTATATGTGGAGGTGGGTAAGGATAGAAAGGGAGGTGTTGGAAATGAAAAATGAAAGAAGTATTTGAGTTTAATGGTGTTATAGAAAGGTTTGGATATTTGGATAAAAAAGAGATAAATTAAAGGTCTGAATAGATAGACAAAGCAAGGAGACTTTTAGTTGGGGAATTCTAATTGATCAACTTACCTGGCTCTAATACAGTTTGAAACCCTGCAAGTAGCAAAATAATCGAAATCTGGAATGAGTCACATTGTTTAAGATTTACAGATAATGGGAAGCTGTGTTAACGTAGTGGGTTTATTGACCCTTTTTGTTTCTTTCTTCTTTTTGTGTGTGAGTGTGGGTGTTTTTTTTTTTATTTCTTATTTTCTACTATTTTTCCTTTTTCTTTTTGGCTTTACTTTTATCTTATTTTTTTAATTTTAAAGTTAGCTGGCCTTATTATACTCAAATGCTTGTTAAAGAATTATGCCGGGCATGGGACTTGCGAAGCCGTAAGGGGGTTAGGGAGGGGGGATTATAGGGGGGAGGGGGGAGGGTGGAATTACAGTTTCAATCCTTAGAACAATAAGAATTCACTTGTGTACTGCGGCTCGTTCTTCTTTTTTTTTCTTTTTTTTCTTTTTCTACTTTTATTGTAAAAAATAAATTGAATTGTATGGATACACCAAAGTGAGGAGAAGAGGGAAAGAGAAGGGAGAAGTAAAGAGGGAGTGAGAGGGAATGTAAGGAGGGTGAAATGGAGGGAGGGGGAGATGTCTGAGGGGGTAGGGAAGTAGAAGAGGGGAATGCTGGAGGGGTGAAAGGAAAGTTGGAGGGGGAGAAGAGAGGGTGTATGGGGGAATGAAGTGTTATGTTGGGTTTTTTTTTCCTTTTTTCTTTTTTTTATGCACAGTATATAAGTGATTGTATAAAATGAAAATGAAAATGAAATAAAACATTATAAAGAGAAAAATAGTCATTTCCTTTCCTTTCTGTGTTAGTCCTACAAACTGCAATAGCACAAATCTATTTCTTAATAGCAGAACTCTAGGTCTATGATCTCTGGCAAGTGATTCAGAATATTCAGTCATGAACTTATCATTTCATAATTGTTTTGTGCCCCATGATTGGAAGAAAGGATTTGTTTGTTTAATCAAAATATTCTGCATGGTATCCAATATAAGAATGCTACAAACAAATATCCAGTTTTATGGAAAATTTCAGATTAAATCGGGTTTGTGTTTTTACTGAATCAATGTTATATTTATCTACTTTGCAGCTAAGCCAGAACTCTCATTCACATGGGTAGATTTCAGAGTTCTTTTATTGTGAATAAGATGCACATCAGGAGAGTTACTGAAGATCATTAGTTAAGAGAGAAACAGCAGGTGTTTGTGCTAAATTGTACTGCTCTTTGTTGGAATAAACATACAACAAGTATGCAGACCATAGGGGTCAGCTCTTCACTGAAGTTTCTGAAATGAAAACTTTCACCTTCAGAGGTGTGACAGAAGCAAGTAATTTCTCCTTTATGATGATGGCCCTGTAATTGGTATATTTGTATACCAACTGTGATATTTGTTTTGCCAGATAATCAGACACTATTATCTTTTATTTTGATAGTTTATAAACTATTGATCATGATCCAGCAACATAACACTCTTCCCCACATATGACATTTTGAAGAATTGGAAAAAAACTATAGCAATTCCATCAGGGATATGCATTATTAGATGCATAATGTATGAAAAAATATTGCTTTTAAGGTAAATACTACAACTCTGCTTCCATATGGGCCCTTCTTTCTTTGTCTCTTTCACTCCCTTCTTCTTCCTCTTTCTCCTTCTCTCTGTAATCTCCAGAAAGACAACAAGACATCATTTGACAGAATGAAAAACTATACTGGAGGCCTGGAATGAATTATTATCCAAAGTTGCAACTGTCCAGAAATAATAGCGAAGAGATGCTAACAGTTCCTGATTCTTAAAGCAAAGGTAGATCTTTAAAAACTAGGGAGATACTCCTGGTCCTACATTATTACAGCAGGAAACAAGGTGATACAAGTCAGTGATTTCCATGTATCCTCTCTTGCAGGGACATGCAGTCAGGGGAGGCAGGGGAGGCGGGGCCTCACCAGTGTCATGAGGAAAAGAAAAGAATTTTTAAAATAATTAAAAAGGCTAAGGTAGTTGCTGCCAGACTCCAGAGTCTGTAGGGGGAGGCGAGAGAACTATGGGCCTTCTTTGCATAAGGAATTTTTTACCTTTTAACCCATGCTCAGAGTTAAGCAAGGGTTAAAAGGCGAAAAATTCCTTATGCAAAGAAGGCACGTGATTCTCCCACCTCCTGATCTGGGAGCAGCAAATCATGCCTTGGCAGCCTTGCCTAAGTAAGTTGTTTTTTTATTTAATTTTTTACATTTTCATCGTGGCCGGCGGACAAGAGGAGAGTTGAAATCCACAGCTGGAAAAGGTATGTGGATCAGATGGAAGGACGAGGGGGATTCAAAATGATAATTTAATTTGTAGTTTTTTGTGAGGAATTTGTGTCTGTGTGCATATGTTTCTTTCAGGGGGCGCGGTGGCGGAGCGTGGCAGCGGCAGGGACGTTCTCGCCGCTGTGTCCAACCGGCCAGGCATCTCGCATTTATGTCCACCATAAATGCGAGACGCCTGGCCTGTTGGACACAGCAGTGGCGGGGGGAGGAATGGGCTGGGTGGGCTGGCTGGCTGGGGAGGGGGGAATCATGGATGCTCAGGCCCCGGCGGCAGGGCTTTAAAGTGGCGTCAGGCACCGGGACAGGTGGGACCAGGACTCACTCTATGGTGGACATGGCACCGGGACTTTAAAGCCCGGTCGCCAGGGCCCTGCCATGGCAGCAGGGCTTTAAAGTGGTGGCAGGCACCGGCGGCAGGACTTTAAAGTCCCGGCGCCGCATCCACCATAGAGCGGGTCCCGGTCCCACTCTATGGTGGACGTGACGCCGAGGCTTCGGCAGGGCTTTCACGCTTGCCTCACCGGCCATGAAGCTCACTGTACGTCACTGCTCTATTGTCAGCTACGATGGATAAGAAATGTGCATGGCAGCACTTCCATTGTTTAAAGTATCTAATTCAGTTATCCCAAAGAATGCTTTTAGCATTTGATTGCTAATAAAAACATTTTTGCCCCAAAGAAAAACATTTCTGATGAAGAACATGAATATTAACATTTTCTCTTTGGTTATTTGGCAACAAAATGAAAATGATAAAAATGCATCATGAATCTATTCCCTATATGACATATCAGATTATCTAGAAACAGACAGGGATTTTTATTGTAAGAAAGACAAACAAATGAGCAACTGTAAGAAAAATATGCATAAAATATGAATAAGTCATACTTACCCAAGGAAATATGCATATGCTAAATACATACTATGATTGACTTGATCTGCACTTGTAAACAATCTGCATTCCTACATGAGAAGAATGAATCAGACTTGTGTATTTCATCAATTTAATATGGATTTCTTGTAGTGTATTTCATTTCTTAGAAAAAATAGCCTAAATTCTGTCTTGGCTGTAAAGAAAAACAAATTTCCTTTTAATAATTGAAAAAAAATCCATACTTAGAAGAAATGTAAAAAAGGGTTTTCCTCCTCTTGTTTTCCTTTTTGACAAGAAACTGTTCCCAGGTGGTTTCATTATTTTCTTTAGATGTGAGAGCTCAAAGGTTGGATTCAGTTTTGCATAAAGGTGTATCAAGATAATCTGATGTTTGATAGAAAAACATTTGTAAACATGTGTATTATGCAGGTACATCCATCTGACACAGTAATTGCTTTTTGACTGGCAATACACATGAGTTTATTGCTATTAATGTGTAAAATTGCCAAGCTCCCTGCTGTTTGTGGGTTTAATTTGCCATCCCATGAACTATTTGTCTGGCAACCAATTTTCTCCAGTCACTAGTTAAAGCATAGTCATCAAATTTGTGCAAATCAGGAAGGAATCTATTGGAGAGAAGAACATATTTCAGTGCTCTTCAACATATATGGTACATTATCTTTCTGAGATTCAAAAATTAGAGCAACTGATGAAGAAAAAACTCCCTTTTTGTATTATTTCATCTCCTTTCAGATAACCTGGGAGAAAAAAAAGTAGAGACAAACATAGGAGTTGGAACAGTCTCCTTTATGTGCATTCTTCGGGGTTTTTTTTTCTCTGTGCCAATAGTAGAAAGGAGAGCAATGCTAAGATTCACTTTGTTTTAAAGATTTGCTTGAATCAGGTCAATTATCCAACAAATAAATTAGACATTCCTATGGGTGCTCTGATTCTCATTTAACTGAAAGGTGATCAGGTTACTAGGTTTGCATGGCATGTTCACTTTTTTATTCTTTAATTGACTTGCTTAAGTATGTCATGGAAGTATGCCCAGTATGCACATCATTTAACCCTAATTTTGCCTTTAGTTAGAAGGCTGTAATTGTGCAAGAAACTGCATCAATCAACTATAATCCTACCAGTTGATTGCTCTCCCAGGATTTAGGTTAGATGGTGTTCTGTCCCACCTTCATGGCTCTTAACAAACAGCAAGACGAATAAACTTAAAAGGAACTTTCTTTATCAGTTCTCAGCTCAGACTGGCTTCGAGCCCAAAAATAACATAAATACAGTCTCTAACGAGCAGATAACAGAATACAAAACAACTCTTACAAGCAATGCACTTCTTCCAAAGTCTACACGAATCAGGGTTACATGAAACACCAAAACACTTATCCAAGTGTAACAAGCAATGTTGTACGCACGAAGGAACGTTGACTCCTGCGGCCAGGGCGTGGCGGCATCCGTCCTTTTATCTCCAAACCTGCCTCTAACAAGCCCCAGCTGCATATTGAATCTTGTATCCCGAAAAGACTGACAGCAGACATCTGCTGAGTCACACCACTATCCCCCACCGCAGGGCCCTTTCCCCGGGGTCCGATGGTCTGGCTGCAGTGGGAATGTCATGTCCACAACATGACCCGCACCCATTTCCCTTGGTGCCTTTTTCATGAATCCCAAGGCATAGCCCCCTTGAATCAGAACTCTTTAGGTATCTGTTGGAAAGAGAACACCCTAAATTTGGAAACTTAGTTTAAAATAAGGCTGATAAGTGAGAAAAGCGGCGGTGATAAATGTTTGCCACTTGGAAGTTTATTTTTCTGTTCCTTTTTTTTAATTCCTGGAAGCCGGGCTGGACTTTCCTGTAATTCGAATCGGCTTTTTGCGTTCCTTCTCTTTGTTGTCGATACCTTTAACTTTGAATCTAATGGGGCACTAAATCTTAAACTTAAAGTGCTTTGAAGATCGGGTTTTTTTTCTTCTTTTTTTTTGGTTTGTTTTTCTTCGTTGCCTTTTAGCCCTTTTGATGTTTTTTTTAACAATTAGTAATTAACAAACGGAACGGACTAAAACAAGCTGTAAATTACAAACTACAAGCCAACACTGCCATCTTGTGGACTCGAACTTTGTCATTAAAATCCCCCCTGTAATGCATTTGATTTACGTGTTTACGCAGCTGGGAACCTGAGAGATAAAACAGCAAAGCTGAGCGTGACCTTGAAGAGACTCTTATCTTAGGGGGGGGGGGGGAAAGAGTCCGGAAAAAATCATTTGTTTTAGCTTGTTGACATCCTTTCATTTCCCAACACCAGTCTCATATTACCGGCTGTGGAGACATCGACACTGAGTTTTTCCTTTTTGATCATCACCATCGACCTTTTGATCTTTTACATTTTTTTTTCTTTTCTGCTTTGATTATTCTTTTTAACCTTTGGATCACCTCTTGACTATTTACATTTTTTCTGCTTTTTTCTTTTCTCACTTGTAACTGAAGCACCCCCTCTCCCCTTTTTGGAGGGGGGGTGTCTTCCTCTTTTTTTTTTTTACTATTTCATACTCTCTTATTTATATATATATTTTTAATTGCATTCTACTGCATTTCATCTTTGAAAAAGTTTCCTCTTCTTTCCTTCCTTTTCTCTCCCTTCTCTCTTTTCCTTCCCTTTCTCTTTTCCCCCCTTTCTTATCTCCCCCCCCTCTGTGTACTTTACGTACTTAATCCACTATACTTATAACCCTCCACCCTCTAATACTAATTGGCTATGAGCAGAAAAGCAGCTGCCTCTGGCTTTATATCAACCCCTGCCCCCTCACCTGCGGGAGGCCTGAGGACAACACAGACGATGTCCCATCAGGAAAAAGAGAAGGAAGCCAACTTTGAAACACTTATACAAATGATGCAGAAAATGCAAGCAGGAAACGATACCCTTGTAAAAAAAATGGAGGCAATGGAACAACAAAACCAAAGCATAGTGCAAAAAGTTGATAATATGGAAGGAAAAGTAGAAAGTATACACAACTGGATGCTGAAATATGAAAATAGGATTCAAAAAATTGAAAATAAGATTCAAGAAGGAGAGAAGAAAACTGAAAAGCTAGAGATCAGACTAAGTGATGTAGAAAGAGAGAGCAGTGGAATATTAAGATGGGAGATGGACAGGTCTGAATTTTTTTTAAGATTTCAAAACATAGAAGAAGAAAAAGGAGAGGACTTAGTTCAAATAATTTCAAATATTTTGATAGATGTTCTGGGGATGTCCCAGGACCAAATAAAAGAAACAATCGATGAGACTTTTAGAGTATACACAAGGTATGCAATGAGAAATGCTCTTCCAAGAGAAGTGCATGTAAGATTCACTAAGAAAACAATTAAATCACAAATCCTACAGAAAATGAGAGATAGAAAATTAGAATATAAAGGAAAGGAGATTGTAGTACTCAAACAAATTCCAAGAGAGGTGAGAGAGAGGAGAAGAGAACATCAATTTCTGACCAAAGTATTGATAAAAAAAGGTGTTAACTACAGATGGCTCATACCGGAAGGTTTATTATGTACTTGGCAAGGACAAAGACACAGGATAGATACAACTGAGAAGGCAGAAGCTTTCTACGAAGAATACTTTAGAGAAACGGTGGAGAAAGCTGGGAAAGACGATGCAGTGATACAAATACTGGAACCACCTGTAACCGCGACCGAAAAAATAGAAGGAGCAGTAGGTGGAAGTGAGAAAGAAGGGGAGACAGGGAATGGGAGCCGCAAAGAAAAACGAGAACCTAGATCCACTAGAGCGATAAACCCTGTATATAAAGTATAAACATGGAAGAAAGAAAAATGATTACAATTAACATTAATGGACTCAATTCGATAACTAAAAGGAAGAAAGTATTCCATAAATTAGAGAAATTACAACTTGACATAATCTGTCTGCAAAAAGTACATATTCAAAAGAAATATGAACATTTACTGACTCAACCAAAGCTTGGGAAAATGTTTTCATCATTGGCAAATTGTAAGAAAAGAGGAGTGGTCTTCTATATTAAAGGCAACATCCCAACAAAAGTAGTATACGCAGAGGAAGAGGGAAGAATTTTGATGGTGGAAATTATGGATACCAAAAAGACACTCCTAATTGGAATCTACGCCCCCAATGAAAAACAAGATGAATTCTACAAAAAACTACACAAAAAAGTTTTGGAACTAGACTATGCTGATATTTGTATGATGGGAGACTTTAATGGCATTGTGAATCAAAATATGGACTATAAAACACAAAAAACCAAAAAATTAAACAGGAAGCCTCTGCCGAAATCTTTTTTTAGGATGACAGATGAACTAAATTTAAAAGATATATGGAGAGAAAGAAACGTTTAAAAAGAACAATATACCTTCTACTCAAATAGACATTCTTCATTCTCTAGAATAGATATGATATGGGTCTCAGCGGAGTTGAGCTCCAACATAAAAGAAATTGAGATTGAAGCAAGTACCTGGGCGGACCACAATCCAATTTTAATTAAATGGAAAGGCCAAAGGGCAAGATCTAGATGGACACTAAACAACACTATATTGAAAGAAAAAGAGTTTGTACAAAAAATGGAAAAAGAGCTAGTCCTTTTTTTTAAAGAAAATAGGAAAGAAGATACGTCGTTGCAGAATCTCTGGGACACAATGAAGGCTGTTATCAGAGGTTTGACAATAGACTACACAAGGAAGAGAAACTCCAAAAAAAGACAAATGCACAAAGCTTTAGACAATGACTATAAAATACTTGAAAGAGACCTACAGAGAGCACCACAAAAAAAAAGATGTTAAAATAAAAATGGACATAATCAAACACAAAATGGACCTATTAGAAAAGGAAGAACTGGCACAAAAAATTAGAGGTGCCAAACAGAATTATTTTGAAAATGCGAACAAACCAGGCAGGTGGTTAGCATATAAAATGAAAAAAGAGAGAGAAACAAAGAAAATACTTCAACGAAGAGATAAACAAGGAGAAATTCAATATGGGAATACCGAAAAAAAAAATATTATACATGACTACTACGTTAAACTCTATGAACAAGAGAAGGTGGAGGAGGGACGAGTCAAAAAGTATCTACAAGATGCCAATCTCCCCCAGGTACCAGATGAAACTAGAACAATGTTAGAAAGAAAAATAACAATGATGGAACTAACAGAGGCACTTAAAAAACAAAACAATGGGAAAGCCCCAGGACCAGATGGCCTACCCGTGGAATTCTATAGAACATTTGAAGAAATATTGACCCTCCCACTTTTACAAGTCATGAATGAAGTGATGACTGAGAACCAAATACCGAAGTCATGGTCAGAAGCGTATATCACATTACTACCCAAGGAAGAGACTGATTCAACACAAATCAAGAATTATAGACCAATTTCTTTATTAAACTCAGACTACAAGCTATTTGCATCGATACTAGCTGAGAGACTTAAAAAATACTTAAATGGCTTCATTCATTCAGATCAAAATGGCTTTTTACCTAAAAGACAAATCAAAGACAATATGAGAATAATTTTGAATACCTTGGAATACTATGAGGCCCACCCAGAAAAACAATTGGCATTGATGTTCCTCGATGCGCAGAAGGCCTTTGATAATGTGAATTGGCAGTTTATGTTTTTGCAACTGGAGCAGATGAACTTTGGCAAGAAATTCACTCAAAGTATACGAACGATATACCAGAAACAAGCAGCAAAGATAATGGTAAATGGAGAACTAACAGAACCGATTGAAATAAAGAGAGGTACAAGACAAGGCTGCCCACTATCACCGCTACTCTTTGTCCTAACACTAGAGGTCTTAAATAGAAAGATTAGAGAAGAAGAAGAAATAAGAGGAATGAAAATTAAGAGAGAAGAGTATAAACTGCAAGCTTTCGCAGACGACTTAGTTTTCATTCTTGAAGATCCATTAGAAACCGCACCCAAATTGTTAGAAAGAATAGAGGAATATGGAGAAGTAGCAGGCTTGAAAATAAACAAAGATAAAACAAAGATCATGACAAAGAATATCCCAGCTACACAAAAGGAACAGTTGTCAGAAATGTTGCAGATTCAAAACACAAGTAAGATTAAATATTTGGGGATACATTTATCACCTAGATGTAGCACTCTTAAAGAGGATAATTATACCAGATTAAAACGACAAATAGCAATCGATTTGGAGAAATGGGAAAACTTGCATTTATCAATGATGGGAAGAATTTCCACAATTAAAATGAACATTCTACCTAGAATTCTATATCTATTTCAGACAATCCCAATTAGACTGGGTAAGGATTTTTTTCTAGACTTAAATAAAATAGTTTTGAAATTTATTTGGCAAGGGAAAAAAGCTAGAATAAAGCTTAAATTACTACAAGATGTTAGATCAAGAGGAGGTTTTGGCTTACCCGATTGGGAGCTATACTATCAGGCAGCAAACCTGATGTGGATCAAGGAGTGGATATCATTAAAAAAACTCTAGATTATTGAACGTAGAAGGTCACGATCTGCTGTTGGGATGGCATGCTTTCTTATGGTATAAGGGAACTAAACCACATGGTTATTTTAGAAGACATTATATAAGGGAGGCGTTGTTGTTAAATTGGGAAAAGATTAAAAAATTACATTATTTAAAAATTCCAGTCTGGACATCAACAATTGAAGCATTCTCGTATCCGATAATACATAAAAAGGAACAAACAGTTAGATATATAGAATTACTGAATACAGAGGGTGAGCTCAAATCTAGTCAAGAGTTGAAGCAAGAAGGGATGGAAATGAACTGGTATTCATATGTACAGATACAATCTAGATATAATGAAGATAGAAAAACTAAAGGTCTCTATAATAAAATGACTGAGCTAGACAAAATTCTAACAGTTACTGATGAAAAAGTAATTTAAAAACTATATGGATATTTATTGGAGTTTAAATTGCATGAAGAACAAGTTAAAGAAACTATGATTGCTTTGGGGGGGAAATTTTAAGTATGGGATTGATTTAGAGAATTGGCAGAAATTGTGGTCTCAAAATTACAAAATGACAATGTCTACTGCATATAGAGAAAACTTGTATAAGATGTTTTACAGGTGGCACCTACCCCCGACCAGAATCGCAAGAATGTTCAAGAATAAATCAGAAAAGTGTTGGAAATGTCACCAGATACCTGGCTCATACTACCACATGAGGTGGACTTGCACTGAAGCCAAAAGATACTGGACTAAAATCCACATGTGGTTGGAGAAAATGATACACAAACAAATAGACTTTAAACCAGAGGTCTTTTTATTGGGAATCTTACCAGAAATCTACAACAAAGACTTAAAATATTTGATTGTGAATGTGTTAACAGCAGCCAGAATTGTATTTGCAAAAAACTGGAAAAATGAAACAATACCAAAAGAGGAAGAAATCATTCGAAAAATAATGGACTGTGCCGAAATGAGTAAATTGACATTTGAAATTAGAGAGCAAGAGGATGAACAATTTTATAAGATATGGGACTTGTTTTATCAATGGCTAAGGGGAAAAAAAACAAAATATTGGAAATGAAAAATGATACACTTATGTCTTAATTGGAAAAAGTAAATGATGATATAATTATGCTGTGAAATAATTCAACAATGATATAAGGAAGTACTAATATAAGGTCTGGTGATATAATGTATAAGGTTAAGAACTTACTATAATGATATTTCGCTGCTGATAAGGCAATTCTAATAGGGGAACAAATGAAAACTGGTATATACAGGCAGCGATGCCTTGTTGAATAATGAAGGAATAAGATCTCTGTTTGAAGGTATGAAATGCAAGATTAACAATGAATAGAAGTATATTCTATGGGGGAAAATAATGCTAATGTTAACTGAATATATATTGTAGAAGGAAAATGAGACCTTTAGTTACATTAGAGGAAATACCTGAGATGGTAAACATTATTTGAAGATGTAGATGTTAAAACAACCGTAATCAAACGACATGTTGCATGTGACGATGGGTTTTTTTTTCCCCCTCTTTTCTTTTCCATTCCTTTTTGGACTTTTTTTTTTGCCCTTTTTGGCCTCCCCCTCCTCCCCCTACCCCTTTTTTCCTTTTTTTTCTTCTCTCTCTCCCTTGTTTTATTTTGTTGTTTTTTGTTTCTTAAACCCTAGCTTATTGTGGTGCTTATCAAATATACAATAGAGAGATACGGGATGTATAAACTTAGTAGGGATGCACCTGTGATTAAACGACATATCATATGTGAAGATGGGTTTTCCCTCCCCCCCTTTTTCCTTTTTTTTTTTTTTTTTTCTCCATCCTCTCCCTTTCCCATTGTTGTTTGTGTAATAAAAAATAAAAATAATTTTTTTAAAAAAAACTCTTTAGGTATCTGGTGGCCACCATGTTTGCTTCTGCCCTTCCCGGCGTTGACACCCCTTCCAGGGTCATCCACCCTCCACAAGGCTGACCCACCAGCCCCCCTACCGTCGGAGGTTGATGGCAGCTCTACCAGCTTCGGCCAAGCCTTAACACCTCATCCAGGGTCCTCCACCCTCTGCAAGGCCGACCCACCAGCCCCCTATAATCGGAGGTTGATGGCACCTCTACCAGCTTTGGCCGAGCTTTAACACCCTGTCCAGGGTCCTCCACCTCTTCCAAGGCCAACTCATATGCCCCCTCGCCGTCAGAATCCGGCGGCAGCTCCACCGACTCCTGCCGAGCCACCACGCAATCCCCTCCCGCAGAGCCCTTCCCCCGGTTCTGACGATCAGGGTGCGGCCCAGAAGGGTTGATGACGGCCTCCTCGGAACACAGTCCAAGACCCTGGTATCCCACTGGGACCCTAGAGACAAAGTCCAATGCTGCGGGAACCGGAGTCGACAAGGGCTGGAATCTTGGTGGAGTTCTCTTTGTAGACTTGGCCCAATGACACTGGGCACATGACTTCATGCACCTCCGTACATCATTTTTCAGATGGGGCCACCAACATTGACGGGAGGCCAGGCGCAACATCTGAACAAACCCCCAATGTCTTGCTGCAGATGCGCAATGTATCTGCGCGAGCACCCGTCGACGGATGTGCCCTGCGGGAACATAGAGCCAGCCCCAACACTTGAAAAGATCCCCTTCCAAAGTCCATGGGGACGGCGGCCGCACTTCCACCTTTTGTCGCTCCACCCAGTCATCACCCCGCTGCGCATCCTGTACCAGAGCCTGCATGCTCACGAGATGACAAACGGCAGTGCAGGATGCAACGGGTAGAACAGTCCGAGGTGGAAGCGAGTTCGCAGGGTCGGAGTTCTTTACTTTACTCAGCAGGGTATCCGCCCTGGGACTCCACCCCCCCCGAACGCACGCTATCTTGTACGAACGGGGTAACATGGCCGCACCAACGTGCTGGTTGTCCGACTTGATGGTGCGTTGCTGAGGGACGGCTGCAGTCCGTGCAACCCTTCTGTTCTTCTTGGGGCAGCTCCCTGCCACGTGTCCAAGATCCCCACAGTAAAAACACAATCCCTCCGCATGTCGTCTGTCCATCTCTGTCCGTGACACTCGAGGTCGGACAGCACCCAACTCCATGGGCTCCTCCCAGTCCACTGCAGTCTTTTGCTGAACCGGCATGCTGGTGGTCCCCTGGAATACACGGCGAGGCCTTCGCCTTTGCAGCTGGGCGTCTATCTGGAGGCACAGGTGGACCAACTCGTAGAACATCGGTGGCCTGTCCACCCTCATCAGTTCATCCTGCAAGGCCTCAGACAATCCATCCTGGAACGTGTCCATTAGAGCTGGTTCATTCCATGTGAAATCCTGGCTACATAGCCTGAATTCAGACACATAGTCCTGCAATGAACCACTCCCCTGCTGCAGTGATTTCAAACTTCTGGCAGCTGTTTCCCCCTTGATCGGATCTTCAAACATCCAGTTGAAATACTGGCAGAAGCCCTGGAAGTCATCCAACAAAGGGCTCTGCTGAACTAACAAGGGGGTGGCCCAACGGGCAGCTGTGCCTGAGAGCAAACTGATCATGAATCCCACCTTCGTCCGGTCAGTGGGAAAGTCCTCCGCTTTCAGGCTAATAAACAGCTGGCATTGTCCCAAGAATGCTGCAAACATGGCCAGACTCCCATCATATTTATCTGGCATGGCTCCTGGGCACTTCCTCCTTGGCTGGGGGGGGGGGGTGTCTTACAGCTCTCTGCAATTGTGCCATTTGATCCGTCAGGACAGCCATTTGTTACACGAGTTGCGTATGTGCAGCATGTAATTGCTCCATAGTTAATGAAATGGAGGCTTGTCAGGTAGGAGTCAATCTGTTCTGTCCCCCCTTCACGACTCTCAACAAACGGCAAGACGAATAAACTTAAAAGGAACTTTCTTTATCAGTTTTCAGCTCAGACTGGCTTCGAGCCCAAAAATAACATAAATACAGTCTCTAACGAGCAGATAACAGAATACAAAACAACTCTTACAAGCAATGCACTTCTTCCAAAGACTTCATGAATCAGGGTTACATGAAACACCAAAACACTTATCCAAGTGTAACAAGCAATGTTGTACGCACGAAGGAACGTTGACTCCTGCGACCAGGGCGTGGCAGCATCTGTCCTTTTATCTCCAAACCTGCCTCTAACAAGCCCCAGCTGCATAATGAATCTTGTATCCTGAAAAGACTCACAGCAGACATCTGCTGTCCCAACAGATGGCTGCTGAGTCCTAATAAATTGTGGGTTTTTTGGTGTGGTGTTTGGTTTCTATTCTGAATACCTGTGATCTTTTCCTCAATTCTGATTTTCTTGTTTTTAAAATGTAAGTTACCTAGAAATAAATGCATACATACTAAAATAAATACATTTAAAAACTGTAAAATTTGGGTTTTAAAATAGCATTTTAAAAATGTTTTTCAGGTTCTTGGGTGAAAATCAGCATTAGCTCATTTAGGAAGGTGTTTGTAGCTGCAACATGTTTTATTTTAGATTTATCTATTCATATGGGCTTTCCCATTCCAAAAAACAACACCAAAAACAAACAAACAAAAAGAAGACCTCATAGGAAATTGAAAATTATAGGCCTTTGAGAAGAAAGGAATTAAATTTAAGTTTCATCAAACTTAACATATGGAAACATAGTGATTTCCCAAGACTTGCGAATAAGTACCTCACACATCAAAATGGAAAATCATTATTCCACCATCAAAATTATGTTTTAAGAGAGCAATAATAGCTCAAAGTAATATTCAGATGGCGAACTTGAGTTTGACTATGGTATCTACATTTAGATAATCAAAACTGATCATGATCTATTTACAGGCCACACATTAATAAAAGACAGCCCTTGTGTTGTCCAGATAACTGTCAGGAAATGAATAAGTCTTAGACCAGGGGTGTCAAACTCATGGCCTGCAGGCTGGATGTGTCACTTACTGGCCCGCCCACCCCAAGTTTAGTGAAGTGGGGAAGTCGTGATATGTCAAATGATGACAACATAATGCCATGAGTTTGACACCCTGTCTTAGACTCTCTCTTGAGTCTCCTGGTCTCTTGAGAAAATGATTTTGTAAAGAGAGTAGCCAAGTCCTTCTCTTTGTGTTATACATAAATGAAACATATTAAATCACTATGCTAACCTACTATCCCAGTATCTATAATAGTAATAGTAGTGGTAAGGGAGAAAAAAAAAACCTTCGAAGGATTCCTAAATTGTCTATGATGTAGAAATGCATAAACTGCATGAAACCACAATCTTACATCATCTGGCTATGTGTTTTCAGCCCTGGGATCATTCCCAATGTTATTAAGTGTTGCAGGGTAAATTCTAACAACCTTAGAAATAAGACATTTAATAGATCTAGATGGTATCTTAAGAGTGGATCCAGTGGAAGAAGCTCCATTAATTCACTGAAAGGCCACAAATTCATTTATTAAAAGCCTTGAGCTTTTTAATAAAAGATTGGGAGAAAATGAATCTTTTCATTTCAAAAATCAATATCCTACTTATGTTGTGTGAGTACTCAAACCATGACAATGATGATGATAAAGAGTTAATATGGGGGTGGGAGCAAGGAGAAAGAAATGTCTGAAGATGGAAAAGGCTTTCAGGAGCATTATACAGCCAGTATTGTTTTATATCCCTTTTCTGCGGTGATCAACTTCTTCTAAGAGTCTGTCTTTGATTGGATGGTTTTTGAATTCCAGACCAGTATGTGGTGGGAGAAATGTATTGCTGTTATTTTACATTGCAGAGACTAAAATCTATCACAGCTAAATGAATAGTGGTTATTCAAACTAAAGCAGTGTAATATAAGGTGACCAGACGTCCCGCTTTTGGCGGGACACCCCCGCTTTTTAATGCATTTTCCCGCGTCCCGCACGCTTTTTTAAAAAGCACGCTTTTTTTGGCGCTCGCAGCTCCCGCCCATCAGCTGCTAGCTTGCTGGGCTGGCTCATCGTTCTGTTCTATCTGCTACCTACAAATTTAAGCCAGCCCAGCCTGCCGCTCAGTGATTTAATTGGCCAGGAGTCCAGCCAATCAGTGAGCTGGCTGGGATGGAAAATTTTCCATCCCAACCAGCTCACTGATTGGCTGGACTCCTTACCCTGAGGACTCCTGCGTGAGTCTCCATTTTCCTTTCGTCTTTTGGGGTTGCAGCTGCGCTTGTTGGTGAGTAATCTAATCTAATTCTAATGAATCTAATCAGAGAATTTTCCGCTGGCCGCGGCAGGAGGAGAGGGTGGGGGCAGCAGCAGCCACCCGCAGAGAACTTCCTCTCACTTCCGGGGCTCCCGCCGCCCGGCAGAAGCCACTGAAGCGCGTGGAAGTTCTGTGCGGGCGGCTGCCGCTGCCCCCACGCTCTCGTTCGTGCAGAGAATTAGCCTCGGCTGCTGAAGGGATCGGGCCCCCACTTTAACTTTCTCCTCCTCCTCCTCCCCTTCCGCCCTCAGCAAGAGAAACGGCAGCCGGGCTTCCGCCACGCCCCCGCACCGCCGCTATTTCTTCTTCCCCGGCCTTCCCAGTTAGCTTGCTTGAAGCTCCGAGGAGGCGGGAGGAGGGTCGCAGGAGTGGAAGTGGGGGGAGGTCTCCCTCCTCTTCCCCTTCTGCCATGAGCAGCAGCAACGGCAGCTGAGCTGGGAAAGGGGCGTTTTAGCAGACTGTGGGAGCCCTGTCAAAGCGCACCTTTCCCGCGTCGGCGGCTGTAGGGACCGCCCCGCTGCTTTCTCTTCCTCCTCCTCCTCTTCCCCTTCTGCCATGAGCAGCAGCAACGGCAGCCGAGCCGGGAAATGGGCGCTTTGGCAGGGCTGTGGGAGCCCTGTCAAAGCGCACCTTTCCCGTGTCGGCGGCTGTAGGGACCGCCCCGCTGCTTTCTCTTCCTCCTCCTCCTCCTCCCCTTCTGCCATGAGCAGCAGCAACGGCAGCCGAGCCGGGAAATGGGCGCTTTGGCAGGGCTGTGGGAGCCCTGTCAAAGCGCACCTTTCCCGTGTCGGCGGCTGTAGGGACCGCCCCGCTGCTTTCTCTTCCTCCTCCTCCTCCTCCCCTTCTGCCATGAGCAGCAGCAATGGCAGCCGAGCCGGGAAATGGGCGCTTTGGCAGGGCTGTGGGAGCCCTGTCAAAGCGCACCTTTCCCGTGTCGGCGGCTGTAGGGACCGCCCCGCTGCTTTCTCTTCCTCCTCCTCCTCTTCCCCTTCTGCCATGAGCAGCAGCAACGGCAGCCGAGCCGGGAAATGGGCGCTTTGGCAGGGCTGTGGGAGCCCTGTCAAAGCGCACCTTTCCCGTGTCGGCGGCTGTAGGGACCGCCCCGCTGCTTTCTCTTCCTCCTCCTCCTCCTCCCCTTCTGCCATGAGCAGCAGCAACGGCAGCCGAGCCGGGAAATGGGCGCTTTGGCAGGGCTGTGGGAGCCCTGTCAAAGCGCACCTTTCCCGTGTCGGCGGCTGTAGGGACCGCCCCGCTGCTTTCTCTTCCTCCTCCTCCTCTTCCCCTTCTGCCATGAGCAGCAGCAACGGCAGCCGAGCCGGGAAATGGGCGCTTTGGCAGGGCTGTGGGAGCCCTGTCAAAGCGCACCTTTCCCGTGTCGGCGGCTGTAGGGACCGCCCCGCTGCTTTCTCTTCCTCCTCCTCCTCCTCCCCTTCTGCCATGAGCAGCAGCAATGGCAGCCGAGCCGGGAAATGGGCGCTTTGGCAGGGCTGTGGGAGCCCTGTCAAAGCGCACCTTTCCCGCGTCGGCGGCTGTAGGGACCGCCCCGCTGCTTTCTCTTCCTCCTCCTCCTCCTCCCCTTCTGCCATGAGCAGCAGCAACGGCAGCCGAGCCGGGAAATGGGCGCTTTGGCAGGGCTGTGGGAGCCCTGTCAAAGCGCACCTTTCCCGCGTCGGCGGCTGTAGGGACCGCCCCGCTGCTTTCTCTTCCTCCTCCTCCTCCTCCCCTTCTGCCATGAGCAGCAGCAACGGCAGCCGAGCCGGGAAATGGGCGCTTTGGCAGGGCTGTGGGAGCCCTGTCAAAGCGCACCTTTCCCGTGTCGGCGGCTGTAGGGACCGCCCCGCTGCTTTCTCTTCCTCCTCCTCCTCCTCCCCTTCTGCCATGAGCAGCAGCAACGGCAGCCGAGCCGGGAAATGGGCGCTTTGGCAGGGCTGTGGGAGCCCTGTCAAAGCGCACCTTTCCCGCGTCGGCGGCTGTAGGGACCGCCCCGCTGCTTTCTCTTCCTCCTCCTCCTCCTCCCCTTCTGCCATGAGCAGCAGCAACGGCAGCCGAGCCGGGAAATGGGCGCTTTGGCAGGGCTGTGGGAGCCCTGTCAAAGCGCACCTTTCCCGTGTCGGCGGCTGTAGGGACCGCCCCGCTGCTTTCTCTTCCTCCTCCTCCTCCTCCCCTTCTGCCATGAGCAGCAGCAATGGCAGCCGAGCCGGGAAATGGGCGCTTTGGCAGGGCTGTGGGAGCCCTGTCAAAGCGCACCTTTCCCGCGTCGGCGGCTGTAGGGACCGCCCCGCTGCTTTCTCTTCCTCCTCCTCCTCCTCCCCTTCTGCCATGAGCAGCAGCAACGGCAGCCGAGCCGGGAAATGGGCGCTTTGGCAGGGCTGTGGGAGCCCTGTCAAAGCGCACCTTTCCCGTGTCGGCGGCTGTAGGGACCGCCCCGCTGCTTTCTCTTCCTCCTCCTCCTCCTCCCCTTCTGCCATGAGCAGCAGCAACGGCAGCCGAGCCGGGAAATGGGCGCTTTGGCAGGGCTGTGGGAGCCCTGTCAAAGCGCACCTTTCCCGCGTCGGCGGCTGTAGGGACCGCCCCGCTGCTTTCTCTTCCTCCTCCTCCTCCTCCCCTTCTGCCATGAGCAGCAGCAACGGCAGCCGAGCCGGGAAATGGGCGCTTTGGCAGGGCTGTGGGAGCCCTGTCAAAGCGCACCTTTCCCGTGTCGGCGGCTGTAGGGACCGCCCCGCTGCTTTCTCTTCCTCCTCCTCCTCCTCCCCTTCTGCCATGAGCAGCAGCAACGGCAGCCGAGCCGGGAAATGGGCGCTTTGGCAGGGCTGTGGGAGCCCTGTCAAAGCGCACCTTTCCCGCGTCGGCGGCTGTAGGGACCGCCCCGCTGCTTTCTCTTCCTCCTCCTCCTCCTCCCCTTCTGCCATGAGCAGCAGCAACGGCAGCCGAGCCGGGAAATGGGCGCTTTGGCAGGGCTGTGGGAGCCCTGTCAAAGCGCACCTTTCCCGCGTCGGCGGCTGTAGGGACCGCCCGCTGCTTTCTCTTCCTCCTCCTCCTCCTCCCCTTCTGCCATGAGCAGCAGCAACGGCAGCCGAGCCGGGAAATGGGCGCTTTTGAAGGGCTTCCGCCGCGCCCCCAAGGACCGCTGACCTCGCGCCTCCGTTTCTTCTTCTTTCCCAGCCTTCCCAGTTAGCTTGCTTGAAGCTCCGAGGAGGCGGGAGGAGGGTCGCAGGAGTGGAAGTGGGGGGAGGTCTTCCCAGCCGGGAAGAGCTGAGAGGCTGCCGGCCCCTTTCGCAGGAAAGTTAACTTTTCTTGGTGAAATCCTGCCCCCCCCCCCCCCCCCGCGTGGGTGAGTGGTAGGCTGTCCTCTTCCCGCAAGCAAGCCGCCCGGAGTTACCTGTGTGTGAGGTGGGCTGCCCTATGCATTTGCGTGTGTGCGCTGGAAAGAGAGTGAAAAAGAGAGGGAGAAATAATTATATTAATTAGATAGATCAGTCTTTCTCCACCTTGGAGACTTGAAAGTGTGTGGACTTCAACTCCCAGAAAGGGAGTTGGGAGAAAGGGAGAAAGGAGGAGAGAATGAAAGGATGATGGAAAGAAGAAAGAGGTAAGGAGAGGAGGATGGAAAAGAGAGAAAGAGGAGGAGAGAGGGTAGAAAGGGGAAGAGGAAGAGCAGGAGTAGGAGAAAGGTAAGGGAAGAAGGAAGGGAAAGGAGAGCAGGAAGGAAGAAAGTAGAGAAGGGAGGAAGGGAGAAAAGAAAGGGAAAATAAGGTGGTGTTATAACAGGAGGAAGGGATGGTAAACAAAGCAACCCAAACTGTATATTATAACCTATTAAATGAAATAATAAATGTATAAGAATGATAAATGTTAAAACACTTGTAACCAAATGACATGCTATATGTGATGATGGGTTTTTTTCTTTTTGTTTTGTTTTTATTGTTGTGGGTATGTGTCGTCTATGTAACAAAAAAAAAATAAAAAAAAGTTGATAGGCAAGAGGAAGGAGGAAGGAAGGAAAAAAGAAAAAGAGGGAGAGAGGAAAGAAGAAAAGATGGAACTAGAAAGCAAAGAAGGGAGGGAGGGAGGAAAGGGTAAGACAGGGAAAGAGTAGAAAGACAGAGAAGGTGAAGGTAGATAGGCAGAAGGAAGGAAGAAGGAAGAAATAGGAAAGGAGGGAAGAAGGAAGGAACAGAAGCGAAGAAATGGAAAGAGCAGAAAGACAGAGAAGGTAGATAGGCAAAAGAAATGAAGCTGAAAGAATGGAAGGAGGAAGGAAGAGAAAAAAAGAGGAAGGGAGTGAGTGAGGAAAGAAGAGAGGATGGAAGGAGAAAGGAAGGAAGAGAGGGAAAGAGCAGAAGACAGATAAGGTGAAGGTAGATCAGCAAGAGGAATGAAGGAAGAAGTGAGGAGTCTCGAGGAGGGGGAAAACATTTAGTGACCAAAGTTACAATGGCATTGAAAAAAGTGACTGATGACCATTTTTCACACTTAGCGACCATTTTCACACTTAGCGACCGTTGTGGCATCCTCATGGTTACGCGATCAAAATGTTGATGTTTGGCAACAGATTCGTATTTCTGATGATAGTTTGAAATGGTGACAGTATAAATTATTGCTGGTGTAATACTTAACAATGGTTTTTAAGGATTTCTTTTATTTATAGAATACCTTTTTTATTATTTTGGGGGGATTTTTACTTTTAAATTGTTTATAAAATGTATTTACTACAAGAAATGTTCCTTTTTGCAAATGTGATCTTTGCAAATCTTTGTGATGCAATATGTTCAGACCAGGTTTATGTGTCTCAAAGTGGCTGCTATTCTATGGGCAGGCCAGGTTGGTGCAAGGCAGCTTTGCCAGATTTGGTGTGTTTCACCCTCATTGAATTTTATATCGTATAAAGAATGGAAGGAGGAAGGAAGAGAAAAAAGGAGGAAGGGAGTGAGTGAGGAAAGAAGAGGATGGAAGGAGGGAGGAAGGAAGGAAGAGAGGGAAAGAGCAGAAGACAGATAAGGTGAAGGTAGATCAGCAAGAGGAATGAAGGAAGAAGTGAGGAGTCTCGAGGAGGGGGAAAACATTTAGTGACCAAAGTTACAATGGCATTGAAAAAAGTGACTGATGACCATTTTTCACACTTAGCGACCGTTGCGACCATTTTTCACACTTAGCGACCGTTGCGACCATTTTTCACACTTAGCGACCGTTGCAGCATCCTCATGGTCACGTGATCAAAATTTTGTTTGGCAACAGATTCGTATTTATGCTGGTTTCAGTGTCCTGGGGTGACCTTTTGACAAAAAAAATTTTTTTTTAATCAAGCCCCCCCCCCCCCCCCCCCGGTAAAGGGTGTCCCTCTTTTCCAATCTGAAAATCTGGTCACCTTAGTGTAATATAATATTTAGCAAAAGGAAGGAAGGAGAACTCATATGCAATCCAAAACTTGTCAGAAAAGGAAATGCGTGGAGCTGAAATAAAAACTAAAAATAATTAAGTTTAATAAATATTAAAACAAAAATAATTATATGTAAATGATGTGATTACTAGGCCTCTATGGATAATCCCACTGAACTAACTTCTTATCACTAGAGTGGTTGATTTTGAAATAATGCCTATTGTTTAGTACTTCAGAAGAAGGCATTGTCATATTTTACATTATTATTGTATTTATTATGGCTGAGTAAACATATCTGTGATCTAGTATTGTTATTCCATTATCTTGGCCTCCCTGTCTATATTATGATTTTTGAAGTCAGTTTCTCCTACAACCTTAACTAAAGCAAACACCAGAAAATCTTACTCCTGATTCTGGTGCTTTTGGTTGATCAGTATAAAACATGCAACCAGGGTAATAGAATTGGATCCCGGGAGTGGGAGACAAGCTATTTAAGCATCACTAGATGTCTGGGATATGGCTTGGGACAATTGGGTGGGCAGCAAGTAGCAAAAGAAAGAAACAGGAAAACAATGAAAAACCACACCAAGATAAAAGTACAAGAATACATCAGAGAGCTAGTTTTATTGGAAAGATGAATGCCTTTGATACCACCAGTCAGCAACTGATTGGGCATTATATACAGAGCGATCTGAGAAAGTAGTTGAAGCTAAGACGATATAGTTGTAGAAAAAAGGTGCCTGTTTTATTAAATGTAGAATGCAAAACATCCAGCTTATTATTCTGACTGCAGGGTCTTTTATAACTGCAAATAATAAAGCAGGAAAATCCTTTGTAGCAAATGCAGCTGAAAATTGTCTGGATATTGCAGCTGTTCTCTCAGCACAATGTATTGAGACACTGGCTATTTCATGGAATTCTGAAATACAGCATTCAAAAAAGACTCTTAACAAAGACAGAATTAAGATTTAAGAGTACATCTGAAATTGTTATCTCCAGAGAAACCAGAAGATACTATAGAATTCTAGCCAGGCATGAAGGAAAATGTCAACAAACTTGCACCACTGTACCAATAACCAGTAGTAGATCAAAATGAACGGTGTTACCATTGTGGCAGAGGTTTAAACTTTAAACACCTCCCCCAAACTGAATGCAGATTTAAAGCAGAAACCAGAAGAACATTAAGTGGAAATAGGAAGCAACTAGCAGCTGTTGCTCAGGAAACAGGGTACTTATATGCTGAAATGAAATAAGCCACTACTTTATAAAGGGAACAATTGTGCATGCCATATATAAAGAATTTGGCAATAAAACCAAGGTAGCTAACTTGGTACTCTTTAAAGTAAAAGTATAGTAAAGTAAAGTAAAAATGAACTTTGAGTAATATTGCTCACACTAAAATGACAAAATATAGACAATTACATGCTCATTTCACTGTGTTACGTATATTACAGCATGCTTTTGAGAGGCATATCAGAGAATCTAAATAGAATTAAAAATTTATACTGCAGAGAAAATCATACCTATTGAGTAACACTGATAATTATACTATAAAATAGAAAAAATATGTTGGACTTAAATGATGCAAGAACAGATGGACAAACACAGGGTCATGATTCTTTGAGAAAGCTGTCACTGGATTCCATCAACCTACCGATACATTATGTTTTCTATTGCCAAATTCCCAAAGAATAAGTTCAGAAAAGCTATTGGATGCTACTGCTCCAGTGCTCAAAGATGATAGCCACATTCTTATCATATAAAAAGTGAAATAGAAACTTACCAAGACATAGTTTCATAAGCTGTGCTTACTTTGATATGACATGGAAAAAGCTAGAAATTGAACTGGATCTATTGAAGTTGAGGGAATTCCTTCAAAAACTGGAAAAAATCCATTAATTTTGATTCTGTCTCTAGGAGTTAAATGAATGAAATTTCATGCAGTGATTTTAAAATTAACAATGATTCACTACTATCACTACTATCAGCAGTAAGTCTACTGCTATCAGACAATTTCTCTTATCCAGATTTAAGTACAATTTTGTCAACTTTACTGGCAAAATTGACTTAGTGACAACTTATTTACAGATAAAAAGAAAGGAAGATTTGAAAGTGTTTCTATCTGTAAATAGAACCAACTTTTATCGATGTAAAACACATAATATAGCTCTAGCTGTTTACCACTGAGCTTTGAACTAAGTATCACAAGGCTGTCCAGGCAATTAGTGCTATTGAACTAGCTATTGCTAGTTCCAAAGAGTACAGTGGCCTCCATAATTTTCAATGGAAGAAGTTTGGGACAACCAGGACTGTTCTAAGAGCTGGTCACCCAGCCAAACTGGGCAATCAGGGAAGAAGGGCCTTAGTAAGAAAGGTGACCAAGAACCCGATGGTCACTCTGACTGAGCTCCAAAGATCCAGAAGGACAACCATCACTGCAGCCCTCCACTGATCTGGGCTTTACAGAAGCCTCTCCTCTGTGCAAAACACGTGAAAGCTTGCTTGGAGTTTGCAGAAAAGCACCTGAAGTTCTCTCAGACTACGAGGAACAAGATTCTCTGGTCAGATGAAACCAAGATTGAACTGTCTGACCTTAATTTTAAATATTATGTCTGGAGAAAACCAGGCACCACTCATCCCCTGCCCAATATTATTCCAATAGTGAAACATAGTGGTGGCAGAGTCATGCTGTGGGGCAGTGGTAGGTTCCGGATCCCATTCCAACCAGTACGGTTGGAACGGACCCGGCATCGTCCACATGGACGCGCCCAGCACGTGTGCATGCAGCACACGCCTCTTGTGAGCCTTCGCAATGCTCCAGCTGCTCAGCGGAGTGTCACACAGGCGCTGTACGTGCCGTGCGCAGAAGCGTCGAACACTTAAAAGATCAGTAAGGAGCTTGGGTGGGCCCTCCAGAGCACTGTACCGGAACGGTATCTGGTACTCCGGGCAGGCTCCAGTATGCCTATACCGGGGTGTACCGCCTGCAACCCACCACTGCTGTGGAGGTGTTTTTCAGAAGCAAGGACTGGGAGACTGGTCAAAGTTGAGGGAAAGTTACATGACACAAAGTACAGGAATATCCTCAATGAAAACCTGTTTCACAATACTCAGGACCTCAGACTGGGCTGAAGGGTTATAACTTGACAACGAACCTAATCACAGTCAATACAACATATGTGTGGCTTAGGGACAACTATGTGATTATCCTAGAGTGGTCCAGCCAGAGTCTTGACTTGAACCTATTGAACATCTCTGGAGAGACCTGGAAATGGCTGTATGCCAACGGTCACTATCCAACTTGACTGAGCTTGAGAAGATTTGCAAGGAGGTATGGCAGAATATCCCCCACCCAGGTGTGTAAAGCTTGTCTTCGCATACACAAAAAGACTTGAGGCTGTAATTGCTGCCAAAGGTATTTTAACAAAGGATTGAGTGAAGGGTCTGAATACTTATACCAATATTATATTTCAGCTTTTTCTTTTTACTAAATTTACAGACATTTCTAAAATTCTCTTTTCACTTTATCATTATGGGGTAGTGAGTGTAGATTAGTGACAAAAATGCATTTCAACAACTGTAGAATCAGGCTGCAGCATTGAAAATTTGACAAAAGTGAATGGGGTCTGAATAATTTCTGAATGCACTATATATTCAGACATTGTATTCTCATTTTATAACCCACATTAGCCAGCGAGGGAGACTTGTGATACTTCACAGTGTGTCTTTGGTTCTGTTATGTGAAATGTCATGAAAAGCAGCAGTGATAGCTATCATTTCTTGCTCAGTCACAGCTGCAGAAAATTATGCCAAATAAACAGGTAAGTGTATTTGGGGAATTAAACATTCAAGCAGTAGTCATGTGGAAAGAGATTTATCCCCCTCATCAGCATCTGCTATTACAGTTAATTTTCATCCACAGAAAGTGATTCTATTTCCACATGAAAATGTGGAAATATAATGCATAGCTACAACATAGAATTCAAAAGGTTCAAAAACCCAGCACTTCATTATTGTGCAAACTATAGACTATCATGTGAGTGGACAATCAGAAAGATAAAAGTCTCTTATTCTGAATAGATTTTCATGACAAAACATGAAGATGACATACAAATTGCTGAATAGGACACAGAAAGAACAAGAATTATAGGACAGGAAGGCATCTTGGAGGTCTTCTAATCCAACCTCTTGTACAAGATAGGAGTCTTTATACACTGTTACTGTGTTGAAGGCAATTGAGATTTCAGCCTCTCAGTCTGCTTTTTGTCTTTATTGCTTTACTTTACAAAATATATACACTTTTTATGTTTTATGTTGGGTACATGTGAGCTAGATGGCAATATCCAAATAAATGGATGACCTTTTTCAGGTTATTAATCAGCTTGTTTTACTCTATCTGTACTCCTTGATATGGAAACATGGAAAAGCATATCTAATATTTTCTCTTTCTTAAGGTGACCAGATTTTAACATTGGTAAAGAGAGACACCATTGACCGGGGGGGGGGGGGGGGGGGTTGTTGATTAATTTTTTTTTTAAAGGCGGACTTTTTAAAAACGTGGCGGGACGCAGGACAAATTGTTCAAAAACGGGATGTCTGGTCACCTTAATTTAGATGCCCCTCAAAGGCAAAACTCAGGGGGCTGAATTCTACAGGGGGAGGAGTAAAGGGGGGGATTTGAGGGGCAGCCCAAAGCACCATCTGTCTAAATTTGCATCAGGCAGGCAGTAACATTTTCATAGACCATGATCAGAGGAGTAGCTGATCCTATGGAGAGACTCCTCCTGCATTCAGTCCCAAGCCTACAAGTGGAAGTACCCCTTCCTTCCTCCTTTTACCTTCCTTCCTTCCTTCCTTCCTTCCTTCCCTCTCTCCCTCTCTCCCTCCCTCCCTCTTTCTTCCTTCTAGCCTTCCTCCCTTTCCATTCTTTCTCCTTCCTTCCTCTTGCCTATCTACCTTCTATCTTTCTGCTCTTTAGATCTCTCTTCCCCTTCCCTTCCTTCCTCCTTCCATCCTTTCACCTTCCTTCCTTCTTTATTTTTCTGTTCCTCCCTTCTCTTGCTTTCTTCTTCCATTATATTCTTCTTTCCTCCCTCACTCCCTTCTTTTTCCTTCCTCCTTCCATCCTTCCTTCTTCCTTCCTTCATTCCTGTTGCTTATCTACTTTCACCTTATCTGTCTTCTGCTCTTTCCCTCTCTTACTTCCTTTCTCCTTCCATCCTCTCTTCTTTCCTCACTCACTCCCTTCCTCCTGTTCTCTTCCTTCCCCCTTCTATTCTTTCAGCTTCCTTTCTTTTGCCTATCTACCTTCTCTGTCTTTCTGCTCTTTCCATCTCTCTCTTCCCCTTCATTTCTGTTCCTTCCTCCTTCTATCCTTTCACCTTCTCTCCTTCCTATTTCTTCCTTCTTCCTTCCTTCTGCCTATCTACCTTCACCTTCTCTGTCTTTCTGCTCTTTCCCTGTCTTCCCCTTTCCTCCCTCCCTTCTTTCCTTTCTAGTTCCATCTTTTCTTCTTTACTCTCCCTCCCTTTTTCTTTCTTCCTTCCTTTCTCCTTCCTCTTGCCTATCAACTTCATCCTCTTTGTCTTTCTGCTCTTTCCCTCTCTTCCCCTTCTTCCTACCTCTTTCCTTCTTTTCTCCCTCCCTTCCTCTTTTTCTTCCTTCCTTTCTTCTTCCATCTTCCCCCTTCTTCTTCCTCCTTCTTGTTTCTATTCTTTCTCCTTCCTTCCATCTTTTGTCCTTCCATCTTCTTCCCCCCTCCCTTCTTATTTTCCTTCCCCCCTCCCTCCTTCCTTCCTCTCTTTCCCACTCTCTCCTTGGAAGGGGACAAAACCCGCGGGCTAACAAGGTCGGGGGTGGGGGGGCAGCAGAGACAATAAAGTTTTGCAAGGAATGAGAAATGGTGCTTTAATCCGAGGCAAAGGATGACTGCAATTGGAACTGCAGACAGGGAAAGAAAGATCCTTGTAGCACAAAACCCACTTTTGCATGGTTGTGAGGACATAGGTAAAACAAAACAAAAAAGCACAGCGTCCCTCCACCTTCTGAATGGGACTCAGCGTGACTCCAATTTGAATACAAGTACACGGAGCTGGGCGGGGAGATAAGCACCTTCATTTGCATTCTCTGCAACCATGATGCTTTGCGAGGAACAATCCCCGGGGCTCCCCGTGACTTTTTGCAGATTTTTCCTTTTGTACTTAAAAAAAAAAATTGGGACTTTTTTAAAATGCCGTGGGATGTGGGACAAATTGTTCAAAAGAGGGACTGTCCTGCCAAAAATGGGAAGTCTGGTCACCTTATGTTCGGGTGTGTATCTCAATCATATTTTCAAAAATGATAAATCATAATTATTTCTTTCTTCCTTTCTCCCAGTAGAATTTGTGAGAATTATTAGTACAACACACAACATAATAATATTTCCCAAACTAATAAGTTTTGATCTGCATATTTCTACAATCAGACATATATGCCTAGAACAGAGGTGATATTCAACCAGTTTGGACTGATTTGGGTGAACTAGTAGCAGAAATTTCAAGTAGTTTGGAGAACCGGCAAATGCTATCTCTAGCTGGCCCAGCCCCCACCCGCTGGCTGACTCACCGCTTGCCTGCTGCTTGCCCCACCTGCTCCACCTCACCCACCCCCTTACCCTACCCCACCCTGCCCAGTCACTCTTCATCTCGCCTTTCCAGCACAGCACACTGTGCAGCTCCTCGCTTGCATTGACCACACAGTCTCTGTGGCTTGGCTGCCTTCCCACGTGGTGCCTGCTGCAGCCAAACTGAGCGGCCCTGGTCTGCCTGGCTGGGTAAGTAAGCCTGAGAGTTACGACCTGGCTAGCTTTCCCCCATCCCCACTTGCCTTCCCTACTCTTTTCCACATGGCACATACCCCCACCATGCTTTCCTGCCTTCCCCGTAGCCTTCCTGGCATTCCCGATGGCCAGGTCGTCTGCCCACGATCATTTAAAGAACCATGCCCTTGTCTCAAACTGCACCCTCTCCCCAGACTGAAGCAATTTACCTGGCCTGTGGCCTGCCGCGCTTGGCCAAAAGGGTCACAGAGGGACAGCACGGGAAGGGGGAGCAGGGGGATGGCAGAGGTGGGCTGAAGTGATTTGGGTAAGGTTCTTACCTTACTGTCCCATCCGTAAAGCGCTACAGCAGAGACAAACAGCCACTGACCTGGAGAGCACATGGAGCCACTCCACTTTTTCTCTGGTGATATGTTTTCTCTCCATCATTGCTCTTGCTGGAAAACCATCTTGTGCAGCACAGAGAAATTTAGCAACCAGGAGTTGCTATTCTGGGTCTTGAAAATCTCATCTGGAAAGTACTGTGGCAGAAAGAAACAGCATTCAACCTGGCTGCTTCTCTCTGATGCAGCGATTTCCAAATAGGACTTAGAGGAAAGTGGCTGCTCATGGCTGCTAAATTTTGCTGTGCTGCACAAGACGATTTTTCCAGCAAGAGCAGCAGTGGCGAGAAAACAGGTCATTGGAGAACACATGGAGCGACTCCATGTGCTCTCCAGGCCAGTGGCTGCTTCTCTCTACCACTGCTCTTGCTGGGAGAGCGAGAGTGTCTTTCACAGCACAGCAAAACCCTAACCTAACTAACCGTACATGTACATTTGGTTTTTCTTGTCTAAATGTAGAACCTTATTTTTTTCACCACTGCATTTTATTTTGTTCGATAGTGCCCAATGTTCAAATCTGTCAAGATTCTTCTGTATCTTAAGCCTATCTTTTGGATGTTGGCTATTCATGCCAGCTTGGTGTCATCTGCAAATTTGATGAATTCCCTATATATCCCCTCATTCAAATCATTACTGGACATTGAAGAATACTAGCCTAAAACTGCCTTGGGATAACCCACTGCATACTTCCCTCCATGTAGATGCAGTTCCATTGCTGACTACACGTTGAGTATAGTTGGTCAGCCAGTTATGAATCTATCTGGTGGTAATGCTGTCTAACCCACATTTTTCTATTTTATCAAGTAGTAGACTGCGATCTATTTTATCAAACAGCTTACTGAAGTCCATTATATGCACAGCATTCCTCTGGTCAACTAATTTTATCACTGCAATAAGATTTGTGTGGCATGATCTATTTTTGACAAACCATGTTGGCTTTTGATTATGACTTTGTTTGCCTCTAGGTGTTTGCTGTTTCATTGTTTGAGTATCTTTTCAAGAGGTCAGTCTGATAGGTTTGTAATTTTCTGCATCTATTTTTTTTTCTTTTTTGAAGATGGGAGCTACATCAGCTCTTTTCCAGACCCTGATGCTCCAGGATCTTTGAAAGATATAGGCAAGTGGTTCTGAGATCACGTCTGCTAATTCCTCAGAACCTTGGGTGTAATCCATCTGGCCCTGGTGATTTGAACTCATCTACAGTGGATAGTTGCTCATTTATCATTTTCTTGCCTATTTTAACTTGAGTACCTAATCTGTTTATTAAGGTACTGTTTTTGACAGGTTGGACTGTTTTTCCCCCCTTCATATAAAGATGGATGCAAAAATGAGTTAAGCAGTTCTGCTTTCTCCTTGTTGCTTGTCACCTTCTTGCCACTTTCTCCCACTAATGGAATAGACCAATCGTTTCCTTGACATTTTTTGTTTTTTTACATGTTTTTTGTTATTTTTTTTACTTTTGTCAGAAGGCTTAGTTCATTTTGAGCCTTAGCTTTTCTCACTTCATATTTGCAGGTTCAGGCTATTTGCTGATATTCTGCTTTAGTTATGTGCCCCTCTTTTCACTTTTTATACTTGTCCATTTGGTCTTTCAATTTATCAGAGTTTTTTATGCAGTAATGCTAGTTTATTTTGAGAGCTGTTATTTTTCTTCTTCATTGGCATTCTGCTAGACTGGGATTTTATAATATCTCTTAAAAATTTCTCAGGTTTCTTGAGTTGTTTTCCCCCTGAGGATTCTCATCCATGGAATATTTTCCAAGCTCTCTTTAAATTCATTGAAATTAGCTGTCTTAAAGTCCAAGACTCTAGTTTGACTTTGTTCCATTGCTTGTGGTTGCATATTGTTGAATTCCAATATTGCATGTTCACTTCCTCTCAAAGTTCCTGTAGCTTCAACATCTTATATCATTTCATCTCTGTTAGTGAGAATCAAGTCCAAATGGATGACCCCCTAGTTATCTTCTCTACTTTTTGGGACACAAAGTTGTCTGCTAGGTTTGTCAGGAACCTATTTGATCTTCTACTTGGTGCAGAGTTTGTCTCCCATTTGATTTCAGAATAGTTAATGTCCCCAAACACTATTATAATGTGCTTCCTATATACCTTAGTTAACTGACTAGCAAAAAGTTTATCTATTTCCTCTGTTTGCATCGGTGGCCTATAATATATACCTATGGTTATGTCATTCCCCCCACCCTTTTTATATTGACCCAAATGAATTCAAGACAGTTTTGATCATTGTGCTCTATTTCTGTAGAGATATAGTTATTCCTTATATATAGTGCAATTCTACCTCCTCTTTTATTTGGTCTCTTTTTTAAAAATAATTTAAATCCGTCTAGCTGTAGGTTCCATTTGTGGGTTTCATCCCAACACTGTAAAAGCAACAGTATCATATCTGGCCTCATTTACTTGACTTTCTAATTCAACCTGATTGTTCCTCATACTCTGTACATCTGTGTCTATTATTTCAGTCATCTATATCAGTGGTCACCAACCTTGGCCACTTTAAGACTTGTGGACTTCAACTCCCAGAGTTTCTCAGCCAGCTTTGCTGGCTGAGGAACTCTGGGAGTTGAAGTCCACAAGTCTTAAAGTGGCCAAGGTTGGAGACCACTGATCTATATGACTAAAATAAGGAATGAAAATAAATATGTTAAAAATAAATACTATAAATTTTCTTCAAATAATACATTTCTTGTCAGGGTGATACCTCTGCCACTGAGCATTTTGTCTAGATCTATCATAGCCATTGTCCCAAGTAGGGAACTTCTCTGTATTTCATGGTTCTTATGATCCTTTGAGCCTTGAGATATATAACCTGTTACTTGTTCTGCTTCTCCATCTAGTTATTTTGGATTGGCTTTGGTTGACATTTTTCTCTAACTTTGTTTCTTTGTTTCTGTTAATATTAAATAGAAGGTTGTCTTTTACACTCTCAACTTTCATCAAAATATTCCTTAAGACTTCTTGATTTGCAATAATTAAAATACATCATTTTCTTTCTTTCTTTCTTTCTTTCTTTCTTTCTTTCTTTCTTTCTTTCTTTCTTTCTTTCTTCCTCCCTTCCTCCCTCCCTCCCATCCTCCTTCCCTCTCTTTCTTATCTTCCACCCATCCACCAATCAATATGTTTACTGGCAAGAGAGAGTGAAAGAGGGAGAATGAGAGGGAGAAAGTAGGGAGGGAGAGATATGTCTTTTGAACACTGAATGGGCTCCAATTTAAAAAAAACACGAATCAAAACGTTTCTGAGGATGGCTGGATTTGATTAAAAATACCAACATCTTTGGCTCTGTTTAATGTACAGATCCATAATTAGACACAGCATGGTAATTGATCTTTTAAACTGGTATACTGGCACCCATAATCTAGTACTAATCATTCAATTCTCACTCACTTGACTTTGCTATCTAATAAAATGCTGGTGGGACTGTATCTCTGTTTGTTCTTGGTAACATTTTCTGAACTGCATCTAGTGGTAGTTGCTTATAACATTATTGTTATAATGAACAACATTATTGTTGCATTTATATCCTTGTAGCAGGGGTGGACAATTAATTTTTCCAAGGGGCCACATGCAAAACTGGGACTGTTGTGGAGGGGGGCTGCACCAATAGAGCTACTCCTGCTGCTGTCACCCCTGTCACTACTGCGGATCAGACGGGGACAGCCAATGGGTCTGATGTGGTCTACAGGTCATAGAATGCCAAGGTATATATTTTTATTATTGCTTATTAATACTGATTTTTTTCTTTTAATTTTTTTGTTCATCTGAAGGATAAGTGATAGAGACTATTCTTTGAATACTTAATTTTGATTTGCTCCCCAATCCTTGATTCAAGAAAAACTTATTTGAGATTTGGTAGCAGTGTCTGTAATAGAACTTTTCTGTATTTTTCTTTTCCTGTTTCCCAATTGTATTTTATTTCCAGAGGACTTGTGGCTGATTTGATATAATTTATATTTTAAAAAAAGCCAACACAGTTCTAGGATACATAAATAGAGGGATGGAATCAAGATCACGTGAAGTGTTAATACCACTTTATAATGCCTTCGTAAGGCCACACTTGGAATACTCCATTCAGTGTTGGTCGCCACGATGTATAAAAGATGTGGAGACTCTAGAAAGAGTGCAGAGAAGAGCAACAAAGATGATTAGGGGACTTGAGACTAAAACATATGAAGAACGGTTGCAGGAACTGGGTACGTCTGGTTTAATGAAAAGAAGGACTAGTGGAGACATGATAGCAGTGTTCCAATATCTCAGGGGTTGCCACAAAGAAGAGGGAGTCAAACTATTCTTCAAGGCATCTGAGGATAGAACAAGAAGCAATGCGTAGAAAGTAATCAAGGAGAGAAGCAACTTAGAACTGATGAGAAATTTCCTGACAGTTAGAACAATTAATCAGTGGAACAGCTTGCTTCCAGAAGTTGTGAATGCCCCAACACTGGAAGTCTTTAAGAAGATGTTGGAATGCTATTTGTCTGAAATGGTATAAGGTTTCCTGCCTAGTCAGGGGGTTGGACTAGAAGACCACCAAGGTCCCTTCCAACTCTGCTATTGTATTTCTAACTTTCTGATTACTGTACTAAAAAGCAACCTGCATGAACACATGTCCACATTCAACTAGTCATCAAGTTCCAAAAATTGTTTCATGTTTCAATAATCATTGTATCAGTTTCACATTTTCCTAATGTTGATCCTTTGCATACACTTCATAATTAGAATGTGTGTGTGTGTGTGTGTGTGTGTATGCACACAAATGTGATTTTGAGCACACATGGTTTATAAATTTTGAATAGTTTTAAATTGCAATGAAATTCCATTAGAAAATAGTTATTAATGGGATTATGAAATCCAACTTTGTTTCTGAAATATGAGTATTTTAATTTATATGTTCTGTATGCTTATTGTAACATGTATAATTTTATTACCATTTTTATATAAATCATTATCATTGAAAAGCATTAAATGGGTGATATTATACACGTACACAAATGACTATTTATTCCAAACATTTGTGAGCAATAAAAACTATTTTTTAATGTAAATATGTTTTATTTTCATTTTCATTTCATACAGTCACATATATACTGTGCATAACCAGGGCCATATAACATTGAGCAATAAACACAGCCATCCTTGTCAACAATACTCCCCAAAATACAAACCCAATATACCACTTCAACCTTCCATACACCCTTTCTTTCACCCCCCTCCAACTTTCCTTTCTCCCCTCCAACATTCCCCTCTACCCTACTTCCCCTCCCCCTATATCACTCCTCTCTCCCAATACACTCCCTCCCTTCCATCTCACCCTCCCTCCGATCCTCTCTCCCACCCTCTCTACCCCTCTTTCTTCTTTCCCTCTGCTCCTCCCTTCGGTGTATTTCTACTATCTATCAATATATTCAGCTTCCTATTTTTATACTAGAATTAAAAAATTCAATTGATCAATGGCCGGTGATTATTGAGGTTGTTGCAATGTACCTTGTTTTCCCATTCGTCTGGTAGTCATACGGCTAGATTTTTGTTCCCTGACCCCTTGCCCTTCCGGAAGGAGGAAATGGTGCTTTTTGTCTGGTAGTTGTGTGATTTGCTGTTTATCTTGTCCTTCTCGTGGTCTTTCTCCAGATCCAGATGGTTCAGGGTGTCCCACCTTCAGGATCTTGTGATAGAAATCTCGGGCTTCCCATACAGAGTTGAGATGATATTTTTGCTTATCAAATGTAATTATAATACCAAATGGCACATCCCATCTATACTGTATCTGATGGTTTCTGAGTTCTTCCACTAGAAAAGCATAATCTCTCCTGGCTCTTAGCATTTGGGGTGGTATTTCTTTCAAGACAATCAAGTCCTGTCCGCCAATTTGAAGCCTGGTATTATAAGACTCTTGTAGTATCATGTTTCTGAACTCTCTTGTAGCAAAGTATATAATTACATCTCGGGGGAGTTGCTTCTGTTTTTCCACCCAAGAGTTAGCGCGATAAATTTTTTCGATCTGCCAGTCAAAGTTGGACCCCGGTCTTTCCACCAGACAGTTAAAAGCCTCTGAAAAAATCTGCTTCAAGTTCTCCTGTTTGTCTTCGCGCAGCCCCCTGACTCTTAATGCAAGCTCCATCTGTCTGTACTGTATCATAACAATTTGTTTTTCAGTGTTTTCAACTCTTTGTTGCACCACTTCAGTTTTGAGGGTCAAATTAGTGTGGGTTTCATCAAGAACCTCTAGCTTATCTTCCATTCCATTCCATGCGCATGTGCGAAGAATCAGAATGGCGGCCAGGGCTCCTTCATCTTAGAACGATCTGACGAAAAAGCGCTGGGAGCCCTTGGAACCGGCTTTTTACCTCCCTTGCCGGGGTCCCCCGGGATGACGGAGAATCGGGGGACGTGTGCGGGCCAGAAATTGAGGGAGGCCAATGCCTTCCGTCGATCTGGGGCCTCGGATTCTCCGGCGTGGCTGGGCGTTCTCGGTGGCGGCTCCATGGTGGCGGCGGAAGCAGAGGCGACTGAGGGCGTTTTGCGGCGGCTTCAGCAGCTGTGGGTTTTTTTAACCCTTTCCTTGCAATTGCTGAAGCTTGGTGAGCAGCTTGGTGAGCCTGGGGAGTTTACAGTGACTGTGTTAACTGGCTATTGCCATCTTTTGGATTCGGGAAATTCGAACGGGGGTTCTACTCGGACTAGGCGAATCGGGCGGCTGACTGTGTGTGCCGTGGCCGGAGCCTCTTCCTGATGCCCCCCCCTCCATATCTAGCTCAGCTGCTTCAGCGATGCTACTGCCTTCAACAGCGCTGCTCCCTTCACCAACGCTGTCTCCTCTACCAATGCTGCCTCTGGTATTATCATTGCTCTTCCCAGCAACATAGCCCCCTCCACCAGTACTGTTTCTTTCACCAACACTGCCTCCTTCTCCAACGCTGCCTTTTCTACCAAAGCTGCCTTTTCTACCAACATTGGTTTCCTGCCACTCTGGACTTTGACTATCTGACTTCCCTCACCCATATATTTAGGGCCTGTGACCCTGTTTTTCTTAGCCCTGACTGTTACCATCATTATTATTTCCTACGGCCTGTGGACTGTCAATATTGCCATCATCATTACTCTCCATTACACCCCTTGGACTGCTACCTGTCCCTGGTATTCCAGGGACATCAGGGACATTATTCAATCTGTTCCCTACTTCTGCAACCGTCATCTATTTCACCGGATTGGACTTTTTTGTACATCTACTTTTTTATACACCCGCCTACGAACTTCGCATGGTTGCGTAATTTTTAACTGGCATGGTGAGTGTATGGGACTGTATGTGATTGAGTGAATGATCCCACTTTTTTATTACCGATTACTGTTGTATTTTCTGTGTTTTAATTATTACGTGGGGACTGCCTGAGTGAACAAATGAGTGTGTTTGATTCGGAGGGCCTGTCGAGGAACGCGGGAGCCATAGGGGTGGTTGAGGGAACCATGGACATGGGAGTGGGCCGGAGCATTATGGTCGTAACAGGGAGGGGCAGATATGGCGGGGACTTTAGGGCTGGCCATTACCGGGGAAGGAGGGCTCGCTACGTCACAGAGATCCCTCCTTCCAGCCCTATGAGTCCGACTCCAAGGCCAGATCGCGCGAGTAATCAGGACCCTGGTCTCAGGCTGTTGTCGCTAAATGCCAGGTCTGTAGTTCACAAGGCTCCCCTCGTCCGGGACTTAATTTTAGATGAGAGGGCAGACCTGGCATGTATTACTGAAACCTGGCTGGGCCCGGAGGGAGGAGTCCCCCTCGTAGAGATGTGCCCAGAAGGATTTCAGGTGCTCCATCAGCCGAGAGCCCAGGGAAGGGGTGGAGGTGTGGCTATTGTTATCCGAGAGTCTCTAGTACCTCGTAGGATCCCTGCTCTGGAGCTTGTCGGGTGTGAGTCCCTACTAGTGAAGTTGGACCTCAAGGGTCAAGTGGGTTTGCTGTTAACGTGCCTGCCTCCCAACAGCGTTGCAGCAGCCCTCCCCTCGTTCCTCGAGTCAGTAGCCGAGCTGGCAATTGAGTTCCCCAGGCTTATGGTTCTGGGGGATTTCAATTTGCTTTCGCTCGGTGAACACTCTGATGGAGCGCAGGAGTTCATGGCTTCCATGACAGCCATGGGCTTGACCCAGGTAATTCGGGGCCCGACCCACTCAGCGGGTCACACGGTCGACCTCGTATTTCTTTCAGAGCAGTGGACTTGTGATCTTGGTCTGAGGGGCAGTGAGATCGTATCCCTGTCGTGGTCAGACCACTGCCTACTGAGGCTTGACTTTCGGAGACCAAACCTCCACTGTAGGGAGGAGGAACCGACCAGGTGGTTCCGCCCCAGGCGACTTATGGACCCCTTGAGGTTCCAGACGGAGCTTGGGGTTATTCCTGATACTCTCGCCCACAGTCCGGTGGAGACTCTGGTTGCTGCCTGGAACTCGGCAGCGTCGGAGTCTCTTGACCGGATTGCGCCACTACGGCTGCTCCGAGGCAGTGGATCCAGGAGGCCTCCTTGGTTCACCGAGGAACTCCGGGAGAGGAAGCGCCGGAAGAGACGCCTAGAGCACCTATGGAGGTCCAACAAATCCGAATCGAGCCGAGCACTTCTAACATCGTGCATCAAGGAATACATCAGGGCAATTAGGACGGCAAAAAGAGCTTATATTGCCACCTTGATTGCCTCCACTGAGTCGCGCCCAGCCGCCCTGTTTAGGATAACCCGTTCCCTACTAAATAGGAGGGACACGGGGGATCCCCTGCAGGGTAGGGCTGAGGACTACGTCCAGCTTTTAGCGGACAAAGTTGCTCGGTTTCGGTTGGAGTTGGACTCCAATTCTGCAGATCCAGCCGAGGCACAAGGGGATAATCTGGTAGACCACCCCTGGGTTGAGTTTCAGGATGTTGCCCCTGGGGATGTGGACAAGGCCATGAGAGCTGTGAGTGCCTCCACATGTGTACTGGACCCGTGCCCCTCCTGGCTGGTTGCTAACAGCAGGGAGGTGACACGGGGCTGGATCCAGGCGGTTGTTACCGCCTCCCTTCGGGAGGGGGTCTTTCCCCCCGCACTTAAAGAGGCGGTGGTGAGACCCCTCCTGAAGAAACCATCCTTGGATCCAGCCGTTCTTAACAATTACCGTCCAGTCTCCAACCTCCCCTTTGTGGGGAAGGTTGTTGAGAAGGTGGTGGCCTTTCAGCTCCAGTGGTCCTTGGAGGAAGCTAGCTATCTCGACCCATTCCAGTCCGGCTTCAGGCCTGGCTACAGCACAGAAACCGCTTTGGTCGCATTGACCGATGACCTCTGGAGAGCCAGGGACGGAGGCTTTGCCTCCATCCTGGTTCTCCTTGACCTCTCAGCGGCTTTCGATACCATCGACCATGGTATCCTTCTGCGACGACTGCGGGAGGTGGGGGTGGGAGGCACTGTTTTGCAGTGGTTCTCCTCTTACCTCTCGGACGGGTCGCAGTCGGTGTTAGTTGGAGGGCAGAGATCGACCCCTAGACCCCTAACATATGGGATGCCGCAGGGTTCGGTCTTGTCCCCCCTACTTTTCAACATCTACATGAAACCGCTGGGTGAGATCATTCGGCGGCACGGGATAAAATACCACCAGTATGCGGACGATACGCAGCTGTATCTGTCCGCCCCGTGCCAACTCAATGAAGTGGTGGACGTGATGAACCAGGGACTTGAAGCTGTTAGGGACTGGATGAGGGCTAACAAACTCGTGCTCAACCCAGATAAGACCGAGTGGCTGTTTTGTTTCCCTCCCACCAATTCGGCATGTATTCCACCTCTCAGGTTGGGGGGGGGGTCAAACATTATACCCCTCAGACAGGGTCCGCAACTTGGGAGTCCTCCTGGATCCACAGCTGACTTTCGAACACCACCTGTCAGCTGTGACCAGGGGGGCATTTGCCCAGGTTCGCCTGGTGCACCAGTTGCGCCCCTACCTGAACCGGGAGGCTCTCACAACAGTCACTCGGGCCCTTGTGACCTCTAGGCTGGAGTACTGAAATGTGCTCTACATGGGGCTGCCCTTGAAGAGTATTTGGCGACTTCAGCTAGTCCAGAATGCGGCCGCGCGAGCGATTGTGGGTGCACCCCACTTCACCCACATAACACCTATCCTCTGCGAGCTGCACTGGCTACCTGTCGATCTCCGAGTGCGCTTCAAGGTGCTACTTGTCACCCATAAAGCCCTACATGGTAATGGATCTGGGTACTTGAGAGACCGCCTACTGCCAATTACCTCCACGCGACCTATTAGATCTCATCGATTAGGCCTCCTCCGAGTTCCATCTGCCGGTCAATGCCGACTGGCAACTACGCGGAGCAGAGCCTTCTCGGTGGTAGCTCCAACCCTATGGAACGATCTCCCCGTGGAGATTCGTACCCTCACCACCCTCCAGACCTTCCGCACAGCCCTCAGAATCTGGCTATCCCGTCAGGCCTGGGGCTAAGACTGTAACCCGCCCAAATGGTTTGAATGTTGTGTTTTTTAATTATGTATTGTCTTATATGTTAAAAGTTTGTCTCCCCCCTCCCCTTTTGGTTGTGAGCCGCCCTGAGTCCCCCCAGGGAAAAGGGCGGCATACAAATAAACTTCAAATCAAATCAAATCAAATCATTCTAGAAACATATTCTGTCAATACAGTTACAAGTCCCAGCATATCATCATTTGTTTTGGCAATCTTAGTATCAAGCTTATCATATAAGTCTGCTTTAAGTTTCTTTATCTCCTCTCTGAATTCTCTGAAAGTTTCAAAAAAAAGTTCTTTCGTTAGCAAATCTCCAGTAGGGGGCATAGAGGGTGGAAGCTGCGACTTTGTGCCAAGTGTGTGAGATGTACTCCTAAGAAGAGGTTTCCCCGGATTTAATTTTGATGCCATTATATCTTTTCTTCAAACAATTATTCAACAATTATTCAAACTCTACTGGCCCGCTTTGTAGCTTATGAGGAAAGAAAGTATTAAGTCCCCCCTTTATTTGTTCTTAGAGGTTTTTCAAAAGGTTTCAGAAAAGGGCATTGTAACAAAGCAGGTTTCAAAAGATTAGCATTGTAACAAAACAGTTCAGCATATTCATCTCTGTTTGGAATGTCTCTATATTAACAAGGAGTCTTTTAAAACTTTTAAAAGTTGATAGGAAAAAAATCTTGTAAGCTCTTCAGAGAAATGAAACTAATTAGTAAGAGACTGCTGGCTGGCTGCTCCTTTGATCTTTTTTATCACTGTTCTTTGCTGGATAGTTAGGAATGTGGCACAATCACCATTTTAGGAGCTTATTTTTTAAGAAAAAAAAAACCCGTGCACGAAGGAAGCTCTTGTAAAAATGAAGCTAGGATTTTTTTTTAAAAAAAAGGCAGATAAGGTTCTCAGGTACGGACTCTGCTTGTATTAATCTCAAATAAATATATCAAAAATTGTCCTAAGTGGAGGATCCTTACTTTGCGCCGTAATAAATACAGCAGAGGTTTCTGGCACGGAGATGTGATTCAGCCTTCGGTTGCCCCCCCCTTCCATTCGCAGCAAAAAAAAAGCTGCAAACTTCAAAGAAAAGCTCTTACCAGCTGGATCTCTCTCTCACTCTTCTTTGCTTGAAGAATGAGTTTATCTACCAGGTATTTAGGCAGATAACGTGACCAGAAACCCGGGGGCAGCTCGTTAAGCTGCCGCCATCAGCAAGGTCCCACCCCGGAAGTCAGCAATAAAAACTTTCTAAGGTATGTTTGTTGCATAATATATATACACAGACATATACTGTATGTCAGGGGTCGGTTTCAAAAATTGTTCGAACCTACTCTGTGGGTGTGGCCTCCTTTGTGGGAGTGGCTTGCCACCCATGTGACCAGATGGGAGTGGCCTGCCATCCATGTGACCTGGTGGGAGTGGCCAAGATGATGTTATTACTAGATATTACTAATTACTAGATATTATTAATATTACTAGATCATTATTAATGCGTAGATAACTGTGGGACATTACACACCTACCCACACACACACACAAACTATGACAGTGCCAGGAAAACACCAAAAAATAAGAATCCCCCCCTCCAAGACTGCCAATGAAACCAGTTTTTTTTCCCTAAGCCTAAGGACAGGAAAGACGGAGGCACTGGAGTAAAATCCATCAAGGCAATGTGGAAAATTATAAAGGACAGGTGCTCACAGAACCATCAATTGTCCGCAATCCGGCCGAGTCTTTGGTCGCTGCCTGGAATAGTGCAGCGGCTGGAGCATTGGATCGGATTGCGCCTTTGATGCCTCTCCATGGCAGCAGCTCCAGGAGGGCACCTTGGTTCACTGAGGAACTCCGGGAGATGAAGCGCCAAAAGAGACGCCTAGAGCAACATTGGAGGGCTAGTAACTCTGAGTCTGATCGATCACTACTAAGAGCCTTTATTAGGACTTATCTAGTGGCGATACGGGTGGCAAAATGTGCACATTTTTCCGCTCTTATTGCATCCGTGGAATCTCACCCAGCTGCCCTGTTTAGGGTGACCTGCTCCCTCCTGAAAGATAAGGAGGTGGGGGAATCCTTGCAGGGAAGAGCTGAGGAGTTTATTCAGTTTCTGTCGGATAAAATCATTCAGATTCGGACAGACCTGGACTCCGTTTGGGCAATGCCAGCCGAGATGCCGAGGGCTAATCTTAATCAGATTTTTTGGGATGAGTTTGAATTTGTCACCCCAGAGGAAGTGGACAAGGCCATGGAAGCAATGAGTCCCTCCACCTGTTTATTAGACCTGTGCCCCTCCTGGCTGGTTTCGATCAGCAGAGAGGTGACACGAGGCTGGCTCCAGACGATTATCAATGCATCTTTGCAGGAGGGGTTTTTCCTGCAACCATTAAAGGAAGCAGTGGTGAGACCCCTCCTCAAGAAGCCTTCCCTGGACCCAGCTGTTTTGAAAAACTATCGTCCCATCTCCAACCTTCCTTTTTTAGGGAAGGTTGTTGAGAAGGTAGTGGCGCTTCAACTCCGACGGACCTTGAAAGAAATGGATTATCTAGACTCCTGTCAGTCTGGTTTCAGGCCCGGATACAGCATGGAAACTGCTTTGGTCGCCCTGACCGATGATCTCTGGCGGGCTAGGGATAGAGGACACTCCTCTATCCTGGTGCTTCTTGACCTCTCAGCAGTTTTCGATACCATCGACTATGGTATCCTTCTGCGATGCCTGGGGGAGGTGGGAGTGAGAGGCACCGTATTATGGTGGTTCTCCTCTTACCTCTCTGATAGGTCACAGTCAGTGTTGGTTGGGGGGCAGAGGTCAACCCCTAGGCCCCTTGAGTGTGGTGTGCCACAGCGTTCGGTCCTGTCCCCCCTCCTATTTAACATCTACATGAAGCCGCTGGGTGAGATCATGTGACAGCCCGGGGTAAAGTATCATCAATATGCTGATGATACTCAATTATATCTTTCTGCCCCTTGCCAGCTCAGTGAAGCGATAGACATGATGTGCCGATGTCTGGAGGCTGTTAGGGTCTGGATGGGGGCGAATAAACTTGTGTTCAATCCCGATAAGACTGAGTGGCTTTAGATGTTGCCACTGAAGGACTGTTTGGACAGTCCATCCTTAACCCTGGGGGGAGAAAATTTACACCCCTCGGAGAGGGCTCGCAATTTGGGAGTCCTCCTGGTTTCGCATCTGAAATTGGAACATCATCTGTCGGCTGTGACCAGGGGGGCTTTTGCCCACGTTCGCCTAGTGCACCAATTGCGGCCCTATTTGGATTGGGATGCACTTCTAACAGTCACTCAAGCCCTTGTCACCTCGAGGCTGGATTATTGTAACGCGCTCTACATTGGGCTACCCTTGAAAAGCATTCGGAGACTGCAGTTAGTTCAGAATGCGGCTGTGCGGATGATAGTGGGTGTGCCGAGGTACACCCCCGTTACACCTATCCTCCGTGAGCTGCACTGGCTGCCTATTGGTCTCCGGACTCATTCAAGGTGTTGGTTATCACCTTTAAAGCCCTACATGGCTTAGGGCCAAGATACCTTCGAGACTGCCTGTTGATGCATACCTCCCAGCGACCAGTAAGATCCCATAGATTGGGCTTCCAATCCATGTGCAGTCGGCCATACAATGTCGGCTGGTGGGCCCTCGGAGGAGAGCCTTCTTGGTGGCTGCTCCGACTCTTTGGAACCAGCTCCCCCCCAGAAATCCGGACCATACCCACTCTGATGGCCTTCAGGAAAGCCGTAAAAACTTGGCTGTTCCGGCAGGCCTGGGGCTGTTGACCTCACTATTGAGGTCCAGCCCCGACTAGAATGAATTTGATGGATAATTGTTGTTTTAAATTGTATTCTTTTGTTTGTAAGCCACCCGGAGTTCTTTGGGATTGGGCGGCATATAAAAGTTTTAAATAAATAAAAATAAATAAATAAATCAACCACCTCAGAATTACGTAAACAACGAGGGTGAAACACACTAAATCTGGCAAAGCTGCCTTGCAAGAAAACTGGCCTGCCCATAGAAAAGCAGCCACTTTGAGACACATAAACCTGGTCTGAACACTTAAAAGCAACATATTGCATCACAAAGAAAATATTTGCAAAAAGGAATAACATTTGTTGTAATAAACATTCTATAAACAATAAATCAATAAAAAATCCCTAAAAATAATTAAAAACCACCACGTTCAGAGAACACCAAAGGACCCCACAGTCCCCTCCCTTCTTATCTTTTTCTTTTTTGTCCCAACTGTCTCCTCCTCCCCCCCCACTTCCTTCTAGCACTGATGATGTTACCTAGTTTGTAATGAAATGCCTGTAAGAAAACCATCAAGCTCAGAAAGCAGCAACAATCCCACTATCCCCCACCTCCTCTTTCTCCTCTCTTTCTCCTTTTTGTCCTTTCTCCTCCTTCCCCTACAACCCCACTCCCTTCTAGCACTGATGATGTTACCAAACTAGGAGTGCTGGAGAGGAGCTCTCACAGGGCAAAGAGCTTCCCGCTACAGGCGCAATCTATCTGCAGCCATAAATGACTGCAAGCAGCAGTTTCAGGCACCTGCTCGCAGCTGACAGTTGTGTTTGGGAGCAGAGGTGGCGGCAGCGGTCCCATGCTCCAGCCTGGCCAGAGAAGACAGGAGCCCTTCATGCCCACCAAGCCTCCACACGACGTGCCACCTCAGTTGCGCCAGGGCAACCTTCCACCCACCGGCCATCCCACCCACTGAATGGTGGCTGGGTGGGTGCCAGGTGAGCCCCACTGCCCCGGCTACGTGGTGCCCACTGCTCACCTTGAAGGCAATATCGTGGAACTCGCTACTGCTGCTGAGTGAGGACTGGCTGGGCAGTGACCCCCGTTAACCACCCTTTCCTGGGCCATGCCCGTGCCCCTACCCGGCCCGCCTGCTGAGTAGAAGGAGGTGGTGGGGATGCATTGCTGGGCGGCCAGCAGGGCAGAGGTGGGTGTGCTGCCACACTTGCCCTTGGGGCTTTTCTTATGGACATATTGGCTGGCGCTGCTTCAGGGTGCCTCGGGTGCCAGCTCCTCTGAGCGCAGCCCATTCCCCCTCCCAAGAAGATTTTTTTAAAAAAAATGCCTCTGCAGACGATCTTGAAAACCTGGGAGGTTGCTATGGCAGGGGGAAGACAGGCAGCATTCCCCCCACCACATCCCTGATTGCCTGCAGCCTCGGAGCCTGCAGCAACTTGCACATTAAAGGCAATTAAGAACTTCTCTTGCTTGTGAGAAGATTTTCTTTACTGTGCAAAGGCTTGCTTTAAGGCTGCAGGCTCCGAGGCTGCAGGCACCCAGGGAGTGGGGCAGGGGGAAATACTACCCATCTGTCCCCTTCCAAAGCAAGGTTTTCAAGATCATCCGGAGAGGCGTTTTTTAAAAAGAAAATCCCGAAAAGCCACTGGGGAGCCGGTCTTTTTTTGGGGGGGGGAAATCCCCAGAACCAGGAGCACAACCTGCACTGCTTGTTCAAAGAGCAAAAGAAAGGGACAGGAGAGGAGTTTGGCTGTTTGAAAAGCCCTGCTTGGAACTCCTCTCCTGTTCCTTCTTTTGCTGTTTCTTCATGCCGAGCAGGTCGCACTGCCTTGTCGGCAAGGGTGCTTTGCAGCGACAGGGGCCAGGAGCGGTACCAGCATTCCCGGAAGTTAATTACTTCCGGGTTCACTGACCATCCAGTCCGCACGAACTGGGGCGATCCGGGAGGAACCCACCCCTGCTGTATGTATACATATGTATGTATACTGGCAGAAAGTTTTTATTGATCATAAATCTTTGGAATGCGGATCGGGGATCTGTACCTTAAAAATGGAAGGTCATTTTAGTGCTAAAGTTTGCAAGAAGAAGAGGAAGAGGAAAAAGATCAAGAAGAAGAATATCTAAATCTCTTAATGAAGATCTTTCATAGACCAATAAAATATAAGACATCCTAGCATTACAAACAAACACACACAACAATGGTGGTGTACATATTGAAAAGAGATTGGGCAAGAGCAAACACCCACTCTGATATAATGATATTACTACAAGGGACCCAATCTTCAACAAAAGCAAAGGTCTGGAAGAAAAGTAAGTTTTTTAAGAATTCATTTGAATGAGGACAGGGTGGGGCAATACAGGTGTCTGAAAATATGCCATTCCAAAGGGCATATGCTGTAACAAAGAAAGCTTGCTTTCTGAATCCCATTGACAACACTGTTTATTGAAAGAGTTCAAGGCAGAGGTGGTATTCAGCAGGTTCTGACCATTCTGGAGAATCGCTGGTGGACATTTTGAATAGTTCGGAGAATCAGTAAATACCACTTCTGACTGGCCCTGCCCTCATCTATTCTCTGTCTCCCGAGTCCCAGCTGATCAGGAGGAAATAGGGATTTTGCAGTAACCTTCCCCTGAAGTGGAGAGAAATGGAGATTTTACACTATCCTTCCCCTGTCACATGTACGAAGCCTTGCCCAGCAAGTATACCATGCACACCAAGCCCCGCACTCCCCCAGAATCAGTAAAAGATTTTGAACCCTACCACTGGTTCAAGGCATACCAACTCTATTGGATTAAACGACAGAACTGGACTCTGTGGGAAATAGATGAGGCAGGTCCTATGCAATGAATTATTTATAAGTGACAATTGCAACTTCCAAGTAGTATTCAGAAGGAAACAAAAATCCTGTGGAAAACATAAAATCTTGTCAATGTAGGATTGGCGATTCAGTTGAAACCAATTCTGAAGATTTTTTTCCCACCCTATCATCTGGTAATGTTTTTGTGAGACTAAGTGTTTGTGTGTGTGTGTGTGTGTGTGTGTGTGTGTGTGTGTGTGTGTACACATGCTCATGTGTATTTGTTGTTTACTTCCCAGAAACTGCAGTCCAGGCATTGTAACTGAGCTATTTATTAATTAAAATGTATAGTCTCTAAAATAAAGTGCCTCATTTCGAAAATTGATTCCTCATCTGTATAGGACAGCTATTTTCTCTCACACCATTGACCACTGTCCCACAGAATACTGCAGAAGTACACACTTATTACTTCTTTTCAGGGGGGGGGGAAACATTAAATAGTAGAAGGATCAAAAATATTAACAGGATGCAGTTTGGATGATAGGAATTCATAGCTTTATTGGCATGGAAGGAAAGAGAAAACATGACACACTTTGAAAGGAGTTGAAACAGTGGGAAGAAACAATTGGATAGAAAAGAGGAGGAAAATAGAAAAGAAACCCAACTTAGGAATTAAAAAATGATTAGCTTCAATAGACAAGCAACTCTTCCAAAGGAACTGCTAACATGCAAGTTACTATGTAAAGGCATCTGTGTATCTTTGTATAGGGTGTTTCAACAGAGAAAAACAAATATTCAGTTCATATGTAATTATTGGTGGTGGTGGTGGCTGATCTTCCTTTAGGATAAAAACCACTATTTTTGGGGGGTGGGGGTGGGGGTTGTAAGAAAGATCCTCACAGCTTTCCAGTCAATGCTTAGTACTGCAGAGAAGACCAATTCCTATATCCACAATCAAAAATGGAAGTATTGTTTTCTACTAAACCCAAGAGATTATTTTATTTTAACAAAATGATTGAATACAAAATATTTTAATGTAAATGACAATCCTTGGTATATTATTTATTTCACTTGAGTTTACATCAGTTAATATTTAAATGGAGGTTAAGCTTCCTGCTGATCCAGAATTGCAATAACAATGAGAACCCCGGGCAATGTTTATATTTCTCTTTTATAGTATTTGAAGGTCCATCACCACTTTGCAATATGATAGATGTATTACTGTTTTACTTTTATACAATCTATGCTTGTTCATTCTATTACTCTACTGCCATAAAAAGAGTTATGTATAAGGATGTTAATTAGATTGCTCATCCATCATTTGCATCCTGATAATTTGGAAAAACAAGTCACATTTGATTCCTAAAGCAGGACATACTTTATTCCATAGGCAATTAGACTTATTTATGAAGAAACCACCCTAGAAGGAGAACCTCTTACATTTCATAACAAAATTAGCAACATTTCTGCAAAAGAATATGCTATTTACTTAGAAGCAATTTATTGATTACTTTTCATTATTATAATAAATAAGAGCTACTAATCAGAAAAGCATACGATGAAGAGAAACGGATGCTATAATAACTTTGTGTCTGCAATATATTGTTCCCTATGCCACAACATTCTTTCTGTTGATTTTATTGCTTATTATGTGCTTATTGTGCACAACCTACAGAATTCCTGATATGATCATATAAAATATAATAAAAGTATGAACATGATTTATGTTTATATTAAACATACTTTATTAAGTCATTGACCAGCCTAATATTAAAATCTATATATATTCATTGAATTAAAAAAAAAACTACTTAGAAGAGTAAGAACATGCAGTCATGGAAGTACAAATTAAATGGGAAGGAAAATAGAGTATACATAGGCAAGGTTGAGTTTTTACAAGTTTGATATGAAATTCCATTACTCTAATCCAAGTTCTATTCATACTATAGCTTCCTGATTCTGTATAAGTTTTACTTGAATACAATGAGATGTTATGAGAATTCTATTTCTATAAGAATATTTATAGAAAATAATATTTATAAGAAAATGAGAATTTTGGACAGCTTTTTGAATTTTGATTTTTGAACATAAATGAGACAGAGGACATGAGCACTGCAAGAAGGAAAACATCAAAATATAAATTGATGGTGAAGAGATAGAAGGTGTGGAAAAATTCACTTCCTAGGATTACAAATAGTTCAAAGCAGTAAATGCAGCACAGAAATAAAACATCAGGTTGCACTTGTCACACAGCAACAATGAACAGGAGCCGAATATGGAAAAGCAAATACATTAGCCTGCAACCAAATGCAGATTAGTTCACTCTGTTGTGTTTTCCATTGCTACCTATGGTTGTGAAGTTAGACCTTAAAAAAGTAAGAGAGGAAGAAAATCAACTCATTTGAGCTCTGGTGCTAGAGAAGGCATCTGCATATTCCTTGGACAACAAGATGATTAACAAGCAAGTACTGGAGCGCATAATACCACACTTACTAGAAAGCAAAATCACAAAACTGTGTGTCACTTACTTTGACTATGTCACGAGGGGGAATTCAAAGCAATTATGTTTGGAAAAGTTAGCAGTAAAAGGAAATAAGGCCACAAAAGAATATGGTGCTTGAACAACAGTGCTGACACCACTGAGAGCACAGAAAAACTCAAAGAATTAGAACAAGATTAGAAGATGTGGAGAAATCTGGCCATAGAATTGCCAAAAATTACCTTGATTGAATGGATAGCATCATCATTATCATTCACTGTTTGACACAGTCAAAGCTTTTCTATAATCAATGAAGCATTTGTTCACTTCTTTTTTTGGTACTATTTGGCTATCTCATTTATTCAATATGCATCAGTGACAAGCACTAGAGTTTAAATAATTAATATCTCTCAATATAAAAACTTTGGAATTTCCATCATTATATCTATAGCTGGCTTGACAAATTTGATGTGTGGTTTTAAACTTTCATTTCCATTACGTGTTTACAGAAAAATGGATTTTCAACCATAATTACATTCTCTTAACCATTGCACTTATTCAACTAATCTGGAAAGTTGGTACTTCTCTCCACCCCACCATCTATTTGCTTGTGAAGTGTTCAATTTATGAAGTATTCATATTTGATCTAACAATGTGAAATCATTTTCACAGATGGAACAATTAGCACATGTTTCAATTCCATTGACATGTAAACCCTAAGTTTGTATTAGTCTTCAGTGCTGTGAGCCAACAGAACAATTCATCTATGCCTGCATACCCCAGAGAGGCAATAAATAAAGTTGTGATTTCAAGATGTTTACAATTGAATGCAAATTGTTCAGTTCAAGTAAAGTTGAAAAATGAAAAAAAAAGCCCTTCTACTTGTCTCTTAGGAAGACCACCAGACACTTATAAACATTTTCCACCAGGGATGTATGTCTAGCAGCACATAGAAAAAGACCTTACTGGAAGTGGAGCTGATAAGTGTTACTTAGGGACAGTGCAAAAAGAGCTATCAGAGAAGAAATTGCTTTATAGGATTATCAAACTGGCAAGTTGTAAGAAAGAAAAACTGACAGGAAAAAAATAAAGACCAAAAAGTCACAAAGCCCATACAAAGTAAACATACCAACATTCAGAAGAGGTACTAAAGGATAGCTGATGAAAAGAGATATCTGTTGAAACTGTGGCTATGAACAGGGAATGGACATTTTGCAGACCAAAACATTGAAAATTCCAGATAAAGCTGACTTACTAAATAAGCCTGGAAAGAAGGGGTAGACTTTGGTTTTCTATTTTTTTTTTTTGTTAAAACTAATGATGGCTGCCAGGAAACAGAAGAGCCAGAAAGCAACTTTGTGGAATCCCAGGGCTGGGAGAAGGCAAAAGAGATTTGTGCTTTCACTCAAGGAAAATTTCCACAGCAATAATTGGGAGAAGGAAAAATGTTGAGGGAGAGGAATGATATTGAATCAAGAGAAGACAAGTGATTACTGTGTTTATTGAGAATCGCTGGTCTCAGACTCAAATGCATGAAAGAAGAAGCTGATAGAAATACAAGTAACTTAGGTAAATGTGGAAAGGGGAGAAAGAGAGAAAAAAAGAGTAAAAGCAATTAAAGTGTAAGGCATAAGCTATAAAACAATTGAAAAGTCAACAAAGTGTTAACAGAGATAAATAATCAAGGAGTAGTGGAGGAGTGAGTATGGGAGAAATGACGTAAAGTCGTTGTGTTCAAGCAGAGAAGCCAGCATATTTTATACATAATCATATAATACAGCTTGTTTGTAATAAAAGCTTGATTTTGTGCCAGGTTACTCTCATCCAGATAAATAAAAGCGAAATACTATTCATGTATCATCACAAAATCTCCAGAACCTAAAGCCTACAAACTTCAAATATGCCACGTATATTCCTCTTGGCTGCTAGTTGCTCACTAAAAAGGATTTTTCAAAATGACCATCAGAGCATTAGTATTTCCTATATTATTATTAACATGCTCTCATGCTAAGGAGTTCTATTTTCCCTCCCAACATGAAAGGAAAACTGTTCCAAATGCAAAACACAAGCAGAGAAGAGAAGATTCAGTTTCAGTTTTACTTTCACAGCAGCAAGCAGCTTTACTACAGAACAGTTGAGCTAAGCCACGCCCAGGCTTCTTCCTGTCTCCTTCTTGCTCACACAGCAAATACTGTTTGAGTTTCCAAACATCCCTCAACTCTTTCACACACTGACAGGATGCTAGCCAGATGAATACCAATGGATGCTGGTATCAGGCCTGCAATTATATTCCTTTTAGAATTTTGGCCTGCCACACTTTCTCTTATTTCATTATGCTGTTTCATTAGTATAGTTGATGGGAGGGGGAATAGACAGGAGTGAGATTGTGGAATGTATTGTTTTCATTCTTTACGAAGAAGCCAAGGTCATCCTTTGTCTCCGCACCAGGACACCTGACCGGAAGCAGCTGGGTGTGGATGCCAGCGTGGAAGAAGGAGATTGGACCATGTGATGTATTGTGGGTATGGGGACAAGATTATGAACTTTTAACTGGGTGGAATTCTGATGTCATTTCCAGTATTGGGATTAACACAGATGTGCCCAAGATGTCTGCTTTATTAAATTGGAACTTTAAGGATAGTTTTGCCTTGGTCTCTGATTTAATTCTACATGATACTTGGAACACTGACAGGTGGTAGGCAGAGACAGATTTTCTCCCTTATTTTCCCCTCCTCAGTTCAGACAAATCTGTTCCTTCTACTGTAATACCAGCTAAAGAGAAAAGAGGCAAAAAAGCAGAAAAAGATTGACAAATTTGATTAGGAAAACACAAGGGAAGCTGCACACATCAAACTCATCCCCAAGTCAATAGACAGGCTGTAAAAAGTATACATCTAATATCCCCTATGTTAATCAGTCACAAAAGAGATCAATGCCTTGGACTAATAAGTATTTGTCTGATTTTAAATATGAAGATTGATTACTCCAGGGACAAGGTTGTTGATCTCGTACCCCAGTTACCCTGCACCTGGTGCTGTGCTCTAAAGTGGCAGGTTGAGAATCCTGGGATGTGCTGCAGTGGTGGTAAAGTCCACCTCCTTCCCCTTCAGCTCTATCCTGAACCCTTACACAGCCTTCTCACCCACCAGCATCCAATGGCAAAGCACTTTCTTTCTGCTGTCTGGAAGTACAACAGATGCTTCCAAATGACATATTTTGGAGAGGTGAAGGAGGGATGTTTTATGCCAACATTCAAAATGTAGGGGCAGGTCTACCACAGGATAGGGAGTATCATGGTGGGGCCTCAACAGCAGCCTTCATTCCTCCAGATATACTTTGTTGGTGATGATAACATTGAGAGGGATATCTGTTGTGGTATCTGCCCAGGCATTAATCCACAACTGGTTAGCCAACTGCTGAAGTTGCTGCATGAACACAAGTATATTCTGGAACTTAAGGCTGCTGTTAATTCTATTCCTAAGGGCCTCAAGGACTTCCAAGTGATGATTGATGCTGATAGGAAGCCATCTGGAGAACCCCAAGATCATTTCAATGTCTCCACAACTACAGAAGTGGCTGTTCTCATTGTCAGCCAGGATTTTGAAACGACAGATATCGTTCTCCACAGCAGAGACAAGAGGTTGTTACGAATCAGTGAGATGCACCATGCCTATGACACTCTCCAGTACCCTCTGATGTTCTGCTGTGGAGAAGATAGCTATTACATCAATATACCTCAGTGCAACCCAAACACCAAGGTTCCTCTCAAGAAAACCATGTCTGCTGCTGTCTTTTACAGCTACAGGATAATGGAACGTGATGGTGAAGAACCTACTGCTGTTCCAGTTCTGTAGTGAAGCACAGGTATCCAACCAACTAGTTCAACATAAAACAACCTACAACAGTTCCATTTTTAATACTGTGCAAAGATGCAAAACAAAATGTGGAGCTGCATTAAATTTTCATTGTTCAAAGTATTTATTGAAACCTTGTAGAACTTATCTCAGAAACCTTAGCAGGTCCTTCTGAGCCAGAAGATACATGGCATGACAAGACTTTGCTTGCCTAGAGTAATGTATTTATGTTCATGACTTCTGCACCTTGCCAAATCTCTAGCAAATAAGAAGGTGTGATTCATAGGCACTGGTGCAGGGGTGGGTTTCAACCGGTTCGCGGCGGTCCCCGCGATCTGGTTGGTCGCCGAACCCGGAAGTAAGTAACTTCCGGGAACGGCGAAGGCCACCCCCTGTGCCCGCGCGCCCGCGCACGCCCGCACCCGCTCCTTACCCGGTTTTGCTGAATTCTGCGCTTCCATGCATGCGCAGGACGCATACAGCGCCTGCGCGATCCTCCAGGAGCAGCTGGAGCATCGCACAGATGCTAGTACGCATGCGCGCGCATGCGCGAGGATGCCGCCGGCCTCGTTCCAACCTAACCGGTTGGAACGGGGCGAGAAACCCACCCCTGCACTGGTGATACCATCAACAGACCTGTTCTGCCCCGGGCAATGAGGTTCTGCTCGGGCAGCCAGTTAACTCCACGTTTGGGAATATTTTTCAGATCAAGTTTATTATCAGGAATCCTTAATAACAAAACTTACAGTTCAGTAATGAGGTTCTTCTGACTTTCCCTGATCTGTCCCTTCACGTAGTGTAAAAAGACATTAATTCCTCTAACCCATGCTGCTGGTACAAAGCTGCTTCTGCTAGTGCTGACAGGGATTCAGTGAGTGTGCAGTAATAAACAATTTCCCGGGCAAAATCCCCACTGCCCAATGAGGGAGCACAGATGTGGTCACATGTTATGGGACTACATTTCCCACAAGGTAGTTGCATTTCCCTTGAGATAGTTGCTTAAAGGAGACAGCTTCTAATTTTTAACTTAACTATATACTGTTGGGACAGCATACTCCCCACCTGGAATTATAAATTCCACTATCAACTAACCTTTAACTAAAGATAAACATGGCATAAAATGCAAACTGACTGCCTAACTAACTGAGATACACAAGGCATAGCATCAAAACAGTGCAAACAATCATGAAAACACAAAGCATGCAAAGCTTGAGGTTCAATCTTCTAGTTCAGTCTTTTAGTTTATCATTACAGGGTGGGGCTTGTTGCACAAGTCCCATAGGCCATGAGTTCCCGTGGACACAAGTCCCTTAGGCCACAAGTTCCAATACATGTATTTGGGAATGAAGTTCCCTGCTGGTTCTGGCCAGTCACCTGTCTTCTGGCTCAGTAAGGTGGCTGAGGTGAGGGCAGTTGGTATCTCAGGATCCAAAAACTTTGGAACCAAGGCTTGAGAGTTGATGATGGCTGTACCCTCTACCACAAGAGTGGTGAAGATGATTACTGCTAAGCCCAACATGAGAGGCTTCCGTCTGGAGAGTTGTTTGAAGAGAGTCAATTCTTGGGACTGGTTGACAGGTAGTTGTGGTGCTAGTTTCACCCTTTCCATGATGAGACTGATGTGGACGTTGTTGTTAGAACGGTTGTAGGAAGGAACGGAGACGTCTGAGGTAACAGTAACCATTTATTCAAGCAAGAACGGTTTGCAACAGTAACAGTAAGTAGACCGGAGAGTCTCCGAAGTTGTGCAGCCTTTTTTACTCGGCTGTCAAACTGTTTAACCAATCGCCTCGCGTATGACAGCCCGGCAACCGGCAGGCGCGTCTGATTGGCTAAGATGCGCCTGGCTGCTGCCGAGCTGTCATTCGTAAGTGTGAGGACTTACGAGGCTATTCAACACTTCTTCCCCCCCAGCTGTGCGCATGCGTTAGACTTGCACACGCATAATCGTTGAGATACGCTGGTGAACGGCGGACACGCCCCGACCGCCGCAGTTGTACTGCAGGCAGATCTGGCACTAGATGTCCCTGTAAGAGCTCCTCCCTTCGGGGAGTAGAGCTCCAGGTGACGTCAGAAGACCCTCCTTCTGCAACTGGTGAATGGAATGGAGAAGGTAGGCTGGGCGATGGGGGCGCGGCCGAGGATGGCGGGGGATTGGAACTAGGCCAGTAGACGGCCTGTAAGAGGGGAGGGCTAGGCCCAGGGAGGCCTACTAAATATTGACATGCTCAAGTCGACTTGAGCGTGTCTGAGGTGCTCTGGAAGTGGAGCTAACTCATCAATTAAATTAGTGATGTATGTTGTTTGTTGTGGCTGCGGTGGCTCAGGAGCTGTTAGTGAAGGCAAGGCAGGAGAATTCTGTGAGGCAGGTAAACTGCCGGTAACGGTTATTTGAGCTAGGTAACGGTCAATTTCAGAAGAGGAAAGGTCAGCTAGTTCAGCGGCTCGAGCTTCATCAATAGCGTAGACTAGGGTAACTTTTGGTTTGCCTAAAAGACGGTGCCTTAGAAAGATATCTTTAAGGCCACACACAAATTGTTCTGCAAGGTTATCTTCGAGGTCTGGAAAATCACATTGAGCCGTGGCGACTCGCAGAGCCTGTAGAAATTGGTTGACAGTTTCTGAAGGCTTCTGCACCCGCCTGCGGTATGCGAAGCGACAAGCAATTTGTGAGGGTGTTGGCGCATAATAGGCTTGTAGCCCGTCTGTTAGTTCTTGCCACGTCAAATCGTAAATGGCCCTTGGGGCAGCAAATGACCTGGCAGTAGCGAACATCTGAGAGCCGCAAGCGGTGAGGAAAAATCCGCATTTTCTGGCTTGCGAATAGCCTTGTCTGTTATTAGCAATTAGGAAGCACTCAAACCTTTCTAAAAAGGCTTCCCAAGATTCTCCGCCGACTCCGAAAGGAGCAAAAGCTGGCATGCCGGCCATCAGGGAGTGTCTGAGGCGATTCTGGATGCAGCTTAGTAAGGAAGGCGCGATGAAACGTTCAGTCAAAACGCCTTTTAAGTCGTTTCTTGCTCTCGGTTACAGATTGTGCTCAGAGCTGGTTCCCCATCCTCGTCGCCAGTGTTAGAATGGTTGTAGGAAGGAACGGAGACGTCTGAGGTAACAGTAACCATTTATTCAAGCAAGAACGGTTTGCAACAGTAACAGTAAGTAGACTGGAGAGTCTCCGAAGTTGTGCAGCCTTTTATACTCGGCTGTCAAACCGTTTAACCAATCACCTCGCGTATGACAGCCCGGCAACCGGCAGGCGCGTCTGATTGGCTAAGATGCGCCTGGCTGCTGCCGAGCTGTCATTCGTAAGTGTGAGGACTTACGAGGCTATTCAACACTTGTTCTCCCCACCGTAGACGATGTGAACGTTGTTCTCCCCACCGTGGATCTTGATGTAACCTACAGCTGTTGCCGCCTTCGTTGTGGCGATAGGCAAGGTGGGAACGTACTTGCGTTGGACAGGAACGCCTTGGAGACAACTCAGGGATTCTCGCCATATTGGACGTTCTTGCTTCTGTTGGTTGTGCTGTTCGTTGCTGGACCACATGAAACATAAATAACTTTGATGGTTTTCTCTGACACAGAATATGTTGAACATCTGCTGGATGTTGTCAGCTTCCTTTCTGGGCTGAATGAGCATGCTGAGTCGACTATTGGTGAGGTTGGGATTTTTGAAGAGCACTTTATTCAGAGAGAGACCTTGGGATTGCACGCTGGTATCGAAAAGTGCTCGAATCTGGTCTGGTTCTTGTGGCTGGCACTTTCTAAAGGATGGTGAGTGCCAGTATTCTTCATCAAGTTGCCTTGGTATACAAAGAGATATTGGAGCCATCCAAATCTTGGTGGCCTCCTGTAGGAATTCCTTGACTATGAACTTCAGAAATTCTTTGTTCTCTATTGACAAGGCCAAGTCATTGTCTTCTTTGCTGGTCTGGAACACTGTTGCTCCTAAAACTGGTTTAATCAATGAGGTCATGAAGTGTTCTTGGCATGGTTTCAAGTGGGATGTTCTTCCATTACTGAGCGTGGAAGTTGTGAAGACATTCACCTGGGTTGGGACCTGCAGCCGATCGACACAGACTGTTCCTGCGATGACCCATCCGAGTTCTGTCTTGAGGGCGAGTGGGGAGCCTTTTGGGCCTCTGACCATTCCATGGCAAGCGAAAGCGTCAGGGGCGTCCATTCCCAACAAGAGCAGGATTTTGGCTTCAGGGTCTAGGGCAGGAAAGTGATTAGCCATGTGTCTCAGATGAGGTATGTTGCTTGCTAACTCTGGTGTCCCAATCTGACTGTGATTGTCTGGTAGACCATCCCATTCTAGTAATGACGGCAGTGGGAACTGTGCACTCCCATCTAACGCTTCTATGCAGAATCCGTTGACTTCCCTCCCCACCGTACGCTGGGATCCAGTGCACCCTGAGATCGTAAATCCTGTCTCTTCGGTTTTGACGTCGAAGAGATCGAAGAATGCTGACCTCGCTAATGATCTGGTGCTTTGCCCATCTAAGATTACGTACATTTTCACAGCTTTTTCTGGGTGAGTGGTGGGGTAGACTTTGGCCAGGCAAATTTTGTGGCACGTGCGGGGTGTTGAAGAGCCACCACATATTGAGGTGCATCTGACGCTTACCTCTGTGTTAGTTTCTGGGTGCGCTTCGGCATTTTGTGGAGCCTCCTTGCATGGAGGGGTGTGGGCTGTTGGACGATGCGTTATCTTGGAGTTTGGGTGTAGGGCACCAGGGTGCCTGCTACTCTTACATAGATGACATTGCACCTTGGCTGTACATTCTTTGGCTATGTGATCTGTAGAATCACAACATTTATAGCAGAGTTTGTACTCCGTAATTAGGGCTTTCCTTTCTTCCATAGGTTTCTTTCCAAATTCTCTACACTTGTTCAAAGGGTGGGAAGACTCGTGGAATGGACAGAATGGGTCTTTGTTTGTTGTTGAGGGTTTAACTATAATTTTCCTTGATGGTCGCACGTCGGAATCGTTCCTGTCAGGGTTGGAGATTTGCGTTTTGTGAACTGACACAAAGGTTTTTTTTCTTGTATCTCATATGAGACTGTTACTCGGTCCGTGGTTCGGAACACGTTTTTTGCTCTCTGGGGACACTGGCCTTCTAAAGGCTTGAGCTTGGGAATCGGTATATCCCATTGTTTGCTTTTGGACAAAATCTGCAAGGACAGTGAAGAGGGGATCATGTCTTTGATTGTTTTCCTTGTAGAGCAAATAAACTTCGATCCATTTTTCAACTATTGGTTCTGGTAACTTTCGAATGATATTTAGCTGTGTCGCGTATTGGTCGAGGCGTAACATGCCGTTCAGCTCAGGTTCCTGTTGAGCTAACCTTAGTTGCTTAATTAGTGTGGAGAACGCCCACAGCATGATCATGTCTCGACTGATATTAGGGAAATCGTTGATCTGCTTCAAGAGTGTGTCTTCGGTCATAGCAGAAGTGCCATACCGCCTATCTAGTTCTTCCCAAGCCTCTTTACAGGCTGTGACTGGATCCGTCAGATGAGAGTGGAAGATACTTGTAACCATTTGTGCAGACTGTGGGCCTAACCAGGCTATCATATGTATGATCTCTCCGTCTGGTGGCACATACTCGGCACGAACAGCCCGTAGGAAGATGTGCTTCCCTATTCAATAGGGTTGACCTGGCATGTCAGAGAACTTCTGTGTTCCTTGAGACCTCAGGTCCACGCTCCTCCGGCAGGACTGCCATTCTGCTCCGGTCTTGTATGCTGGGAGAGATGGTATGGTGTGCTCCAGGACTTTGTTGGGTTCAGGACCAGTGGTCTCCTGTTGGTTCGGGCCGTTGCAATCAGTGGGTGTAGACACGGTTGCGGGTAACAGCTGATATTTTTCCTCGGGAAGATTCTGTTTAGCTTCATCTTGCCATGGTGTGGGCAGAGGTTGTTTTCTATGTTGCTCTGCCGGTTGTTTGTGTTGATTACTCTGTTGTATTATGTGTTGGCCGTTTACGTAGGCTTTGACGCGTGCATCTGGGTTCTCTGCTTCTACCTTCCTAGGATCAAAATTGAGGAAGGTACCACCAGCCTCGGCCTGTAGAACTTTGGCCCGTACTAGTCTTTCTTTCACTTCCTGCCTGCGCTGAAGGTATTCCAGTTGAGCCTTAACTTTGGCACTCTCTGCTTCTGCTGCTGCCTTCTCTGCCTGTGCTTTGGCTTCTGCAGTTGCCTTCTCTGCTTCCATGGTTGCCAACCTTTCCTTCAGCAGCTGCTCTTCCTTTGCTGTCTCTAGTTCTATCTCTGCCATCCCAGCTTCTATTAGTGCCTCTCCAGCTGTAGATATCCGTGACCTGTGGCTGTAATGGAAAGATTGCTGTGAGACACTGCTACCTGCCTTTGATCGGAAAGATGAGGCCTTTCTGGAGGCGTGGGAGGAAACTGCATGTGACTGTTGAGATGTCGTGTGTGAACGATGAGACTTCACTGATGCGGTCTTTTCTCCCTGTGTAACTTTTGGACTAGATGAGGATATCCTCTTAGAAGCGTGAGAGGGGGCTGCATGTGACCACTGAGATGGTGCTCGTGAACGATGAGACACTTCAGATCTGGCGTTTGTTTCTGATGTGTCTTTGGGGTTGGATGAGGACGCTTTCTTGGAAGCATGAGAGGGAGCTACATATGACTGTCGAGATGTTACCGACTCAGCCTTCTCATCTGGGGCTGTCTCCCTCTTCAAGTGGGATTGTATAAGGTCTTTGCTGAATTGGAACAGCTTTTTACGTTCTTTGTTTAACATCTGAATGCGCAACATTTCCCCTTGGAGTCCTTCATCATCATTTAGTTGTAACTGGATATCAGTGAGGTGGTTTCCATAAAATCTCCATAGCCTGTAGATGTTGTCCATATCTTTACATAAAGAACGGAGGCGTTTTGGGGGTAAATCGTCTTCGAGTTTGTCGCAGAGATGCTGCAGCTGCTTCCAGTTACTTTCCTGCCTTCGATAAACTCTGTCCCATTCCTCCAAGAGGTCTGACCGCGTAATCTGCGTAATGTGCTGTCTTAGGTCATAGTCTACTTGACATGTTTCTGCCTTTTCTGATCCTTGGACATTTGATTCTGAGTTTTGTATGACCAATTCTGAGTCTATGGTGGGTTCAGCCATGTCTGACCCTCCTGCCATGGTTAGAAAGGTTCACCTGCCAGCTACTAGAGTGCGTTGAGAAGCTTTGGAGATGCAGGCGCAGTTCACCTGCCAGCCACTAGAGTGCGTTGAGAAGCTTTGGAGATGCAGGCGCAGTTCACCTGCCAGCCACTAGAGTGCGTTGAGAAGCTTTGGAGATGCAGGCGCAGTTCACCGGCCAGCCACTAGAGTGCGTTGAGAGGCTTTGGAGATGCAGGCGCAGTTCACCTGCCAGCCACTAGAGTGCGTTGAGAGGCTTTGGAGATGCAGGCGCAGTTCACCTGCCAGCCACTAGAGTGCGTTGAGAAGCTTTGGAGATGCAAGCGCAGTTCACCTGCCAGCCACTAGAGTGCGTTGAGAGGCTTTGGAGATGCAGGCTCAGTTCACCTGCCAGCCACTAGAGTGCGTTGAGAAGTTTGGAGATGCAGGCGCAGTTCACCTGCCAGCCACTAGAGTGTGTTGCTAGTGTTGGCTTAAGGTACTGGACTGTAGTTCTAGAGTGGTCACTAAATGGCGTTTGTTGTGTCTATTGTTTGGATTGGTGGCAATAGCGTTCCTTATTGAGGTTTTTGGCTCAGCTGCCTCTCCAATGTTGGGATTCCTAAGGGAGAGCACCCGAACTCGGAACCCCTCTTGGACCTGGCTGGCTTGATACCTCCTAAGGGCTTGCACCTTTTCCCACTTCACAAGAACAGCAAGAACATAACATGCACTCTCTTTTAATTCATTCAGCTGGTCTGCCTCTGCCTTATGTCTGTTTTGGCTTTCTGCAGGCTTGCATCAGTTGGCCTCTTTATTGTCAAAGGAGTTAGGAGGTCTGCTCTGGGCTGCTGGCTTCTTCCTTACTCAAATTTCGTTTGCATGGAGATTTTTCCATGAGGCATTTACTATACAAAGAACTTCTTTTTTTTTGTTAGCTTTGGGAATGAAAAGGGGGGTTGCTTTACCATGCAAATCCTGATTTCCCTTTAACACACTCTCTCAATTGCAACAAAGTCCTTCACCTCAGGAGAGATAATCGGCCTTTGCTGAAATGGGTTGTTTCTCTTTGCTCCAAAAAGGGCGGGAAATCCTGGCAGCTTTTCTCAGTCAAATGCAAACGGAGGGTTTTTTTTGTTTTTGTTTTTGTTTTTTACTTGAGGGGAATAACTTCAAAGCCTTTTCACTCTGAGGAGGTTGAAGGATTTCTACTGACTTTTTCTTCCGAGCTCAGAGAGGAAGACAAAGGAGGTTAAAGGAGATGTCTTTTTACTGTTCTGCCCCGGGCAATGAGGTTCTGCTCGGGCAGCCAGTTAACTCCACGTTTGGGAATATTTTTCAGATCAAGTTTATTATCAGGAATCCTTAATAACAAAACTTACAGTTCAGTAATGAGGTTCTTCTGACTTTCCCTGATCTGTCCCTTCACGTAGTGTAAAAAGACATTAATTCCTCTAACCCATGCTGCTGGTACAAAGCTGCTTCTGCTAGTGCTGACAGGGATTCAGTGAGTGTGCAGTAATAAACAATTTCCCGGGCAAAATCCCCACTGCCCAATGAGGGAGCACAGATGTGGTCACATGTTATGGGACTACATTTCCCACAAGGTAGTTGCATTTCCCTTGAGATAGTTGCTTAAAGGAGACAGCTTCTAATTTTTAACTTAACTATATACTGTTGGGACAGCACAAGACCTAATCTCATGGAATCCAATAAAATGACTCTTCCATAATTGCAATTAATAATTGATTCAACAAAAATCCTGACTCTTATTTCACAAGGAAGTCAGGCAATATTCTGGTCCAGTGAGTTTTTCTATAGAATAAAACTGAACAATTTATTTTTTACAGTGTGCATGAACATATGGCACCATTGCATGCATCTTTTTTGTAGTTTCGCAGGAGTTAATATAAATTACATCAGAACCTTATTTAAAAGTGAATTTATGCTACTTTCTTTAACAAGTACATTTCCCCAGTGCAGTTTTTCTAACTGAAATTTAAATATATCTTCAATTATTACCACTATTTGTGTAGTATTCCAAATAAGCCTACTTTTTATTCAGGAAAGGCAAACCCTAGACCATAAATAATGACCTTTGACTTTTGAGAACATCCTTTGTGGTGCTCTGAAAACCATTAAGAGTGGAGTACCTAAAGAAAATGTGAAATTGAACTGTGTACAAATGATGCAATTGCTAAAATATAAAATTTTTATTGTTTATTGTTTATTTATTTATTTATTTGTTTGTTTGTTTATTTATTTGTCTTGTATGCCGCCCACTCCCAGAGGACTCCGGGCGGCTCACAAAAGACAAGGGAAAGGGGGAAAACAAGACAAAGACAACATATTAAAAACAAAACCAACATTCACAATTTCCGTGGAGGTAAATGCTTCTCAGCCCCCCCCCCCCCCCAGCCTGCTGGAACAGCCAGGACTTGGTGGCTTTGCGGAAGGCCGGGAGGGTAGTAAGGGTCCGGATCTCAACAGGGAGCTTGTTCCAGAGGGCCGGAGCTGCAACAGAGAAGGCTCTCCCCCGGGGAGTCACCAGCCGACATTGGCTGGCAGATGGAATCCGGAGGAGACCTAACCTGTGCGATCTAATTGGTCTGAGAGAGGTAATCGGCAGGAGGCGGTCTCTCAGGTACCCAGGTCCGATGCCATGTAGGGCTTTATAGGTAGCGACCAGCACCTTGAAGCGGATTCGGAGACTAATAGGTAGCCAGTGCAGCTCGCGGAGGATAGGTGTAACGTGGGTGTACCTTGGTGCACCCACAATCGCTCGCACAGCTGCATTCTGGACTAATTGGAGTCTTTGAACACTCTTCAAGGGCAGCCCCATGTAGAGCGCATTACAATAATCCAGTCTTGAGGTCACAAGGGCGTGAGTGACTGTCTGAAGGGCCTCCCGATCCAGGTAGGGTCGCAATTGGTGCACAAGGCGGACCTGGGCAAAGGTTTCCCTGGTCACAGCTGACAGATGGTGTTCTAAAGTCAGCTGTGGGTCCAGGAGGACTCCCAAATTGCGAACCTTCTCTGAGGGGCGTATAATTTCACCCCCCAGCCTAAGAGATGGAACAGTTAGCCAATTTTGGGAGGGAACATCAGAAGCCACTCGGTCTTGTTTAACTACAACAGAGAAATGGTTGGTAACGATGGCAGAATTAACTCTCCCACCCCCCAGATTTTTCTTCACTCTTTTCCATCTTCTCACATCATCAGAACTCCCAATAGTTCATTGCTTACCTCCCTCAATGGGGCAGAGCCTCGCCTTTCCACTGAACTGTGGATAGAAATTCAAGCAGAAGGTATTTCAGTGATGAATACAGGAATAGGAATTTGAGAACCACAGAGGTTCCTCATTTGTCTCCCAACACACTACTTATCCACATCCAGCAGGCACTGACTATTCCCTGCCAGCAACACCTGTTGAAGGTTGACAAAGAATTCACTCATTGTTCATTGAGAATGAAGGTTTCTGTAAGGATAATGGAACTCTAGGCAGGATAAGATCTCTGCCTGTTACCACTGAGCTGCTGAAAATTTCAGATTGTGAATAATAATAATAACAACAACAACAACAACAACAACAACAACAACTCCGCCGTTGCCGGTCCCAAGCCCGGATGAGAAAGGAGGAGGGTTGGGGTCAGGTTGGCATCTAGTCCCGTAAAAAAATACCCGCCAACCCATACAATATGGTGAAAAAAACAAATAAGAATTCCATACCGCATCGGTCGTCGCACGTGTTAACAAGGGCCGCGGCGGATGTTGGGGTCCCTGGACATCTGTCGACAAGTGGGCTACAAGTGGACCAGCCAACAAAACGACAAAAATATAGTGCAGATGAAAACCGTGCCATAATGACCTGTTACTACAACTCAGAGCCAGAAAAAAGAGGCTATTTAAAGCGAATGTATGAATTATGGAAACAACAATATCCAGATTCAAATGTTAGTGAACAACGACTAGCAGATCAAAGGCGATTTATTATACGGAATAAAGTGTTTAGTGAAGTTGAACATGAGGAAATTCAGGCAAATTGCAAAACCCAAAAAACAATATCACAAGCGGAAATAACTGATATTCAAGACACAACTAAAGACATTATAGTAGAACTCCCAGAAGAAGCTCTCAGGGAGGAAATAACATCACCACCACTAGAACCAGTTATCACTGAACCAACTGATGAACTAACTCAAAAACAAAAAGAATTGAAGGATAAGATCATGGAGCATTTTCTGCTTAATGAGGAAAGGCAACGTTTACCATCACTAAAAATTTTGGCCCCTATCATGAAAATGGTTAATGCAGTGTTTTCAACAATTGAACCGGGATCCATCTTGGAAACAAACCAGTTAATGTACAGCGCAGCTGTAATAGTCACTAATGAACTAGGCATTAAAATTAAAGTACCTAGTCACACAACAGAAAAAGCATCAAAGCCAAAGTGGAAAATCCGTTTAGAACAAAAAATCAAAAAATTAAGGGCAGATGCTAGTAACTTAAAGAACATGCATGAGCAACGGCTTAAAAACAACAAAATCATAGATCGGCTAATCAGAAGATATAGATTGGATACAAGAAACATCAATGAAGCTGTAGAGATTGTAAAACAACAGATAACAGCAACAGCTAGAAAAATTGAAAGATATGAGGCACGAATCATCCAATATAAACAAAATCAGCAATTTCGATCAGACCAACGGCGTTTTTATCAAAGTCTTAATGTGAATGGTGACACCAAAAGTGAAAAAACCAGAAAAACAGACCACAATTGAATTCTGGAAAGAATTGTGGGAAAATGCAAAGGACTACAACAAGGAAACAAAGTGGATACATGACTTTGAGAAAAGCATTGGCAACAAACAAATGCAAGTATTAGAAATAACAACTGAGATGGTCAAAAATCGAGTTAAAAAGGTAAAGAATTGGACATCACCTGGAAAGGACCAATTACATGGTTTCTGGCTCAAATATCTGACCAGTTTACATGCAATATTGGCCAGGCAACTGAATGAAATTTTACAAAAGGGCCAAATTGATGAATGGTTGACAACTGGAAAAACATACTTGATTCAGAAAGATGCAACTAAAGGAACAACACCTGAAAACTACAGACCAATAACATGCTTGCCAACAACCTTCAAATTACTCACAGGCATTATTACAGATAACATGATGGATTATTTGGAAACAAACAACATCTTGCCAGTAGAGCAAAAAGGCAACAAAAGAAGGAGCAGGAGCACAAAAGATCAGCTTCTAATTGATAAAATGATATTAGAAAATTGTAAGAACAGAAAAACGAACTTGAATATGGTCTGGATTGATTACAAAAAGGCATTTGACTCACTGCCACATAGTTGGATCATAAAATGCTTAGAAACAACTGGCATTAGCAAAAATATCACATCCTTTACTGAAAAGGCAATGAAACAATGGAGAACTGAGTTGGCAGTAGGGAATGAGATCTACGGAATGGTTAATATCAAGCAAGGAATTTTCCAGGGTGATTCACTTTCACCTCTTCTCGTCATCATCGCAATGATCCCACTATCAGTAATCTTAAAAAAAATGAAATTAGGCTACCAAACAGCCAAAGAAGCTGAAAAAATTTCGCATTTACTATATATGGATGATTTGAAACTCTATGGAAAGTCAGAAATAGAAATCCAATCATTGACAAACACAGTCCGAGTATTCAGCACCGATATTTCAATGCAGTTTGGCATGGAAAAATGCACCACTGTATCCATAAAAAGGGGCAAAATCACTGCATGTGAGGGAATTGAAATGCCCAATGGCCAATTAATTAAATGCAAAGAAAATGAAGCCTACAAATACTTAGGCATTCTGCAGTTGGATAACATCAAGCATGGAGAAGTAAAAATTATTGTCAGGCGAGAGTACACCAACAGAGTTAGGAAAATTTTGAAATCTAAATTGAATGGTGGAAATACAATCAAGGCCATAAATACCTGGGCAATACCAGTTATAAGATACACAGCTGGTATAGTTAACTGGACACAAGCTGATTTGGACCTTTTGGACCAAAAACCAGGAAACTAATGACAATGCACTACAGTTTACATCCACGTGGTGATACTGATAGATTATATCTGCCCCGAAAATCAGGTGGCAGAGGATTATTACAAGTGAAGCAAACAATTGAAGAAGAAAAACATGCACTGGCTGATTATTTAAAAGAAAGTCAAGAACATCTATTAATCGAAGTAAAGAACAAAAATCTACTGAAGGCCCAACAGACGAAACAAGAATACAGAAAAGATGTGATAAAATCAAGAATGGAGAGTTGGCAGAACAAAGCACTGCATGGCCAATTTCTGGAAAAAATAAAAGATAAAGTGGACAGTGAACAAACTTGGTTATGGTTAACAACAGGTACATTAAAGAAAGAAACAGAGTCACTAATCCTGGCTGCGCAAGAATAAGCTATCCACACAAATGCCATTAAGGCCAAAATCGAAAAATCCTCTGATGATGCCAAATGCAGACTTTGCAAAGAAGCTGATGAAACTGTTGATCACATCCTCAGCTGCTGTAAAAAAATTGCGCAGACTGATTATAAATTGCGGCACAATTCAGTAGCACAAATGATCCATTGGAATTTGTGCAAAAATTATAATATTAAAACAGCAACAAACTGGTGGGAACATCAGCCTGAAAAAGTCACCGAAAATCAGATGGTCAAGATCTTGTGGGATTTCCGTATACAAACTGACAAAATACTGGCGCATAATACACCAGACATCACACTGGTTGAGAAAAATAAGGTCACAATCATAGACATCGCAATACCAGGTGATAGCAGGGCCGCCGAGAAGGAACATGAAAAAATCGCAAGATACCAGGACTTAAAAATCGAAATTCAACGACTATGGCACAAACCAGCAGTGATAATTCCAGTGGTAATTGGCACACTGGGTGCTATTCCAAAAGCACTGGAATTACATTTAAAAGAGCTAAAAATTGACAAAATCACCATCAGTCAAATGCAAAAAGCCGCACTGCTTGGATCTGCACGCATATTACAAAAATACGTTACGACGTCCTAGGCCCCTAGGTGGGGCCCGACTAGTAACCAATGCCAAATCCGGCGAAACAACTGGCCGCTGTGATACAATTGTATAATAATAATAATAATAATAATAATAATAATAATAATAATAATAATAATAATAATAATAATAATAATAATAATAATATAGTCTAGGAGATAAACGTCCTTCATTTTTGCTGAAGAGACCCCAATAGATGCAGCCCTGGACTCAAATTCCAGACTATGCAGGAGGAAGAGGGGCCAAATAATTTGGATTCAGAGGGATTTATTATGTTCAAGGAAGAAAAAGAGAAAGATGATGACAAAAGCCATAACATGTCACAGATCAAGAAAGTCAAAAGGAAAAACATCTTGGTATAAAACTGGGAAATATGACTTCCCGGTAAGCAGTTCATTCAATTTCATTGGTTCTGAGGTGTTAAAAAATAAATAAAAAGCATGGCCAATATGCTGGAAGAAAGTGGGTTAGTGGTGTTTGTTATTTCTATTCTTACAAGTTGAAGTTAATAATTTTCTTTTTTATTATTATTATAAATGGTTTAATACCATTTCATTCATTTTAACTCTAAGCAGGTCCAAAGTTCTACCATGAGAAGAAAGAAGACACCAAAATATTATCTGTATATTAAAGCCGCATTAGTAATGAATGTACTTCTTTTCTTGCCATCTACAATATTAGTATATCAAGAGATTGAAGAAAATTAGTAGAGGTACTGCATTAAACATCTATTCATCAAAGTAGTATACTTAAGTCTGCTATATCTCATTAAAGCAATATCTATGTTGGATTTTACAACACAATACTATAATAAAATTGTACAATATACTGTAGTAATAGCAGGCATTTTGCTTTTTCAAAGCCAATGTTCTCCAAAGAAAAATAACCTCATTTTAACAACAATGATATTTGGTGGATTTAATTTCTATTCATTCATCCTTACCATTTAGTGCTTTATTGTGAGATATTCATTTTATTCTGAGAGAAAAAGTGTTTCTTGTTACATTCTTTCAGTGCTTCTCACAGGAGGAAACATTATACTTCAACAATTTTCTAAGGCTCTTTTGGTGACTCTCATTTTTTTTACAGGAAATCCATAAAATGACACTTGATACATTGTTCATAAGGTAGTTCAAGTGCCAGCGTTTGTATTTTGTGCTGTTGACCCAAGAAATGATGTGGATTTATAAATTATGGCATGGAAGAGGAAGAAAACAAAAAGCTGAAAGATAAAAGGGACTTACAATAGTCAAAATTAATTGCTTGACACAATAAGCAAGCTTGGGTTAAAGGTGGGAATATGGCTAAATGGATAGATTGAATGGAATGGAAAGGAGTGGAATAGAATGGAATGGAATGGAATAGGATAGGATAGAATAGAATAACAGAGTTGGAAGGGACTTGGAGATACTTTGGAGATAGCTGCCATGGAAATTATATTATGCTGGAAAAGTGATGGTAAATGCTGTAGACTGGAATGGTAATACCATGAATGGTAATTAGATGAACCAAAAGGCTGGAATTTGAGGACTACTTGATGTTTCACCTGTGGTTAAGAGTGCTCAGGGGAACCATTGAAATAACCACCGAGACTGCTGGTTAAAATCTGCCTGAAGCCTAGAACCCATTTAGGAGAATATGATGTGCAAAGCGAGACTGGCCATTGCATCATCTGATAAAGATAGTCCTTAATTTACAACCATTTATTCAATAATCATTTGTAGTTATGGTGGCACTGAAGGGCAGTTACAACTGACTTTTGAAATTCCTTTGCCAACTGGTGCCTCTTGCACACCCTCACTTTATGATTGCATTGCTTAGCAATGGAACTTCAGATCTTAGTTGTAAACCAAGGGCCACCTGTACTGACATATGTCCTGGTAGATTTAATGGAAAATTAAGTGGAGAATATGATAAAGAAAAGAAGTCTCATGCAAAGCAAGAAAAGTATTGATCCATTGCATGAGATTTGGAGAACAGGAGAGGAGTGACCATTCTCCAGATTAAGAGATTAGAGACGGCAATACTGCCACACAAGAGTCAAGTGTATGCTGGTGGTTGGACAAATTATAGGGTAAAAACAGTAGGGATGGTGGGAAATAGATTCTATGGTTGATTAAGATTTGTAAAATAACCATATTTGGATTTCGGTTACCACATTATTGCAACATTGGTGGTTTGGGCTAGGAAAATATGAAAAGTGGAAAAAGAAGGGCAAATAGTGGTAGCAGTATTGTAGAATATAGACAAGAGACATTACCAGACAAGATATATTAGTTCTACACTTACTCAATTTATAAGCCAAGCATGCAACCCCTGGGCAAGCCAGGCTCAGACTGGTCTCTCTAAAATAAATCAAATCTCTGTGCATGATCACTGAGGAGAGCACAGACCTAGTGTGCATTATCAAGATTTAGCTTGACAAGAAGTTGAGTCTGTTCACTGAAATCCATCCAACTATATTTGTGAATTGCTTCAGCTGCAAAGTGCAGAAAAGAAGGTGGAATGACAAAAGGCAATTGTATACCAGGAGACTCTGATTCTGGGTGTTGCAAGGAGCCCCATTTTGCAGATAGTCATATTTGGGTCCCCATTTGTAAAGCTGGGGCAGATATACAATCAGATGTTGCTGTTATTGTACTATTTGTGTAGATGATATCCATTCCTGAGATGGATGGTGTGGGGTGATTATGGATTGAATCTTATGGTTGGATGTGACAATGACTCACTGTGATATAATTTTAACCTTTCTTTCCCAGGACCAGAGTCTAACTTGGCTTGGAAATTCATGGCCATCATGATACTTATGGACTTGTGCCAGGTCATTGCTGATCTCACCCTCATAGCTGGCCTCACATTGGAAAGAATCATTCTTTATTATGGTCACAAATCAACACAAAAGTCAAAGATTAAAATGAATACATTTGCTAGAAATTATTGGAAAACAACTAAGCAAACTAGTAATATGAATATGGATCTTTAGTTCTTTATGCGTTTTTTCCTAATTATCATTGCAGCAGTATCAAATTTTGCTACTTCACAAGTGGTGGGTGGATTTGAATCCTGAAGAAGATGGGGAGAGAAGGGGTTCATGAAGAAATTATCTGATCTTCCTAGAAATCTCTCTAATACAGGTAGAATATACATTGATTTAATGTCCCTCTAGAACCTGCACTTCAATAGGACATGTGAGATATCTTCAACTTGCCGTGTGTACATATTTGCTCAGCTGCTGGGGTTTTCTCATACCTGCCCTGCTGAGAAGAGGATATTAAATCTGGCTCTAAAAATTCTATTCTACTCTTAGGAAGAGTCAAGTCTTTCTGATATCTGGCTGGTTCCCACACATCCTGTTTAATCCAATTTCTGCTGTGGAAAGATATCCTGTTAAGTTCTAGTTAGAACTCCATGTCTCTTATTCTTTTGGTAATCACTTGCTTGGCTTGATCATAGCTTAGGGCCGTGATGGCGAACCTATGGTACGTGAAGCTTTGCTCAGTCAGCTGGCCAGCGCGCATGCGTGTGCTGGCCAGCTGACTTTGGCCTTCTTTTGAGGCACGAAAAACCAGCCTTATGGGCAAACCAGAAGTTTGGGAACATACTTCCGGTTTGCTCATAGGGCCGTTTTTAGCCCTCTGGAGCCTTTAGGAGGCTTCCCTGAAGGCTCCAGAGGGCAAAAAATGACCCTATGAGCAAACCAGTTTTAGTCCTCCATAAAAGCCTCTGTCTGTTACAAAGGCTTTTATGGGAGGAGAGGGTCTTTACTTTTGAAGAAAACAGCAATATCTCTTTTCAATGTTCCAATTCATGTTTTGTGGTTGTAAGCTACTCAAATATTGAGATAACAGTTTGCGTTATGAGGAGGCATTGTTTTGCCATATACTCAGTTGAATTTTCCCATGATAGCCTTTCTATGTTCCAATCTTTCTTATTATTTCTGAGCTTCATTTCAACTCCCCTAGAACACTTACCTGGGTTGGCCATTTATAGTAGTGACTGGCTATCATTTTGCTCTTCCCCATGAAATGAGAAAAGGTCTAATAGTTGTTGTTTTGCCAGTTTTTTTGGAGGTCCCATTCTAGAGCTTCAAATTTGTTAGAGGTGAGGGAGAGAACTTGTTTTACTTACAGATCTCTTTTGTGTGAAGAGCTCCTAATTTTTTGTCTGTTTTGCAGAGTTCGAAAGAAAGAGATGTCCCAGGCTAGTACCATTGCATTTTCTTTCTTTTTCCCACATCCATTACCTATGTATTTATCTTCACTATTATTTCATACAAACAAAGTTAGTTAAGTAAAAACAAGCCCAGTAAAAGTACTAAAAAGCTATTTTTGTAATAAAATAATAAAGCTAAGTGGAGTTGCTGTAAATGTGTTGCTGGGCTGATGGCTCAGGTTCCTCCAAAATGAGAGAATAAAGACCACACATTAATTTGTCCTTTATTCAAAGAAGATCAGACATTCTCCAGTAAGAAAGAACTTCTATATCAGTCCCTTGCCATGTTTAGATCACTTTTTCATCAATGATGGGGTTAAATGAAATCACTAATCTCTGCGGAGAGAAGGAGCCAATTAAAATAGCACCTGATAGATCCAGATAGTTTCTCCCCAGAGATTTGTTGGACAGTTTTCTGTTGAATGCGTTATTAGCTTCCAGAATATGAAGGTGATCAGGTCAATAAATAAGTTTGTTCCTAAGCTGTTCTCATTGCTTGCTTATTCCAGATGGCTGTTTAGTTTTCAGAGGACCTATGGGACATCAAATAAGCAAAGAGATGCCTGCAGCAATGTCAGCAGAAATAAGTACAACAGGACAAAAGTATACGTTCAAATGCGAGTTCTCTTTGTGACAATAAGAAAGCAAGGCAGAGTTGATTTTTTTGACCTTATTGCATCTGCAAAATGTCACCCAACTGTAGAATTTAGATTGTCCAAACCCTTTGGAAAGCCAGGACTAACATTCCATGTAGTATAAGGTGTAATTGTTTGTTGTAAATAAAATACCTGACACCAGTGGGAGCAAAGTAGATGATATCCAGTAAGATGACAGAAGTAATGTCTTCAAAGTTACCTAGGAAATTTTTGAATCTATAAATGTGGAAGCAGTAGTCAATAGTTTTTTGTGGTGTCATCTCTGTCATTTGTAAGTGGGTCCCTTGTTCACCTGCCTAATTAAGACAGCCAGAAAGGAATTGGAGCTTGGATACAGGAAGTGACTAACATTTTTGAACAAGATATAGCTGCCTTGAAAGCAGCATTGACCTAGCAGCTGCTCAAGAAGTGAGCCTTAGATACCTTGATAATGAACAACTTATCAAACAAACATTTGATTTCCAAATTTCCTTTTTTGTAGATGGGTGTTTAAAGAAGGATTACTTAGTTCCATGGTAGTCCTTATTTAGATTTGAGTGAAGGAGGGAAACTGCATTAGTTGTTCTCCTTAATATGTTTTGGCAGAAATTGAATTGGGTAAAGCTATCATTCTTGCCCATCTGAACTTTTCAGTAGACATCAGTAATGTCAACCACAGTATCTTTCTGCATTGCCTATGACACTTGAGTGTCAAGAGCCACATTTTCTCATGGCTCCTTTCCTTCCTAAGTGATCATATGCAGTCAGTAGTGGTTGGGGAAAGTCAGTTCTGTAACCAAATGGCTGACAGAATCTCAAGCAATTCACTATGGGGGTCTTCAAGACTTGAGCTTTAGGTCATTCACTTTGGGACAAAACATCCATAATTTACAGATAAATAACCTGTTATATATCCCTAGACTGAATGTGGAGATGAGTTAGAATTGGTTGTCAGGAAATAGATTGGGAGAAACAACCTCTGAGCAGCAGGAATACTTCATTATGGATGGATGGATTGATGGATGGATGTATAAAATGAACAGGTATCCCCTTTCTCATATTATAAGAACTAGAAGAGAAGGCATGCAAAAGTTGAAACAATCTGCAACTCAAACCAATCATTTCATTCTTACAAGAATAAAAATGAGTAGTATTGTTTTCCATATTTATATGATGTCTATTTCTCATTCTCAAATCTTCTATTGATGTGTTCTATTGATAGTGGCCCCTAAGATGAAGCAAACTCTTACCAAACAGAGAAGGGATATGTTCCAGTCAACTCTTTTGTTATTTAGATAAGCATACTTTGTGGTGCTTTGTTTTCTGCAGAAGGAAGCAGATCATCTTCATTTGATTACACATTGATTGTGTGTCACTATATTTATGGTAAAAATGATGAGAGAAGGCTATCATATTTCTAATTTGCAATATATTTTCAGGAAATGGCAAGAGGTCCTAAAGAAAACTTATTTTTGTAACTGAAATGCAAAGAAATCCTCATACAGTCCTTTAGAGAAAAAGTGCTAGGGACCAAGATAACTCAATGAGACTAGATATCAATCCTGGCCCAAATGTTATTGGTTCTGCTTCATTCTGCCACTGATTGGCTCCAAAGACTGTGACCACTTCTTAGAAGCAACTCAGTGGTAGGATTCAAATAATTTAACAATCCATTCTCTACCTTAATGACCAGCTGGGTAGTCATTGCTGGGTGGTCATGTGACTAGATGGGTGTGGCCAACTTGCCATCACTCACATCGAGGGGCATCTTGCCTCACCTGGCCTATTCTCACCATACCCAGCCCTGCCCCTCCCCTCCCAGCCACTCTTTGTCATGGCCCAGCCACTGGCCTCGCTGGAGCGAGTAGTTTTCAAATTAAAAAATGCTTACTTTGTGCAAATAAATAACAAAGATCTTGACTTCAGGTTTGATGCCTCTTGCAAAGTATTACTGCTCATTCTAGTCTCCTTTCCTACTAACAGGCCCATTTCAGATTATAATTTGCTACAACCTCTCTTGTCTTTTGCATCATTCTATGGGAGATTATTCTGAAATGTTATCTGTGATGTTTGCAACTTTCCAAGTTTGTTTCCTTCAACCTGTTTTCACAGGCAATTCTTTACAAGTTATTTTGACATTCCTTCCTCCTTTTTAAACAAAGTAGTGGTTAAGGTTCTGGCCTAGAAAACGAAGAGACTCTGAGTTCTAGTCCCATTTTAAGCTTGAAAAAATGGCTGAGTGACCAGTCACTCTCTCCCAGCCCAAACCACTTCTTAGATTGTTGTTAGGAAATTAAGAGGGGGAAGGGATATTAGATAAGTTCTCCACTTTGAGTTCCTTATAAAATAATAAAGACAGGATAAACATCTAACAAAACAAATCATTTGTGAAAATGATGTCCTTCTAAAGGAGAATGGATGCTGATTGCCTTGCCACATGCCTTACAGTACTGCATTTATTTCATTTTTATCCACTTTATTTTTTTCTACTTTTTGGTTTATTCTTCAATGATGGCATAGCCTGTGAAATTCTTACCTGTCTCACATGCCAAGGTTATGTGGGAAAACATCTGGTAAACACATCCATGTGACTGAAAGCCAATGGCAACAGAAATACTTAAGCAACTACATTAAGACAGAAAGGTGGAGGCACCAGGATGCAAAAAGCAGAGGATCTCAGGGAGAAGAGAGCTGAGACATCTACCTTTCATCAAACTGGCACAAACTAGTCAACTACAGAAAGGTAGGAAAGTCATCCATGCCTCTTTTGTGTGCTCTTTCCATTGAAAATTTTAAGATTGTTTCCAACTAACAGTGCAAAATTTGCCCCAACTGTACAATACTGGTGATCTTTTTAATGATCTTTCATTTTTTATCTAGAGAAGGGCTGACAGGATTTAAAGAGCAAATTCAACCATACCCTATTTTCTGTTTCATCAATTTTGCCAAACATATACATACATACATACATACATACATACATACATACATGCATGCATGCATGCATACATACATACATACATACATACATACATGCATACATAATGTCAGCCTCTGTTTTGCTGCTTGCTTTCGGCTGCCATTGAAATGGGGAGAGGGGGCATGGTATTTGGGTGGGAAAAATGTTCAGTGCTGGAGTGACTGTGAAAAGGGAGTTGTTCTCACCATCTATTGCGCATATTGCAGATAGAGGAGTTGCCGCCAAGGCCAACTGTCCGGCATACCAATGATTTTTGAAGATGTCTCCCACATGACACCTGTGGGGTGTATGGATTGGACTATGGGATGGGGTTACCAAGGGGAGGGGGTTGGGTCACATATTGATATCTATGATTATGCACGCTTTTGCCTCAGATCTTGCTTTGCCTAGCTACAATAAGCCACAATAAAGCTTATTTTCTCTTGGTGAGTTCCCATCCACATGTCTATTGGCTCAGTTACAAAATGAGCAGGGCTCCCCCCAGCTATTGAGCCGTCCAACTGACAAAAAGCAATCAGGACTTTTAAAGTTTTCAGTTTCAGTCCCAATTTATCCACTACTTCGGGGCTAACAATGCAACGTGTGCAACCCAAATCTAAAAGGGCCAGCATTTTATCTTGTGCTCCAGTAGAGGGCACCTTAAGTTCAACTGGGATAGTCATGGGCCCTGATCGGGAACTTACCAGATGTTTATCATCAGATTCGGTTTCACTTTCCTCCGACGAGGAGGGTGATTCCTCTTCCCCTTGGGCAGGGCGGAACTATGGGTTAGGATCCACCCCTTTCATGGCAGTTTCCCTCCTCTTGCTGGGAGGTTTCTCTGGCTTTCTCTCCCCCCTGGTAGGGGGTTTTGAGGTCATCTTGGTGCAGCAGTTTGTTGCTTGGTGCCACTCCTTCCCGCAGCAGAAACAGATAAACGGTTTTGATTTGCTTGCCTTTTCACTTTCACTATCCTCCCGGTAATTATCTCTGGCTAAATCAATCTCCACATCTGCAGCCAGTTCATACCAGGGTTGCAATCTGTGCCCCCCCTCGTTTACACAGTTCTGGTATATTTCTTTGTTTAACCCATCCATGAAGCCATCCATTAATGCCTCTTCAGACCAACCCCTCATAAACACAGATAATTCATGAAATTCTTGTATATATTCAGCAACTGGCCTCTTTCCCTGGGTGAGAGTTTAAATTTAATTCTTGCTTTCCGTGAGTGGATCATCAAAGTGCTTCCTTAGGGCAGTCATAAATCTATTATAGTCTCTCAATAGGGGGGGATCAGCATTATGCAGGGCCACCATCCATGCAGCTGCCTTATTTTCCAATGCCATTGTAATTATTATTACCTTGGCCTCTTCATTTGGCAGATCGTCCCTGTACATTTCCATGTAATTCTATACTTGAACGATAAAAAACCCTAGATCCTTAGATTCTCCTCCAAACTTCACACCTGGGGGGGGGGACTTTAGCCATCCAGTGTCTACGGGGGGGGGGGCTCCCGCTCTTGGAATGTTTCTGGCTGCAGCAACTGGGGTCGGAGCTGGGTCATCCTAATCAGTTCCACCTTCAGCCCTCTCCGGCGCCTCTCGGTTCGAACAAGCCCTTTGCATACCTCTCCTCCATTTCTGGGAGATCTGCTTCCCTTTCAAGACCACTCTCACGGGCACGTCGTCTCTCCCAAGCCCCTTCAAAGAGTTTCATCACCTGGGACATCATAAGCTTCTCCTGATCTACCTCACCCCAATCCACTGCTGGTCATCTCTGTCTCCTCATGGTAACCCCAGCTAGAGGTTCCTCAGGGTCATCTTTCTGTCGCACTCCCCACGTCCATCTGGGGCGAATCGATCATTCTTCCAAGTGCAGACCAGTCATTCACTCCATTTCTAAAGGGCACAAGGACACAGCTGCTCCCATGTCCTCTTCTTGACCACTGCCTTGGTGGGACATCTTTTTGGGTTTTGGGATTTTGTTGCGCTCCCTTCGGAAGGTATTAGCTCCGGGATGAGTGCAAAACTGAGATCTTGCTTAATGTCAGGGCTGCTTCCCTCAGTAACCAAGAAAGAAACCACTCAACTCCATTTTGCAGAATTAAGACTACTTTTACTGGTCATAAGTAGATAGGGATGGACTGGCCTCTAATACTAGGCTTGCCCTGGCTATGTAAATGGAACCCACACATCAATTGGAGAAAGGGATGGTTGCGCATCCAATCTGCTACACCCCCTGAGGGAGAGGGGGGTTCCCAAACGAAATAATGCTGACCCCAACCTAGCAGCCAGGGGACAAGAAAAAATTGAGGGGGAGGAGAAAATCCCAAGAGAGTATTGGGACCTAAAAGATGTTTTCAGTGAAAAATCATCTGATAAATTACCCTCACACTGTGCCACTGATTGCAGCATTGACATTCTCCCCACGGTAAAACTTCCAAAACCTCAGATTTATTCGATGAACACCCCCCCCCCCCCCCGTGAAATGGATGAGCTAAGGAAGTTTATTGACAAGAATCTGCAAAGGGGATTCATTGAACCTGCTAGACCCCGTGTAGCCACTCCAGTTTTGTTCAGAGAAAAGAAAGATGGCTCCTTTCGTCTCTGTATTAATTACAAGAACCTAAATGCAGTCGATGTTCAGAACCTCTACCCATTACTTTTAATGAAGGCTATGTTGGCCCAATTGGGTAAATGAAAGATTTTCACAAAATTAGACCTGTGAGAGGCCTATTACAGGGTCAGAATTAAAGAGGGGGACAAATGGAAAACTGCTTTCAACTGCCCTCTTGGTTGTTTTCAACTCTGAGTACTCCCATTTGGCCTGCAGGGGGCACCAGCTGTTTTCATGCAACTGATTAATGAAGTTTTGCATGACCACCTGTACAAAGGTGTGATGGTCTATCTTGATGACATCCTTATTTACACGGAAACATGTGAAGAACACATGAAATTGGTCCGCTCAGTGCTCAAGAAACTCTGTGCAGCAGAACTGTATGCAAAACTATCTAAGTGTGAATTTCATTAAAAGAAGATTGACTACCTTGGGTATTGCATCTCCCATGATGGCATCGAGATGGATCCGGCAAAGGTCCAAGCTGTCACTGAATGGGCACCCTCCCGCACCCGCAAACAATTGCAAAGTTTTTGGGATTTGCGAACTTTTATCGTCAATTTATTCCCTCTTTCGCCAGCATTGCCCTCCCTATTACGAACCTCCTAAAGTCTAAAGGGGAGGCCAAACCTAGACCAGGGAAGCCATTGAATTGGACTATGGAGTGTCAAGCCGCTTTTGAAAAACTAAAGCGACTTTTTTGTGGCTGAACCAGTTTTGAAACACCCAGACATGGATTCGCCATTTGTGGTCCAGGCAGATGCTAGTGATGTTGCAGTTGGGGCAGTATTACTTCAAACTAATGCTGATGGGAAACTGCAACCTTGCACTTACACCTCTCGAAAGCTAACTGAGACAGAGAAACATTGGGCCATATGGGAAAAGGAAGCTTTTGCAGTCAGGTGGGCTTTGATGACCTGGAGGTGGCTAAACACCCTTTTGAGGTATGGACTAATCACAAGAATTTAGAGGTGTTAAAGACCCCTCAAAAGTTATCCCCTAAACAGATGAGATGGGCGCAGCATTTCAACAGGTTCAACTTCACTTTAAAGTATATCCCTGGGGGGAAGAACTTTATGGCAGATGCTCTATCCAGACTCCTGCAATACAATAGCTCAAAGCTTAGCGTGGTTCACCCTGTCATCCCAGCGAAGAGTCTTGCTGCTCCAGTGGTCACCAGAAGTCAGAGTAACTCTAATTTTGAGGCCACAAAGGACCTCATCTCCAAACTCAAGGAGGGCCTTGAGTCCGATGAATGGTTTAAACAACATTCAAATGAGTGCACCATAAAAGATAGTCTACCTTTGGTAGGAGCTAAAGTCTATGTTCCTGCAACCATCAGAACTTTGATTCTACAACGGGCCCATGATTCACGCATGGTAGGACATTTTGGATTTGTGAAAACTCTGCATCTCATTAAAAGGCAGTTTTGGTGGCCTTCACTGAAGAAGGACATTGAGTCTTATGTGGCCAGTTGCCCCACATGTGCTGCTGCAAAACGCCCACCTGGGAAGTCCCAGGGCCTGCTCCAAGGCGTAGCCCGTCCTGAGGCTTCGTGGAATGAAATATCTATGGACTTCATTGTTGAATTACCAGAAAGCCAAGGGAATACTGTGATTTGTGTCGTTACGGACTTGTTTTCCAAACAGGTTCATTTTGTTCCTTGTTCCAAAATCCCGTCGGCCAAATCCTTGGCTAAATTGTTCATTATGCATGTATATAGTCTACATGGTGTACCTGACTGTATTATCTCGGATAGGGGGGTCCAATTCACCTCCCTATTTTGGAAGGAGTTTTTGAAGTTGATTGGCTCTGCCCAGGGGCTAAGCTCTGCCCACCATCCTCAAACTAATGGTGCTTGTGAGAGGACTAATTCTGTTTTGGAACAGTACTCCGATGTTTCATTAATTATCAGCAAGATAATTGGGTTGAGTTGTTACCTCATGCTGAAGTGGCCTACAACAACTCGGTGCACAGCAGCACGGGTTTTACCACATTTAAAGTAGTGTTTGGCCATGATTTTGTACCTATTCCAGAGGTACCATGAGAAAAACCACAAGTCGTGTCCCTCTCCAAGTGGAGTGACCAACTCCGCAGAATCTGGCCTTTGGCATACTGGGTGCTGGATGCTGCTCATCGGGCACATAAGAAACAGGCTGACAAGAAGAGAGCGAAACAAAGAGAATACAAAGTTGGAGATCGGGTATTTTTGTCTACCAAATTTCTCCAAACTACCCAAAAGTCTAAGAAATTGGGTCCTAAATATGTCGGTCCATTTCCTATTGTAAAGATTATTAACCCTGTGTTGGTGCCACTGGAACTGCCTAAGTACCTTAACCATGTTTACCCAGTGTTTCATGTCAACCTTTTGAAGCCGGAACATACCTCCTCTTTGCGAGTTCCTCTACCTGCACCACCGGCCCTTCTTCTCATTGAGGGAGAGCAACATTTTGAAATTAAAGAAATTTTGGACTCTAGAAAACTTAGGAATCAAATTCAGTATCTAGTATCCTGGAAACATTTTCCCTCCTCCCAGGCTGAATGCGTCGATAAGTCCCACATGAGGGCTCCTCGACTTTTACCTAAATTCTACTCTACCTACCCTGACAAGCCATGACCTGAATGGACTTTGACATTTCCACCTTTTTCTTTTCCTGTTTTCTGTTGTTTGACTGTTCTTTTTCTACAGGGATTATTTCCTTTCCTGATGGAGGGCTGGATGTCAGCCTCTGTTTTGCTGCTTGCTTTCGGCTGCCATTGAAATGGGGAGGGGGGCATGGTATTTGGGTGGGGAAAATGTTCAGTGCTGGAGTGACTGTGAAAAGGGAGTTGTTCTCACCATCTACTGTGCATACTGCAGATAGAGGAGTTGCCGGAGTTACCAACCTGATGATGATTTTTGAAGATGTCTCCCACATGACACCTATGGGGTGTACGGATAGAACTATGGGCTGAGGTTACCAGGGGGAGGGGGTTGGGTCACATATTGATATCTATGATTACGCACGCTTTTGCCTCAGATCTTACTTTGCCTAGCTACTATCTACTCATGACCAGTAAAAGTACTCTTAATTCTGCAAAATGGAGTTGAGTGGTTTCTTTCTTGGTTACTGAGGGAAGCAGCTCTGACACATACACACACACATACATACATACATACATACATACATGCATGCATGCATACATACATACATACATACATACAGCAAACCAGTTGCATTAGCAAAGGAAGAAGACAAAGTACAATGTAAGTCCCTTCTACATCTTATCTTCACCAAAAGCCAAACATTCTAGTACTCTTCAGGCATTTTGGACCATAACTCCCATCAATTTTACATGAATGCTATGAAAGTTGCATTTACAAGAGAGAGAGGGGGGGGAGGGAGGGAGGGAGAGCAACAGCCTTCTTTGCCTCCCACAATGGAGCTAAGGAGCAAGCCAGGAGTGATTCCATGCTCAGCCATGATTCCTTCAAGTTCACCTTTGAACAGAGCTCAGGCAGGAAGCCACTCTGAATTCCTTACTGTGCCAGGTCCAGAAAAGACTCCACAGTCTCCTTATTGGTGGGCATGGTACCATCCAAGCCCACGTCTTTGCTATTGAGCTTCCAGGCACTCACCCCAGGTTTGATGATTAAGGGCAAGGCAACAGTGAGCACTGAGGCAATCATTGTGGAAACCAAGAAGCAGGTGATGACAATGCTGCCCAGCTTGCCCAGGGACCAAATGTCCAGGCTGGCTGTTCTGGAGACCAGACTGCATATCAACAAGGGCAGGATGATCATCTTTAACATACAGAACAGCATCTCTCCCAGAAAGGCCAAGTAGGTGATTTGAGCCCAGGTGAGTAGCATTTGTCTCATTGCCTGTGGCCACTCCAACCAGCACACTTGTTATGGTCAAGATCATGATGCAGTTTTTTGTCAGGAACTGCCTGAAACTCTTCAGCTAGAAGAGCTTCAGCCGAGGCCGCTTCACTCCTTCCTCTCTAGCCTTGAAGTTGGTTAGCACTGTCGGCTCCAGAAAACCATTCCAACTCTCAGCTGGCTTCTTTATGCCGGTTGCTTTGGCTTGTGGAACTATCCAACCCAACTCAGAAAAGGCATACAGACCAAACTGCAGTCTGGGAAAGAGGCACTGGCAGGGCTGCTCAAAAAGCCTTATAAATGCCACTGCTGAGACCCTCTCAGGGCCAGAGGGAAAGGGCTGCTCTTTCCAGGGCAGTCAGTCAGTCCCACGGGCATCATGGGACAATTCAACCTGCAGACCTTGACTATTTAGTCGATTTGCTAAACTCCACCAAAAGTTTGCTACTGGTACTGCTGAACTGGGGCAAACCAGCTGAATCCCAGCACTGGAGCATTGCATGTAATCATTTGAAATTTCATTAGCATTTTCAAAGTTAATCTGTTTCAAGTTTTATTTTATTTTCTTGGTTTTCTCATTATGGAATTGAGGAGATCTTAGGTTAGTTTATACTGGTAGTTATGACTTAGAACCATAATTGAGCCCCAAAATTTATCTTACTAAGTGAAATATTTATGAAGTGAGTTTTGCTCCATTTTATGATCTTTCTTGCCACAGTTGTTAGGTGAATCACTGCAGTTAAGTTAGATACAAGGTTATTAAGTGAATCTGACTTTCACATTGACATTGCTTGTCAGAAGATTGCAAATGGTGATCACATGACCCCAGGTAATTTCAACTCATAAATATGAGTCATTTGCTAAGCATCTGAATTGTGATCACATGACCATGGGGATGCACCAATGGTCATGTGGAAAAAGGTCATAAACCACTTTTTTCAGTGCTGGTGTAACTTTGAATAGTCACTAAATGAACTGTTGTAACTCAAGGACTATCTGCACAAATAAACATACATTTAACATACATTTTCCAAACTATGCATATTCAGTGGTTCTACACTAATTCTAAACCTATTTTATTTTATTTTTATAAAGTATACTCAGTAAAGCCTTACTCCAAACTAGTTCATATTATTGGTATTAAATTTCCCTGAATGAAAAATGAAACAGAAGATAGGGGATAAATTTGGGAGGAGACAAAATTCTCAAAATTCACACATACTTTAATTTTTCATCAATGATGAAGAAAGCTTAAAAGTAGTAATACTCCTGAAGTATTTTTTATACTTTTTCATTATATTTGGCTTTTTAGAGCTTACCTTGAAACTACATCAATTATATTATGTGAAAATACATCTTAAATAAAAGCCAAATATAAACAAATAAATAACAATTGGTTTAGAATTAGTGTAGAATAACCTGACACATTTGATCAAGCATTTTTGCAGTAGTCCTAAATCAATAGAATCTCAGTATTCCATCTTTCTTTTGTCATTAATCATCAATGAGACCATGAAAATTGTTTAATTCCCTCTCATATGTGAAGCAAGAATGGAGAAATAAAGTAGAACACAATTAATGCTTACAGTGCCTGAAATTAAGACTGATGAATAATTTTCAAAAAACAGGAAACCAATAAAACTCTATAAGTCACTATGGCTTCCTTCAGAGCTGTTGCAAATAATTTTTGTCAATAAACTAGCTTCTTGGGAGTTTTAACAGTTCAGACCTACAGATCTGAGAAGCACAAGAAAAACTAACCAAACTGTGGCAACTTTTCAAACTAGGGAAAACAACGGCAGCATTAAAAGATGCTGTTGCCCCAGATGGAGTTCAAAAAAACCCAAATCATTTTTAATAGCAACTGTTTGTAATCCCATTGTTATGTCAAAAGTATGTATAAATTAAAGATATAGTAAAAAAGCAATGACAGTAGGTCAATACAATAGACCGTTGTTCATATACTGCTTTTTTCTGTTTTAATACACGTCAATCTATAACTATATGACCATGCAATTAAAACAAATTATTGTTAATAGCTTAACATTTATGGGGATATTTACTGTATGATGATATTTATTTTTATCAGGCATAGCTAAAATGTTAGCACCAGATATCAATCAGTAAATAAAATGATCACAACTACTACATATTTTAAACATTTTATTGGCTTATAAATGATTTATTGTGTCTTCTTAAAAGTATTTGTACTAAATACTTCTAGTTTTTAAAACAAGGCAAATATTTTTGAACAGTTTTTGTGTATATTTTTGTGTATATTTTATTATTAACTGCAAATAGGTCGCCTAATAGCTAATTGTCAAAGAAGAAGTATTCTTGTCCTTTACTACTAAGCTAGTCTGTAAAGTAAAGATGGCTTTCACTAAAAGGTAAATTGTACAACTGAAATTACCATGCAAACAATTATTAACAGAAAGTACAGGGGCTGTAACATTGGGGTTTTAAAGATTTTTTTTACAGCCAGTAATAGCAATAGCAATAGCAGTTAGACTTATATACAGCTTCATAGGGCTTTCAGCCCTCTCTAAGCGGTTTACAGAGTCAGCATATCGCCCCCATAGTCTGCGTCCTCATTAGTTTTCAAAAGAAATATACGCGTGCAACAAAGATTTTTTTTAAAAAAAAGATTTTAATCTACCAATTGAAATAGAAAGAGATCTCCAGTAGTTTGTGATTTTTAAAGGCCAGAAGTTATTATTTCTTCTAAGGGTTAGAGTGCTTGATCAGTTGAGAATAGATAACAGAACATAAAACACCCTTTCTGAAGCCAGTCACTAAATGACTAGTCATAAATTGAAGATTCCCTCTAGATGAAACAAGACCAGTTGGGTGGTGCTGTGTAACAGAGACGCTGGGTACTTACTTATTTTCTCTCCACCCATCACTGTGTTTTGTTTCTGGTCCAAACTCAGACATACACAGTTGCTAATTGAGAATATTAATTTACCTGAGGCTGAGCAGATAATGGGAGAAAAGGGAAAGGATATAAATCAAAACCATCACTTGAAAATAAAGTTTCCCTGGGTAGTTTTGCTTTCAGCAGGAACTTACAGAAGAGTAGTCAAATTAAGTCCAAAGATCAGAGAGCCAAGTCAAGCTTTTCACCAAGTCCAAAGGTCAGGTTTTGGTAATCATGAGTGAAATAACAGGAATGACATAGCAGAGCAGGAGATCAGATAGTTATTTCCAACAGAAAAATATGGGTCAGGCTGCCTGTTAAATCAGCCACAGCCAAGTACCTTTAATTAAAACAATTACCTTCGTGCTCTTTTGATGGTGCCAGTGATAGATCAACAGTTGATTCTTGTCTTGATATCTCTGAGGCTGACATTCCACAGATTCAGGTGGAACAATATAACTGGGGAAATGACACGTTGAGTGGAATCAGCTACTCCAGAAGTTAGACTAAGGCTTACCTAAAGATTTTACAAGGAACTTTTCCTTCTTGGATGGAGTTGGATTAATTCAAGATAAAATGCAAAATCTTCTTGGGTACAAATGGATGATCATGTGAGCAGAAGGAGATAGGTGATTTTTATGCAGCGTTCTTTTCCCCCCAAAAAACCCAACATTTGCACAGGATGGCTGAATTACTCTCCAAAGCAATGTAAAAATGGCAGGTGCCAAAAGAAATAAGCTATGCCTCTTTCTTGGAGTTGAATGCTCTGCTTTTTAAGTATGGAACGAGGTGTGAGGTAATTTTAACGAACGTTTATTAACAGCGTTGAACAGTAAGAGTTTCAGAACTTGCGCACGGGACAGCGCCACCTGACAGCTATTTATACGGATAGCTGTCAGGCGGCCAGCCAATGGGACAGGCGCAATTCTCCCACCGGCAGCCAACCGCACCTGGACCAATCAGGTCACGGCGGGGCGGGGCTTGACCGCCGGCTGCGTCAGGAGGATGCAACACCCCTTCCGTCGGATTGCACATGCATAGTCGTCCAAGTATCTTGGTCGACTGCGCAAGCGCTGGGACCGCCTCAGTTCGGGTGTGGTCGGCGAGGAGGACGTCGTGGAGGTGGAGCTCTGTCCAGGAGGAGGAGCGGAGACCGAGGCCCAGCTCCTAGCCTTGCACCGAAACTGGTAGGCAAGGCAGTGGTCACGATGGGTGGAGGTGGAGGTGGGCGGTCGTCTGGAGGTGTGCACCGAGGTCCTTGCAGTTGCGGTTGGAGGCTAGGGTCAGGTGTAGAAATCGGAGCAGTGCGGCCCTGCTGTCTTGGAGATGGGGCCGATGCGTGGCGGCGCAATTGGTCTACATGGCGCCGCCAAATTCATCCGTCGCCAAGTTGGACCCTGTAGGAACAGGGTCCTGTTAGTTCCTGAACCACAGCCGGAACCCACTTTGGCTCGCCGAATAATTTTGGGCGTAGACCTCCTCCCCCATATGGAAAGCCCTGGGGGTGGAAGCCAGGGAAGCAGAGAGGGGAGAGAAGTGGGGGTGCAGCCGGTCCAGGGTGGTGTGGAGGCGGCGACCCATAAGAACCTCAGCCGGAGATTTCCCAGTGGCAGCGCAGGGGGTGGAGTGTTGGGCACGGAGGTAGGTGGACAGGCGGGTTGCCCATGACTGGTGGCTCAAACAGGCCAGGCCCTCCTTGGTGGAGCAAACAGCGCGCTTCGCCATGCCATTGCTGGCAGGGTGGTATGGAGCCACCCGGGCGTGGCAGATTCCGAGGCTGGCAAGGTAGAGGCGGAATTCAGCTGATGTGAATTGGGGACCGTTGTCCGTCACCAAGGTATCAGGGAGGCTGTGGGTGGCAAAAAGGCACTCAAAGGCATGGATAGTGGTGGCAGCGGTGAGGGAGCGGAGGTGGACGACTTCTACCCATTTGGAAAGGGCATCGACGACTAGGAGGAAGGAGTGGCCATCAATGGGACCGAAGAAATCCGTGTGGAGGCGGCTCTAGGGAGAGGAGGGGTGTCCCATTCGTGGAGTGGGGAGGAGGGCAGGGCTGGTCAGACAGCCTGGCAGGGTGGGCACCGCTGCACCCAGCCAGTGATGTAGGCATCCATAGAAAGCCACCAGACATAGCCACGGCCGAGGACCTTCATGCGAACTATGACTGGATGACTCTTGTGGAGCCGGCGGAGCACCAGCTGGCGGAGGGCGGTCGGCATGACTACGCGGGACCCCCAGAGGAGGCATCCCTGGAGGATGGAAAGTTCGGTGCGGCGGCGGAGGAACGGCTGGAACTCAGGAGCCTGAGAGTCCGCTGTCCAGCCCCGGCGAACGACGTCTAAAACTCGGGAGAGGAGGGGGTCAGAGGCGGTGGAGGCGGCGATGTCCAAGGCGGAAAGTGGCAGCTCCAGGTCGTCTATGAGGAAGACGCTGGAGGCCACGGAGGGGGCAGGGTCGGTGAGCGGGAGGGGCAATGGGCACCGGCTGAGGGCATCCGCGTGGCCCATGTGCTTGCCAGGCTGGTAGTGCAGCTGGTAAGCATAAGCCGAAAGGAATTCAGACCAGCGGGACATGTGCGGGGAGAGGATGGGGGCGTGGCACGGTCCCCTGCTAGGATGCCCAGGAGGGGCTTGTGATTGGTAAGGAGAGTGAAGGGACTTCCTGGGCGGGACCGTGCTGATGGTAGCAGCTTAACAGAGCTGCTCCCGAGTTCCTGGTCGCGTTATCTGTTTAGACATCTGACAGGTACCTTATCCTTCAGACAAGAAGGGAAGAAGAGAGATCCAGCTGGCAAAGTGCCTTTTTGATCTTTGCAGCTTTTATGTCTGTGAAGAGAGGGGGGCCAGCCGAGGCAGAATCATCTCCGTGCTGAAATCTCCAGCTGCTCTCTGCAGCACAAAGTAAGATCCTCCCACTTAGAACAACATTTGAACTATTTGATTTTAATGCAAGCAGAGCCCGTATCTGAGAACTTCATTTGTTTATTTAAATCCTAGCTTCATTTTTACAAGATCTTCCTTCGTTAATTTGGCTTTTTTTTAAAAAAAAAAAAAAGCTTTCAAAATGGCGACGGTGAATTCTCCGTAACAACGCTCACCTTCTTAATCTTCTTGCAAAGAACAGCTATAAAACTTCAAAGGAAGGGAGTGATTCATTGCTCTGCCTTATAGCCGGCCAGCAGATTTTTATTAATTAGTTTCACTTCTACAAGATTCTACAAGACTTTTTTTATCAACTTTGCTAATATATATTTCTAATATAGAGAAGTCTAAAATGGCGTTGAATATGCTGAGCTGTTTCGTTACAATGCTTTTTTTCTGAAACCTTCTGAAAAGTCCTACGGAGCTAATAAAGGGGTGATTTAATACCTCTTTTCGTAGCTGCATAGCGGGCCAGTAGAGTTTGATTAATTGCTTGAAGATAAAACTTGGAATGGCCTCAAAACTAAATCCTGGTCTGAAACCACCTCCTAGAAGTACATCCCCAATACCTGGCACAAAGTCGCAGCCTCCACCCTCTATGCCCCCTACTGGAGATTTGCTAGCGAAAGAACTTTTTGGAAACTTTTAGAGATTTTAAAGAGGAGATAAAAGAGGAGATAAAAGAACTTAAGGCGGACTTGTATGATAAAATTGATACCAGGGTTGCTAAAATGAAAGATGATATGCTGGGACTTGTAACTGTACTGACAGAACATGTTTCCGGAATTGAAGATAGTCTAGAGGATCTTAACGAAGCTAATACAAATTTGACATCCAAAACTGAGGTGGTGCAACAAAAAGTTGAAAATGCTGAAAAAGAAATTATTATGATACAGTACAGGCAGATGGAGCTGGCATTAAGAGTAAGGGGGGTTGCGTGAGGATAAACAGGAGAACTTGAAACAGATTCTTTCAGAAGCTTTTGATTGTCTGGTGGGAAGACCAGGGTCTAAATTTGACTGGCAGATCGATAAAGCTTATCACATTAATTCTTGGGTGGCAAAACAGAAGCAACTCCCCCGAGACATAGTTATATATTTCACTACAAGAGAATTCAGAAACATGATATTACAAGAGTCTTATAACACTAGGCTCCAAATTGGGGGCCAGGATTTGACTGTTTTGAAAGAAATAACACCTCAAATGCTAAGAGCCAGGAGAGACTATACTTTTTTAGTGGAAGAATTCAGAAACCGTCAGATACAGTACAGATGGGACGCACCATTTGGTATTATATTTACATTTGACAGGCAAAGATATCGTCTCAACTCCGTATGGAAAGCTCTAGATTTTTATCACAATATTTTGAAGGCGGGACACCCGGCACCATCTGGATCTGGAAAAAGACCACAAGAAGGACAAGACAGACAGCAAATCACAAAACTACCAGACAAGATGTACCATCTCCCCTCCCTAGAAGGGCAAGGTGTTATGGAACAAAGACCCAGCCGTATGACTACCAGACGAATGGAAAAACAAGCTAAAAGGCAACAACCTCAACAATCACCGGCCATTGATCAAGGAGTCACAGCAACAAGCTCAGAAGCCATGGGAGGAGCTAGGCCAAAGGTTAAACAGGCCATGCAGGAGGCTCTAAAAAAGCTTCAGGCAACCAAAGATGACAACTAAGATTTTAACATGGAATGTCAATGGACTGAATTCTCCACAGAAGAGAAAGAAAATATTTCACTATCTTAAACAGTTTAAGAATGATATAATTTGTTTGATTTGAAACTCATATCAAATCAACTGATCAAAAATATTTGATTAACTCAAAACTTGGTCAACATTTTGTAGCTTCTGCTATGGAAAAGAAAAATGGTATAGTTGTATACTTAAGAAAAGACATCAAAGCTGAATTAATTGAAGCAGATCCCTTTGGAAGATATATTGCGTTAGATCTAATCTTAGAAGGGAAAAAGACATTAGTTTTGGGAATTTATGCTCGTAATCAACAGCAAGACAGATTCTATAGAAATCTTCATGCTAAATTAGTACAGTGGGACTATAGGTCTTGTATACTATTGGCTGATTGGAATGGTGTGATAGACACTAAAAGAGATAAGAAGACTTCTCGCCCAAATACTAAGATGCGAGCAAAGCTACCAAAACCTTTTTTTGACATGATGGACGACTTTGAATTGAGAGATATTTGGCGAGAAAGAAACGCAGAGGAATATGATTTCACTTTCTTTTCTGATAGACATCAATCCCTTTCAAGGATTGATTTATACTAATCACTAATGATTTGCTTTCTAGGGTGAAGAAGACAAAGATTGCGGCTAGGGTCCTTTCGGATCATAACCCAGTTTGGATGGAATTGGGAAGGGCAGTGCAGGCAAGAAGGTCTTGGAGATTGAAAACTTATTTAGATATGAAAAGTATATTAACGATTGTAAAAAATTGTTATCTGAATACTTTGTTTTGAATATGAATAAGGGTACACCTATGGAATTCGTATGGGATGCAAGCAAAGCATATATGAGAGGAGTGCTGATGAATATAAATAAAACACATAGATATAAACAAGGGCTAAAACGAACAGAATTGGAAGAGGAAATTAAGAGGAAAGAGTTGGAGTTAACAATGAATCCAGGCGATACAAAGGTTAAGGAAGCACCATATTAAAATCACCATATTAAAATCTCAATTTCACATGTTGATCTCTGACCAGGTAGCCACTAGTTTATTATATGCAAAACACAATACTTTTTGTAACGCAAACAAACCTGGCAGATGGTTAGTTTATCAGATTAGGAAAAAAAAGAAAACTCGAAATATATCTAAACTGACTTACAGAGGGAAGGAGGTGTTTCAACAGGAGGAGATTCAAAAGGCATTTTGGGAATTTTTTACAGAATTGTATAAAGGGGATAAAATTAATGGTTTAGATATAGACAAATATTTAGATAAAGAGAAAATACCCTCAGTTAGAGAAGAGCACAGGCAAAAATTGAACCAACCTTGGGGGAAATTTTGCAGGTAATTAAGCAATTAAAGTTAGGGAAAGCACCAGGTACAGATGGTTTGACAGCGGTTTACTATAAAAATTTACAGTTAGAAATGGTAGAACCTCTTAGAGAATTATTTAATAAGATTCAAATGGAAGGTAAGGTGCCTCCATCTTGGAAGACAGCGTTTATATCTTTGATACCCAAAGAAGATCAAGATACTACCCAACCAAAAAATTATAGACCTATCTCATTACTTAATGTAGATTATAAATTTTTTACAAAAATACTAGCAAATAGGTTAATGATGGTTATTCAACAATTGATACACACCGACCAAACAGGTTTTATAAAGGGGAGACAGATGAAAAGTAATGTTAGATTAATTATTAATGCATTAGAATATTTGGGAAAGGGTTCCACCACAAAACCGTGTTCGACTAAAGCGCGCTCGACGAAACCGCGTAGCTGACGTCATCACAGCGCGACAACAGCGTGGAGAAAAAAGCACGCTGTAAACGCTAAAGCTAAAATTAACCCCTAAACCTAACCCCCCTAAACCTAACCCCCCTAAACCTAATCCTAAACCTAACCCTAAACCTAACCCTTAACCTAACCCTAAACCTAACCCTAAACCTAACCCTTAACCTAACGCTAAACCTAACCCTAACCCTAACCCTTAACCTAACCCTAACCCTAACCCTTAACCTAACCCTAACCCTAACCCTAACCCTAACCCTAACCCTAACCCTAACCCTAACCCTAACCCTAACCCTAACCCTAACCCTAACCCTAACCCTAACCCTAACCCTAACCCTAACCCTAACCCTAACCCTAACCCTAACCCTAACCCTAACCCTAAACCTAAACCTAAACCTAACCCTAAACCTAACCCTTACCTTAACTTGAATCGGCTTGCTTTCAAAGCGCTATTTAAAGCGCCCTTTTTTCTCCGCAGTCGCTGTTGTTGCCCTGCTGATGATGTCAGCGACGCGGTTTAATCGGGCGCGCTTTAGTGGAGCGCGGTTTTGTCGTGCCACGTTGGGAAAGAACAACCAAATTCCTGCTGCGTTCATATTTTTGGATGCTGAGAAGGCCTTTGATCAAGTTAACTGGCAATTTCTGTTGAAGATATTGCAAAAAATGCAGATAGGAAATAGTTTTTTACAGTCAATTAAGGCAATATACCAACAGCAAACAGCACAAATCATAGTCAATGGAAGTTTAACAGACTCTTTTCAAATTGGAAAAGGTACAAGACAGGGCTGTCCTTTGTCCCCACTATTGTTTATTATAACTTTGGAAGTATTGTTGAATAAAATACAGGGCTTGGATGGTCTAAAAGGGATCAAGATTAGGCAGGAAGAATACAGAGTGCGTGCTTTTGCGGATGATTTGGTTATAATATTGGAACAACCGCAGGAATCCAGTATGGTTTTAATGAATATGACTAATCAATATGATCAAGTGTCTGGTTTTAAAATAAATTTAGGAAAAACCAAAATATTAGCTATAAATATGAATACTAAACAAAAGGAAGAACTAGGAGGGATGCTAGGATGTGAGATAGTCAAAAAAGTCAAATATCTTGGAGTTAATATTTTAACTTCAAATGGGAAACTATATAAGCATAATTATGAACCACTTTGGCATAGTATACAGATAGAGATGAAAAAATGGGAGAAATTGCACTTATCTTTGCTGGGTAGGATAGCGGCAGTGAAAATGAACATCTTACCAAAATTTTTATTTCTCTTCCAAATGTTACCTATACTTAAAAAAGATGCGAATCTTTTAGAATGGCAGAAGGGTATCAACAAATTTGTATGGGCAGGAAAGAAGCCGAGGGTAAAGATGAAAGTAATGCAAGATGTACGCGAGAGTGGAGGCTTGAAATTACCTAACCTAAAACTATATTATGATGCAGTGGCGCTATCTGTAATTAGTGATTAGACTCATTTAACTAATGATAGAATATTGAATATTGAGGGACACGATCTGGTATATGGTTGGCATGCTTACCTGTTATTCAACAAAAAATTGGACAAGAATTTTAAAAGTCATATTTTAAGAAATGCTTTTCTGTGGGTCTGGAAAAAATACCAATATAATTAAATGACAAGATACCCATGTAGGCAATTCCTAGACACGCAATTGAAAATATGAATATAGCCCAAAAACAGGATAGAATTACCCACAGACAGCTTCTCATTTTGGAAAGGGGGGTACTACAACTAAAATCTTATAGATATTAAAAGAGGAGAAGATAGTTCAAACATGGTTCCAGTATGGGCAATTACAGGCCAGGTGGAAAATAGATCAAAAAATTGGTTTATCCAAGTTGAGGACAATTTGTTTAAACAAATAAGAGATCAAAGCTTAATGCATATAAAGAGGATATATAATGTAAATACAGATGGATTCGGAAACAGAATTAGTTAAAGATTGTATGATAAAGTGGGCTCAAAATATTGAAGAACCAATAATGTTGGATACATGGGAAAGAATCTGGGTAAGAAATGTGAAATTTACAGAAGCTCAAAACCTGAGAGAAAATTTTTATAAGATGTTCTATAGATGGTATTTAGATCCTAAAAAGCTGGCTTCTATGTATCCGAATTTACAGCCTAAATGTTGGAGATGTGGTTCTCTCGATGCTACATATTATCATATATGGTGGACCTGCCAAAAGGTTAAGGCATTTTGGATAAAAATATGGTGGATTATGCAAAATAATTTTAAAAGAAGGATAAAGTTTACTCCTCAGTTATTTTTACTAGGTATATGTACTGAATTTACAGCGGTAGAGACTAATTTGGTTCTGCACTTAATAACGGCAGCAAGACTGTTGGTGGCGCAATACTGGAAGAAGGAAGACTTGCCTACAACTCAAGAATGGACATTGAAAGTTACAAATTTAGCCGAGATGGCTAAAATATCGGCATATCTTAAAGATGATTCAAATGAGAGATATAAACAAGACTGGAAAAAATGGATTGACTATATACAAAACAAATATGGGACTAAGAAATTCCAGATAGCCTATGCTTAAGATCAGGAATGATTTAAACTGTTCAAAGTTAGCGTAGCAAGAAGCTAAGATCAATGTAGAGATGTTATTAACCCTTTTTTTTAATTTCTTTTTTCTCAATATATTTTAGACTGTGTTTGTTAAAAATCTATACCATGTACGGGCTCTGGGAAGTCGGGGGGGAGGGAGGTGGGGTGTTGGGGGGGAGGGTGGGGGGAGGGAGGGATATATACTAGGTTAGGTACGATGTGTTAGAACTAGGAGCTGTGGTGGCACAGTGGTTAGAATGCACCAGTTCAGCAGTTAGAGTCTCACCGGCTCAAGATTGACTCAGTCTTCCACCCTTCCGAGGTGGATAAAATGAGTACCCAGATTTTGGGGGGCAATATGCTGACTCTGTAAACTACTCAGAGAGGGCTGTAAAGCACTGTGAAGCAGTATATAAGTCTAAGTGCTATTATTATTGTAGAAAATGAAGTTTGATCAGCACTTGATCACTAGCAAGTTGGAAGGCTACAGAACCTGATGAAATATACATCGAAATAGATAAGCAACAGAAGATCAAAATTCTAACCAAAGTTCTAACCAAGTTACACCAGGAAATCTGGAGAACAACACCATGGCCAACCATTCCAATGCCAAAACAAGAAGACTTAACTGTGTATGCAAACTATTGTACAGTATCTTTAATTTCACATGATAGTAAAATAATGTTTAAGATAATCCAATACAGATTAGAGCCTTATGTGAAAAAAAAAATGCCAGATGTTCAAGATGGCTTTAGAAAAGGCTGAGGAACACAAGACGTTATGGCTGATGCAGGTTAGATATTTGAGAAAGTAAAAGAATACCAAAAAGAAGTCAGTATGAACTTCATTGATTATAGAAAAGTTTTTGATTTTGTTGATCACGTCAAGCTACAGAAAATGCTCAGAAAAAAGGGAATCCTAGAAAAAAATCATTGTCCTCATGAGAAACTTTTATGCAATCCAAGAAGTCAAAGTATGGATAGAGAACACAGTGAAAAAAGACTGATTCCAGCTTGGCAATGGAATGTGAAAAGATTGCACACTTCCCCCTTATTTATTCAACTTACAGCATATGTGGAGCCTATATTAAGGAAAACTGGACTCGAAGATGAGTGTGGTTTAAAATGGGAGGAAGAAACATCAGTAACCTGGGCTGTGCTGGTGATGCTACCTTGATAATGAAAAAGACAAAGGATTTACAAGCTCTAGTACTAAAAATCAAAGAGCAGAAATGAGGGGGAAATAAAATAGAAAGAATGCCAAACTGATGACAACAGGTAAAAAAAATAACAACCAGCCTTAGAATTGATAATAAAATTATTGAAGTGGTGGATAGTTTCTGCCGTTAACGATCAACTAATCCACAGTAAAAGAACAAGCAGTTATAAAATAATGCTGCAGCCGAATGCTCAATAGAGCAGCCATAAAAGGATTTGGAAAAGATCTTCAAATGCCAGGTTGCGTCTCCACGTATAATATAGTAAAGATCAGAATCATGCAAACCATGTTGATTGATGATGATTCTGATCTTTGCTATACTATAAATGCAGAACAACATGGCAAATATATGTATTACTATTAGAACTCTATAAGTTTGTTAAATGTAAATATGATGAATATTATTTTATATGTGGATAGAAAGGAAATATTTTTAAATATAACATTGGCATAATTAAAAATTAGAAAGGTGATAGAAATTAGAGAGAGGGCGGTTAGTGAAATACACATTTCATATAATAAGGTGAAGTAGTAATAACGGGAAATTAGAATTTGAATGATGATAGTATTGAGAATGTTTGAACAATATGGTGATTGGCATAAAAATAACATACTGAAATATTGAATAATTAAACAATGGAAGATTATAACAACATAAATATGTGCATTACTATTAGAACTATATAAATCTGTTAAATACAACAAATATGATTATTAATATTTTATTTGTAGTAAAAGGAGTGACTTTTAGTATATGGTAATTGGCGTAAAAATAACATTGAAATATTGAATAATCAAATAATGTAAGACTATAATTTAACAAAATATATGTACTATTATCAAAACTATATAAGATTGTCAACTGTGGTAAATATGAAGAATATTATTTTATTTGTACTAAAATGTAAGACACCCTGGTGCCACACTGTTCACACACTGATATATTGGTAAAAAAAATAAAAAAATAAAAAAAATAAAAAGGAGAGTGAAGGGGCGGCCGTAGAGGTAATGGTGGAATCTCTTGATTCCAGCTACAGCTGCCAGCGCTTCCTTGTCCAGGTGGCTGTAATTACGTTCAGCCCTGGACAAGGTGCGCGAGTAGAAGGCGATGGGTGCCTCGGAGCCATCCGGGAAGGAGTGGCTCAAGACAGCACCCACGCCGTAGGGGGAGGCATCGCAGGCGAGGAGGAGGGCCAAGCGCTCATCGTATTGGGCAAGTACGGGAACAGCTGTCAGAAGGTGTTTGACAGCCACGAGTGCATGCGCCTCGCAGCTAGTCCAGGTCCAGGGGGCGGAGGAATCTAAGAGGCAGTGCAGGGGCTCCGCCACTGAAGCCTTAGGGGGATGAAGGCGGCGTAGAAGTTTAAGAACCCCAAGGAGGCTTGGAACTCCGCCTTGTTAGAGGGGGTGGGCGCATTCGTGATGGCCTCTATTTTAGCGGGAGATGGGTGGATGCCTTGGGCATCCACACGGAACCTGAGGAAGTCGACTGCGGGAACCCCGAGGCAGCACTTGGAGCGCTTGAGGCGCAAGCCAGAGGCCCGGAATCGGGAAAGGATGGCCCGTAGGGTGGAGATGAGTCCTGATTGGTCCGGGGCGGCAATCAGGACGTCATCGAAGTATGGCGTCACACCAGGGATCCCTACTGAGTCCCTTCAATATTTTTTCCTGTATTATATCTTAAAAAGAAAAAACAACAACATGACCAATGGCTTAAAGAAGGGTTCCAGGATTGCCTGCAATTTATATATCATTTTATTGCATCAAAGGTCTATCCCAGAGTTTCAATCTCAGTCACTTTAAGGTGTGCGGACTTCACTGCTGAGTTTTGGGATCAATGCAAGTTTAGGAATAGAGACCCACATATTTTAAAGTAACTGAGATTGAAAAACACTGCTCTGTTATCAAGCACTGGGGAAACCAGGAGATTCAGGTAGTTCAAGAGTAAAAAGATTTATTGGAAGCTTTAGCTCTCTACACGAGGGGTGTCAAACTGACCATTACAGAAGGTTGGCCCATTACAGAAAAAAAGAGAGCTTCTACCTAGCTCCAAAATAGGTAATAGGGAGCAACCAGCTGAATTATTCCAGCATATAGTGCACTTTCCAGTCATAAAAAGTTAGACCCCAACTTAAAACATTATGAAGAAAATAATATCATACACTATGATCTTAATATCAAAAGTCCATCATTATCAGTGCAAGGCACTCATTTGCTTTATAAAATAATACTGCAGTTTATCTTTTGTTTTCTAATGTTGACAACCAAAAAGCATAACAGTTAACTATGGATTTAAAATAAATGTTTTCTCAAAACATTGCTGATTTTTTATGTTTATGTTCACAACTTTAAAATAATTTGTTATTTACTAAACAGATAGAAAATATTCACTGTTGTATATTTCAAATTTTGAAGCTCTCATAATTCCTCAAACAAAAAAGGAAATCCCAAGCTAATACGTCACAATCTTTCTGCATAGACAAGTCTGCAAAAAAAAAGTGCAAAATGTTATAACCAATTGGTTTTACAAAGTTTCAATGCATCATCCACTGGGATCAATTTGATTAACATGGCAGAGGTGTCTGCAGGACACAATGCTATTGTTAAAATAATAAAAAAGCAGTGTTGTGCTGTTGCAAAGCAAGGTCTTCCCCTTTGAATGTATGTAGCAAACGATATTCAAAGGGGCAGAACTTGCATAAAATTGATATGATGATGCTTTTAACTTTTGAAAGCTTCCCTTTTATGGATCCTTTTGACAAGTGGTTATAATCACCAATACTAGAATGGACTGTCTTGTTCTTAACAGCCTGCTTGGCTTATTCTGGACCCACCAGATAGATGAATTCATATGCCTTATATGCAGCACTATGTAAGAAACAATACATTAAACAACAATCACATAATATTTATCTGAACTTGGAAGTATTTATTTCTATCTATTAAATTATGACTTTGCTTGACCAATGACAAGAACTGATAGCTGTTAACTTTTGGGTTTAATCTGGATTTGTTTTAGTTGGCATCAAGAACCACAGGGGATGTATTGATGGGTACAACTATCATGTGTAAGTTGATGGATATAGCTAGCTTCTCATTGAGCTTGGGAACAAAACAAGACAAACAATTGTCTAACAATAGTGATATTTGCAATAGTTGCTTCCATCCACAGTTAGCACAAGTTAGTCCCATATAATATATTAATATGAATCATGGGAGGGCCCATTATACAACTATATTGTGGGTCATTTAATACTTTCTATCTATGTGATTTTCTTGCTAAAATACAGGAATTGATTATTCATGCAGTATGAAATGATGCTTTGCATTGTGATTAAAGTGATTGTCCACCTTCAAGATCTTCCTATATTGTTACTGCCCAATGTAAGTGCCTGCTTGTTTTAGCCAGGTAGCTGGGATGACCTTCACACCTTGAATGATCCTTTAGGATGATATATTCTTAGTGTACCTTCCTGGCATTGTTTACTCATGTCACATTGTTTACAGGTGGTACAGTGGTTAAAATGCAAGATTGCAGGCAAACTCCTCAAGCTTGATCCTGAAAGGGGTCAAGGTTGACTCAGTCTTCCATCCTTCTGAGGTCAGTAAAATGAGAACCCAGATTTTTTGAGTGGAAATAATGGAAATAATGCTTCTATTGCATACTGTCATGAGAGTGCTATAAACTGCTAAGGGGTGATATGTAAGACTTAATGTTACTTTCTCATTCATCCCAGAATATCCTTTCCCACCTCCTCACTATGAGGTAGCATAGCAGGTCTTTGGGATGTCTGGGGGAGTGCCTCCCCCATTGTATCTGAGAAAGCAACTGAAAATAAAACCAAACAAATTATTTCAGTTTCGAGTGACTTAGAATACCCCCCAGGGAGCTGCAAATGACACTGAACCTGTCTCCTCATTGCAACAAACAGCTGAGAAGTCAGCAGGAATGATATGTGCATATTAAAGAGCTTTTTAAGCTTCAAGACAGCAAGATAGAAAGTAAATAAGTCTCTTTCAGGAGTATGGTTCTAATGTTTAGATTTATGGGTAGGAAGTGATCATTGGAAAACGAGCATTCAAGTATCTTCCTAAATTAATGCTCTTTCACCAGAGATAGAATTTCCCCCCAGGCTGTGGATGTGGATGCTAAAGATCTACTTATGTTGGATAAGTATTTATAAGATATTGATTTATACATCACATCCTGAGTGATACAACTGCCACTTTTCTCCAAATTGGTCAGTAAAGAATGTATATATCAATGCTTGTTATTGTAGAAGTAACTGAATTAGTTATAACATATGACATTCAGGAATTTTGATTGCATAGCGATTCTAAACCACTATAAAATCACTGAAGTAGTTTTTGTTTATTTGTTCATTTATTTAAAATTCTTATAGGGCCATTATCTTAAAACTTGGATTCTGAATAAGGACTAGTCATAAGGTAATGAAAATAATATGCACAATAATAAAAGTAACAATAATAACAATACTCGGAACAGCTTACATCCTGCTACGATATCTGTTACACCTTCAAACATACAAATCTGCCTATCCCAGGTCCTTGGAAAGGATTGGATATGTAGACAAAAACACCAAATCTAGTCTGAATATCTTGCTGAGTGTGTGACAAACAACAATATATAATGTAAAATGAAGATAAAAACAGAAAAATGTGGTGCCACAACCAAACTACTTTGATATACTCAATCAAAATAGAGTTGTAAGGGACCTTGGAGAACTTCAAGTACAACCCCTTGCTCAAGCAGGAAACCCTATATCATTTGAGATATGTGGCTGCCCAGTCTTTTCTTAGAAAACTCCAGTGATGAAAGCCCTACAACTTCTGAAGGCAAGCTGTTCCACCTCACTATTGGGAAGTTTCTCCTTAATTTCAGGATGCTTCTCTCCTTCATTAGAGAAGCATTGTTTCTTCTCTTGCCTGGTGCTTTGGAAAACAAATTGACCCCCTCTTCTTTGGGGCAGCTCCTCAAATACTGGAATATTGCTATCATGTCACTCCTAGTCCTTCTTTTCTCTAAACTAGCCAAACTCAATTCCTGCAACTGTTATTCATATGTTTTAATCTCCAGGCCTTTAATCAGTTGCTCTTCTTTGCACTTTTTCCAAAGTCTCAACATCTTTTTTGTAATATGGTGATCCAAACTGGATGCAGTATTCCAGGTGTGGCCTTACTAAGGTTTTATAAATACTTCACTTAATTTTGGTAAAATATTCTTGTGTATGTTATAATTGTCTTTACATATTGCTCAGAAATCAATTACTAAGTAACCATGATAGGCAATACTGAAGTGGAAAAAATTCTTTGGCACCTTAGAATTCACAAGTTCTGTTAATTGTATTTAATGAAAAGGATTCATTTAAGATTGATTTCAACTAATATTTAACCATCACATTCATAAATCTGAATATGGATTTTTTTTCATATCACATTATTTTTCTGATACTTAATATGCAAGTCTTATGCTTCAGTACTAGTTCAAAAAAGTGCCTTAAAAAGGGTTGTTATATAAAAAATATAATGTATGGTGATTTGAAATCACACTGTGCTTAATAGACTTTAATATTTGAGATCGCAAGTTTAATTTTGTGAACAATTTCTGGTAAAACAGGTCTTTCAGTAACCAATATTTCTATTTTATTGTTGTTTTGTGTGGTGTGTGTGTGTGTTATTTATGTAGTTTCTTTTAAAGAATTCCTTATTTCTATAAAAACAATACAAATAGAATATTAGACTATAATTTTAATTACTTAGGGTGGTAGTGATATGAATTTCAAAACTGAACTAATGCATTCCTTTAATGATTATGGAAGGGCCAATACATGCTATGGGCTGTGTTGATCCTATTTCCCCTAAATCAATTTTACAAAATGCCTTCCTACAGAAACAATAACAAAAATGTATTGATGTTGTCATTGCACTCAAAAGCCCGATTGCACTTAAAATCTGGGGAGGTCTTATTTTGGGGGAACCAGGGTATGTGTGTACACACACACACACACACACACACACACACACACACCCTCTGAAAATGTTATATTAAATTTCATATTTATATAAACCTTATCTAGAATTTAGTATCACTGAAATAGGTTCCCATGCTTGAGAATGCTAAGATGCTGGTTTCTACACTTGATTATGCTTCTGATGCACTATTGACATGCACATCAAACTATTGGCTCTAGGTTATATATTTGTTGAGCGAATTCATGATGCAAAAGGGAAAAAATTACTTTAGACAGTTCTTTGAGGAAGATTAATAAAGATAATCTCAAGTTCTTGTCCTGATCCATAGTCTGATACATATAGCCTGTCTATGTTATAAGTTGTACACAATGAATTCAGCAGAATTAGTATGAGAACTCACTGCAAAAAAATATTCCTGTTAGACACCAGCTGAATCAAGGCTTAGTTCTGTATATCTCCAGTAAATTTCCCTTCCCTGTTATATGCTTTGTGAAAAACAGACAGTGTATATTCAACATAGAGGTTTAACTTTAAGCAGGAATGGCTTACATGAGGTATATAACACAAGAAGGCAGGGTTAGACATCTATAATATGGCTCTTGAGAAAAAGCATTTAATTTTAAAAACATGAAATGATTTAAGTAAATATAAGCAACAACCTCCAATATTTTAAGAACAGTACTTTAGTGGCTAAGAACAATGGAAGGGAAGAGACAATGAGCGATCAAAAGTTTTTTCTTATGATTTTTTGTTTATTTTTAAACTTTGTTTCAATATCTGTATTTCCTGTATTCGTATTTTCCTATCAGCTTGAAGAATGCGTGTTTCTAATACAACTTTATATTAAATGGAAGAGAAAAAGTCTTCCAGGTGTCTGCTCAAATAAAGAGATAAACAGGTAGAATAATGTAAACAGCAAAAGAAGAAGAAATGGAAAACAATAGATGGAATCTCATGCATTCTTTGGTTACCCAAACATTAAAAAGAACTTTGCAATAGATGTTGGAGGCAATATTTTCAAAGGCCTAAATTCATTCCACAAAGTTGTAAAAATGGTGGGGTGTTTAATTGCAGTGAAAACAAAAGTGAGGGTGAGGAGTTATGATAGAGATGTGCAAAGTGATGTATAGTGTTGTAGATGGATAGAAACATTATCACAGACTTAGGAAGATGGTACCAGGAACTGCTGCTGCCAGGATTGGTCCTAAAAAGTAGCTGTTAATTCCAACATATAAGCATCAGTCCCAGTTGTGATACTCTGACAACATTATTAGAGGTATTCATAGCTATTAGTCACTCCTTGTCATAATAGCCACTTACTATTTTGGGGATCAGATCTAATATATGGACTAGATTGATTGAAGATGACTAGTGAAGGGGTGGGAAGCAAGATGGAAGGCTGTGCTATGATGTTCATGTCATGTTATTAAATGGTTATTTAATTATCCCCAGCAGAGAATAAGATATGATAGCAGGAAACATGGTGATAATATATTTGTTGGCCTAAAGTTTCAAGCTGTCAATTAGATACATATAAAATCTTGCTGAGAAAGTGGTGCAACAAATGCTAAAGTTGTCATAGCAATACTTGCCCCTGTGAGACACCTGTGCCAATATTTCTCAATACAAGCCACTTGCTTTGAGCCCTGAAATTGATTGCATATGTGATAAAAGCAATAAGGAATAGTGAGCAATTCTTTCATCAAAAGCAGACATGAGAATGTTTTGCCAGGAGAACATTTAAAATCATTTGTACTTGATTATTTATCATCTTTAATCAAATGTGATGCTGTCCATAAGGAGAAGAAAGCAAGTCCCATAACAACAGTAATTCTCTAGAAAATACGCTAGTTTTGAATTCCTGAAGGAAGCTTATTAGTATCCAATGTTTCTACAAAAACAGTTTCTTATTAATGAGTATTTCAATGAAGAATGAATGGATACCAACTGCTAAAAAAATGTACTTGTTTTACTGAAGCATTATAGGGATTAGTTATGGTTTACCCATCACTTTGTAAATGTAAAGCCCTTATGTAATACAAGTGTTATTTTTGCATATCCAACAGAGATCCGACCTTGAGAGGAAAAAAGGATTTGTCCAATTCCTAATGGAATATGTCCAATTAAAGAAGTCCATAGAAGAAAGAACAACAATACTACAATTAAAATAAATGTTGCCTAAGAACAAAAAATAACCCCAACCGTCTATTTCAAGTGATTCTAAACATTGTTAGAGTAGCATTACCAGCAGGGAAGATGTGCAAGCTATACATGAATCAAGATAGACAGTTTCTATTAAGGATTGTGATGCAATTTCATTAGATTCAAAGTTCAATAAGAACATGAAACTCTAACAAAACAGAATGCTAATCAATTGTTTTCTCCTACATGTACCTTCTTTGGATTGATGGAGATGACTATTCTAATCTACCACACAACTAGATGTATGACAAAGTTATCTGTTATACTTGGCAGGATGAAAATGAACTATCCTAGGGTAAGCACAGGGAGCTTTAAGATCATTTATTCACTAGTGCAGGTGAACAAGTTTCATGGCTGTTCACATCCAAACATGCTGTATCATTTTAACAATCTTCTATCATTACTATGCATCCAAGATATAAAATATCTCTGCAACTATATGTTTTAAAACACATTTTGAAATCTCATGCAGTGTTGCTCTTTTAGACAAAAATAAATAAATCATAGTATCATAATACATAGTTTATAGCTGGGAAACAGAACAAGACAAAAATTTCAAACTAAGACCAGAGTGGTTGACTTTTTCTATTGACAATATTCATGTAGGCCAAGTGAGAACAGTTGGGATTTATTTAGTATTTGTATATATGAAAATTTTTGCAAAAGACAAAGAGAACAGCAGTGATGAAAGAGCAATATAGTTTGTTATTGCAAATTCTGGGTGAAGTATGGAATCTATGTTTCAGATTAATGAGTATAATGATTTTGTTAAAAATATTTTAAGAGTTGTAATTTAAATATTGGCTACACAAATCTTGTCAATTAATACCATTTTATATTTTGATATAAGTAAGTATTCTTAAGTGTTTTAGAAACTTATCTAAACAATATTTTTTTAAAAAGACTAAAACATGAATTTAAACACTAGCCCGAGAATGTATGAAATTAGTTAATTAAGCACATACTACATAGGCAAGGAATTAGAAACTAAAATGACCAGTATATAAACATTGATGTAAGACTATCTGGCTCAGCCAGACAGAGATGAAAAAATGGGAGAAATTGCACTTATCCTTGCTGGGTAGGATAGCGGCAGTGAAAATGAACATCTTACCAAAATTTTTATTTCTTTTTCAAATGTTACCTATACTTAAAAAAGATGCGAATCTTTTAGAATGGCAGAAGGGTATCAACAAATTTGTATGGGCAGGAAAGAAGCCGAGGGTAAAGATGAAAATAATGCAAGATGTACGTGAGAGAGGAGGCTTGAAATTACCTAACCTAAAATTATATTATGATGCAGTGGTGCTATCCGCAATTAGTGATTGGACCCATTTAACCAACAATAGAATACTGACTATCGAGGGACACGATCTGGTATATGGTTGGCATGCTTACTTGTTATTCAACAAAAAATTGGATAAGAATTTTAAAAGTCAAAGCTTAAGAAATGCTTTACTGCGGGTTTGGAAAAAATATCAATATAAACTAAATGACAAGTTACCCATGTGGGCAATTCCTAGACATGCAATTGAAAATATGAATATAGCACAAAAACAGGATAGAACCACCTACAGACAACTTCTCACTTTGGAAAGGGGGGTTCTACAACTAAAATCTTTAGAGGTATTGAAAGAGGAGAAGGTAGTTTAATGCATATAAAGAGGATATATAATGTACTAATACAGATGGATTCGGAAACAGAACTAGTTAAAGATTGTATGATAAAGTGGGCTCAAAATATTGAAGAACCAATAATGTTGGACACATGGGAAAGAATATGGGTAAGAAATGTGAAATTCACACAAGCACAAAACCTGAGAGAAAATTTTTATAAGATGTTTTATAGATGGCATTTAATCCTAAAAAGCTGGCTTCTATGTACCCGAATGTACAGCCTAAATGTTGGAGATGTGGTTCTCTCGATGCTACATATTTTCATATATGGTGGACTTGTCAAAAGGTTAAGGCATTTTGGATAAAAATGTGGTGGATTATGCAAAATATTTTTAAAAGAAGGATAAAGTTTACTCCTCAGTTATTTTTACTAGGTATATGTACTGAATTTACAGCGGTAGAGACTAATTTGGTTCTGCACTTAATAACGGCAGCAAGACTGTTGGTGGCGCAATACTGGAAGAAGGAAGACTTGCCTACAACTCAAGAATGGACATTGAAAGTTACAAACCTAGCCGAAATGGCTAAAATATTGGCATATCTTAAAGACCATTCAAATGAGAGATATAAACGAGACTGGAAAAAATGGATTGACTATATACAAAACAAATACGGGACTAAGAAATTACAGATAGCCTATGCTTAAGATTAGGAATAATCTAAACTGCTTAAAGTTAGTGCAACAGGAAGAAGCTGAGTCTAATGCAGAGATGTTATTAACTTCTTTTTTTATTTCCTTTGTCTTAATATATTTTAGACTGTATTTGTTAAAAACCTATACCGTGTACGGACTCTGGGAAGTCGGGGGGGGAAGGGAGGTGGGGTGTTAGGGGGGTGGGGGGAGGGGGGATATATAGTATGTGTTAGATTTTAAAGTAACGCGACTGCACTTGTATACTGTTGCTCTTTAATTTCACTGTAAAAATAGGACAAGCTGAATATATTAATAGATAGTAGAAATACACCAAAGGGAGGAGTAGAGGGATAGAAGAAAGAGGGGTAGAGAGGGTGGGAGAGAGGATGGGAGGGAGGGTGAGAAGGAAGGGAGGGAGTGTACTGGGAGAGAGGAGTGGTAGAGGGGGAGGGGAAGTAGGGTAGAGGGGAATGTTGGAGGGAAGATGGAAAGTTGGAGGGGGGCGAAAGAAAGGGTGTATGGAGGGTCCAAGAGGTACATTGGGTTTCTATTTTGGGGGGTATTGTTAACAAGAGGAATGGCTGTGTTTATTGTTTAATGTTATATGGCCCCGGTTATGCACAGTATATATGTGACTGTATGAAATGAAAATGGAAAATAAAAAACACATTTACAAAAAAAAAAGACTATCTGGCTCAGCATAATGCAACAATCATTTATAAGATATGGAAAATTGCTATGTTATTTTTCCTTCAGATCAGGTATTCTATGTTACTTTTAATTTTATAACATTGGTGTTTGTAAATCTTCATTTTCTTTCAAAATATAAGGCCAAGACCTTGAATTTAAAAAAGAAATAATTGTAAAAATAATTTTTTCATCCGTTTGTGAATGAAGACACGATAGATATTACAAGGTTTGAAAGATTCCTTTCTCCGTCATTTATACAAGGACCTAACCTAAACTAAACACACACACAAAGACACACACTCAAACAAACACATATATCTGAACAAATAGTTAAAATCCAGGCATCCTGTTTGACATTCTTCTTAGGTTTCTGGATTATACTGCATATTATAGAGTTCATTTCCTTCAATTTTTTATTCACTTAAATGTTTATAATTCAATAACGTAATGTAACATAACATAAAATAACATATTATAATAACATGTATTGTGGCCTCTTGATTCTCTTTTTCTTTCCTGAAAAGTAATTACGATGGGCAAATAAATGATAACATATACAAAATGCAAGTGGCTGTTTCATAAAACTGCTCAATGTGTTCATATGAAAGGAAAGTCACTTCATTTTGCTTCACTGTAGAAAAAAACTTCCCATTTCCCAAAAAAGGAAAGTTATACTAAGTGCACATGCATCCCAGAAGCAACCAAGAACAGCTATGAAATAGCTACATGATCCTGGAAAAAAGATAGTGATGCTTTAGAAAGTCAGAAATATATTTTGAAGGATCTGAACAATCTTTATGAGCAAGTCTGCAAAATGGAAGGAAACCTTAAAGGTAAAGAAGTTGTCCAAGACTTCTTTTAGAAATTCTGTGTTAACTGAAAAATATCTGCAGGCAATATGACATAAACTACTGATGGAAATCAAAGCATGATTTCCAGAAAATATCTCATGGGAGAAAGCGATAGAGGATCCAGAACTGAAAGCTAAAACAGCTTAATGCAACAACTGAAAAGAATACCGTATTTTCACGACCATAAGCCGCACTGAAAATCCTAAAATTTGATCCAAAATCGGCAGTGCGGCTTATAACCCGGTGCGCTTTATATGTGGAAAAAGATCTCCCAGCTGCTTTGCTCCTCGCGACTGCAATAGATGTCCAGAAGCGGCCCCTGGGGCCAATGGGGACCGGACCCCCAGCTCGACAGCCCCTGTCGCCTCTGGACGTCCACCGCAGCTGTGAGGAGCCGAGGAGAGCGCGGAGAAGAGCGCGCGACGGCCCCCGGCGCTCCGGGAAGCGGGAGAGGCACGCGGCCCGGCCTCTCCTCCCTGGACGCCGCAGCAGCAGCCCCAAGCGCACCGATCCCCGCGCCCTTCGCATCGGGGCATGCTCTTGCAGCACGCCCCGATGCGAAAAACACAGAGATCGGTGCGCCCGGGGCCGCCGCCGCGACGTCCAGGGAGGAGAAATCAAACCGCGCGCCTCTCCCGCCTCCCGGAGCGCCAAGAACCGTCGCGCGCTCCCCTCCACACTCTCCTCGGCTCCCCACAACCGCAACAGACGTCCAGAAGCGACAGGGGCCACCGAGCCGGAAATCCAATCCCCACCAGCCCCCAAAGCCGCTTCTGGACATCTGTTGCAGTCGCGAGGAGCGGCACGAAGGCTCCCGGCGCTCCAGGAAACACCGAAAGCAGCTGGGAGAGGCGCGCGGCCCGGCCTCCCCTCCCTGGACGCCGCAGCAGCAGCCCCAAACTCACCGATCCCAGTGCCTTTCGCATCGGGGCGCGCTGCAAGAGCATGCCCCGATGCGAAAAACACAGAGATCGGTGCGCCCGGGGCCGCCGCTGCGACGTCCAGGGAGGAGAAACCAAGCCGCGCGCCCCTCCCAGCCGCCCTCGGCGCCCCCCGGAGCGCCAAGAACCCTCGTGCCGCTCCTCGCGACTGCAACAGATGTCCAGAAGCGTCGGGAAATGTGCGGCTTATAACCCGGTGCGCTTTATATGTGGAAAAAGTTTGAAAAATTAACGTTAATTGATACTGCGGCTTATAATCCGGTGCGGCTTTTGGTCGTGAAAATACGGTAATTATAAATGCATTCAAAGGTTACCCCTCTGGAGAATAGTCATCAATGATTGGGCATTTTTAATTAATCAAAATATCCTCTGGCAAATACAATTTCCTTACATCTCATAACTGCAAAGCAATATCATTCTTGTGTTCTTTATGAATATTTAAAAAAGCAGAATTTCAAAAAAGCAATACAAAGATGCCAGTGTCCATGCCCTTTTTTATGGAAATTCAAATGCCATGGTCAGTAAAACATGAATAACACACATATACACATAAACATGAATAACACAACACCAAACTACATAAATGGATTTGTGATAAATTTTACGTAAATTATCATAGTAAAAAAAAATCATTAATTTTCAATAACATAAACAAGACATCTATTTAAATATAAACAAGAGATATCCATTTAAATAAAATTAATCGGAAGCATGATATTTTATAATGCATTTATGCTCATTATCAAGTCATTGAGGATCTGCCTAGATGCACACAAAGAGACATATAAAAACAGTATTACTATTTTGGATAGGAAGGCTAAGCTGGCGGGCTGCCCTCCCTGCCTCTCCAACTCCTACCCCCGTCCCTCTCTTCACTTTCAAACAAACTCTCTCTCAAATTGAGAAAGAGTTTGTTTGAGTGAAGAAACAAACACACGTGCACACACACAAACACACACACACAAATTACTTACAATTACTTACAAATTACATTAATTTTGAATTCCTCCCCCTCCCTCTGACCCACATACCTTTTCCAGCTATTTCACAGAATATTTCAACTCTGCTCTTGCCTGCCATCATAAAAATGTAAAAATGTAAAAGGAAAAAGTCAAGAGCTGCTGAGGTCAGGCTGGGCTAGCTGCTGCCAGAGTCCCCAATGGACGACTCTGCTTAACTGTTTAAAAAAAGCCTCTTAAAAACACCCTCTACAGGAGGAGGCAAGAGAACCACGTGCCTCATCTACATAAGGAATTTTTCGGCTTTTAACCCTTGCTTAACTCATAAAGTCAGACTAAATGAGGCACGTGGTTCTCCCGCCTCCTTCTGTAGAGGGCACTTTTTAGAGGCTTTTTTAAACAGTTAAGCACTAAGCAGAGTCATCCACTGTGACTCTGGCAGCAACTACCTCAGCCTTTTTCCTTTTACATTTTTTTTGTTTCATGATGACAGTGGGGAGGCTCTGCCTCCTCTGCTTCTCCTGATATCCAAGACCAGTGAAGTGCAGTCAATTTGAGAGAGAGTTTGTTTGAAAGTGAAGAGAGGGAAGGGGGTAGGAGTCGGAGAGGCAGGGAGGGCAGCCCGCCAGCTTTCTTTCTCTGTGTCCCGGGCAGCCCGCCAGCAGAGGCGGGTCTTTTACCCGCCTCTGCTGGCAGGCTGGTGCTTTGTTTCTTTTGCCCAGAGGCGGGCAGCTCAGGGCTGCAGCCTCTGGGCAAAAGAAAGAAAATGCCAGCCTGCCACTGGCTTTCTTTTGCCCGCCGCTATGTCTGACATGAAGGCAGACAAAAGAAAGCCTGCTGCTATGTCCAGCATAGTGGTGGACAAAAGAAATCCAGCAGCAGGCTGCTGCTTTGTTTCTTTTGCCCAGATGCAGGCAGCTCAGGCGGGCTGCATCCTCTGGGCAAAAGAAAGAAAGTGGCAGCCCGCCGCTGGCTTTCTTTTGCCCGCCACTATGTCCGACATAGACGCGGGCAAAAGAAAGCCAGCAGCGGGCTGGCACTTTCTTTTGCCCGCCTGTCAGAACTCAGGCGGGTGAAAGAAAAAAAACGCTTTAGACAGTGGGATGTCGGGGGAGAAGACTGCCTCACCAGCCATAAACCTCACCGCACGTCACTGGCATGTATGTTTATGGTTATATATTTATTTTCAGAGCAGACATCAGCATTTCAGTTTTTAATGTGTGCCAGTGTGATTACAGAAAAAAGTGACAATAAAGGTTATCTTATCTTACTTTACTTTACCTTACCTTATCATTTTACTTTACCTTATAGTATTTCATCCTATCCTATCCTTAGATACATAACACACACACACACACACACACACACACACACACACACACATTGATAGACATCCATACATTTGCTTCCATTTTATTTAATTTATATGTTCTTAATTTGGTATTGAATTGTATTTGCATTGCATAAGAAATTTAGATTTTTTAGAAATTGATGGAATAAAAAAAATAGCCAGAAGCCTATAACAAAATAAATAATACTGTTATTTATTCTTCTTCAATGTGGCGTCCTCTTTATATCTGATTATATTTACCATTAAAATTACTGAATGAGCTTGAATTAAAAAATTTATAATTTTGTATAATTCTGTAAACTGCTGCGGTGTTTTATTACTGGTCTGGTATGACATATTAGCAGACAAAGAGAAACCAGTTGAAATTAAATATCTGTTTCTTACAGACTTTTCTAATTGAAACTTGTATTAAATTGTTAATTGTGCTAGCACAAATAATACATTTTAATGCTATATGCCATGTGTTGCTAGACTTTTGAAACGAAATAGCCTTGAGAAGGTTATTATTTAAATTCAGCAATGACAAATCCACATCACTTAGAGAGAAGTAAGACTTTCTAGAGAAAAACAGTAACCAAAGTTAAAGATAAAGACAATTGAAATGATATCTAACTTGTCAGACTCAAGCAACCAGAATTAAGTCCAAGAACATATTTTATTGTTGATAATATATATTACAATTACTTGTCAGACTGTCTGCCTTCGTTTGGGAAACAACAGATAGAGCCCTAAGAGTTTGACTTCAGATATTTCCTCCTCAAAACAGTCTTTAACCTGGAATGTCTCTTTACTCCCACTTGAGAGACCCCCTCCCCTTCAGCCAGTGGTTCTACTACATACACATGCCTAGATAAAAACCATTCTAAATTTTCAGAGTGAAGATGAAAAATTACCTGAGGGAATGGCAATCTATAGCTGTGATATTCAAGATACAATATTATAGAAAGTGGGAAAGTTCAAGCATCTTTTCATTTAGTGAAGATCTGAAATTTCATATTTATCACAATGGGCTCAGTAAGATGATAACCCAAACCACCTCTTTATATACTGTATGTTCTTCATGCTGATTGCATTTCTAACCAGTGTAAAAGCAGTCCCTAAATTCCCAGTTAATTACATTTAATGCTAACATTTTAAGGTACTCCAGATCAGGAAACCAAAACCAAGAATATTAACACTACTTTTATGCTAAAATTAGTCACATGACTGCCAAGCCACTCCAACTCAGTCACATGGCTGGCAAGCCACTCCCACCCAGTCACATGGCCGGCAAGCCACTCCCAGAAAGCAGGCCACACCTACAGAAGAGGTTCTAAAAAAATTGAAACTCACCACTGGCAGCCCGTACCGGGGCAAACCGCCTGCAACCCACCACTGTAACACAATTTTGTAAGTCTGAAACATTTATCCTCTTCCCTTCCTTGACCTTCCAGACAACTAGAAAGGTTCAATTCTGAGATATTTTCTTCAACCTCACTCCTTCTTTGGACTCAGATTTCTCTTTTTGGATTATTATGTAGGCCATGACTTTCCCTCCTGTCTCTCAAGATTATTCTCATAGCCCATTATATCTGGAGAATGATGTAAGCTATATATAAAGAGAAAGTAGGAAAGACTTCTGATCAAATTAATTGTATAAACTCATTGTAGTTATCCAACCAACATGAATGAAAGCGATTCAACTTTGCTCAGAGAGAAATGTTGATACATTAATTGCTTAAATAGTTATATATTTTAGTTATATGGTCAAAGAGGTGATAAAATAATGCTGTATCTTTTGTCTCTTTCCATTTATATAAACAACTTAAAGTATTTTTATGATTTTTTTTGCCTGAAATGAAAAGAGGGGAGGGAGAAGGGATGGAGGGAGGGAGGCCTTCAATCAATCAGGATAGAGCTGAAGGGACCTTGGAGGTCTTCTAGTCCAACCCCCTGTTCAAGCAGGAGACTCTATACCATTTCAGATAGATGGCTGTCCACTCTTTTCTTAAAAACCTCGAGTGATAAAGCACTTACAACTTCTGAAGGCAAGCTGTTCCATTGGTTAATTGTCCACACAATTAACAGTGTGGACTGTTAATTAACACAATAGGAAGTTTCGCCTTAATTCCAGGTTGCTTCTTTTCTTGATTAGTTTTCATCCTTGTTTTTGTCTTGCCTTCTTGTGCTTTAGAAAATAAGTTCACCTTCTCCTCTTTGTGGCAGCCCCTCAAATACTGGAATACTGCTATCATGTCCCCCCAGTCCTTCTTTTCTCTAAAGTAACCATACCAAATTCTTGTAACAATTCTTCATATGTTTTTGTCTCCAGGCCGTTAATTATCTTAGTTGCTCTTCTTTGCACTTTTCCAAAGTCTCAACATCTTTTTTTGGTGACCAAAATTGGATGCAATATTCCAAGTGTGGTATTACTAAGGCTTTATAAAGCTACTAATATTTCATGTGATTTTGATTCTATGCCTCAAAGATTGTATTAACTTTTTTGGCTGCCACTGCACACTGCTACCTCATTTTTAAGTGATCGTCCACTAGAACTCCAAATCCCTCCAACCTGTTTTTGAACCAGGTTTCACCTAATCTGTACTTTTATCTTTTTTCCTTCCTAGGTGAAAAACCATGGTTTTCTCCACATTAAATTTCATGTTGTTGGATAGGGCCCATTGTTCAAATCTGTCAAGATCTTGTTTTGATCCTGAGCTTGTCTTCTGGGGTGTTGACTATTCCTTCTATTCCTTATGGAATCCCCATAAGGATAATAATGGCAATATTTTTGACTGAATTATTAATATAACTCGTTATTTGTATCGAGTTTGTTTCACTACGTATATTGGAAATAGTCCTTTTTCCTGTAGTGTTTCCTAGTTTGCATTGAGCTGATTTGTACATATAAAAATATAATATAAGGAAACCCCTTTGGCTTCATTTTCTAAGGACAATGAACCATAATGGATAGAATATAATAAATATTGATATAACTTATATATAATCCAGAGGAAGAACAGTATCAAGAAGCCTGATTAGATACAGTCTGCAGATAATTAACTATAATTAGTTCCTGCTTCTTTTCTTCTTTTTATTTAGTAGACTGCCAGCAGGATGTCTTATTTACTGATGGTTTTCATAATTCAGAAGCTATTTCATTTACAACCTGAAACAACCTAACAGAAGCTAAAATATGCAGTTACCATTGGCATTGTTATATCACCAGGAAGTTTAGCAGCACTTCTGCAGCCCATGCATAATCTATTGCCAAGGGGAACAATTTTGCAGTGCTCCCTGCTCTCACCTCAGCAATCAAGACTTTACTACATTTGTAATTAGTCATGTCTGATCATCAGTACTGAGATTTCTATGATATTTTTGGAGCATCCAAAGTCATTAAAAAAACTGTCTCTGTCTCTAGCTCATGTAATATTCTATCATAAAGCAGGGATTCTATGATGTATTTTCAGAATTATGTCATGGCATTTGTCGCATTTGGGAGTGGTTTTTTTAAATAGGTAACCATGGAGACACTATATGTAGGGGGCACCGGTTGATTTTTAAAATACAAATTAGTTTCCATTAGATTAGATTAGCTTTATTGATTAGCCTAAGTATAAGGTAAAGGTTTCCCTTGCACATATGTGCTAGTCATTCCCAACTCTTGGGAGCGGTGCTCATCTCCGTTTCAAAGCCAAAGAGCTAGCACTGTCCAAAGATGTCTCTGTGGTCATGTGGTTGGCATGACTAAATGCCAAAGGTGCACAGAATGCCTTCCCACAAAGGCAGTTCCTATTTTTGCACTTGCATTTTTACATGCTTTCAAACTTTCAAACTGCTAGATTGGCAAAAGGTGGGACAAGTAATGGAAGCTCGCTCTGTTTTACCCTAACCTTAAGCCTAAACCCTAACCTTAAGTATAGCCATATCAAAATACAAGGTTCAAACACATATTACCAATAAAATCCTATAAAAACAATTTAAAAGAAGAATAGGGTAAAATGCAATAATTATGGGATAAAATACAATAATTTAATACATGAATACGTAAAAAAGAATAAAATAACATAAAATTATATTTCTGTATCACCCCTATGTAGCTTCCATCATTGCTACCTGGTCTTATTCTCCCCACCCCACAATATAAACATACAGTTAGAAACTCATCAGAACACATATACAGGTAGTATTTATTTATACTGGTGCTCTGTCAATATATCTTATTTTATCTAATAAAACTGTGGGAGTATTTCAGAGTAACTAATATGTGTGTTAGAACTATAATTTTTGGTGATTGCTCAACCTTCTATGTTTGCAGTATTCAATCTGTTCTCTAATTGCTATTTTAGTTGATCAGGTGTACTATTTTATTGGGCAAATCATGAATAAACGTATAAATAAGTTTAAAGGCAGAACATTATTGCAGAAAGCTGATGGAAGTTTTCACTGTTCATTTTTAGTATTTTTTTTCAACTTCTGCTCAGAATAACCCAGCCAGTAATTTTATTTAGGGATAAAGATGTTTTACATAAAGTTGTAACTAGGAAAAAAATTATCATTGGTTGATACGCATGGAGGCACTGTTCAAGCTATATTTAATTTTGTTATAAAGTTACAATAGATTATTTGTACTTTGGTATGCACCTATCCCTATATGACCTCAAAAGTATTTCATAGTACAAACAATTTATAAATCTGGAAGCATTTGGACTTTACTTTGAGCAAAAAATAATATAACAAAAGTCTTGTTGATTTTATAGATTTATATTTATCTTTATTATTGCTCATTGCTATTTAAAATGGGATTCTTTCAAATGAAAACTTAGTAGTTGCCTTCTCATTTCTTCCCTTTTCCTCTTCATTTTTTCATTTTCATATCAATCTTGCTTCACAGATTAAATTTACCACTGTTACCTTTTAGATCTGTTTATATTAATGGGATTATTTTTCTTTACTGCTGTTATGCAGTATAATAATTTATAATTGTCTGCAAACTGCACAGTTGATGTGCTGCTTAGCTGGTCTTTCAATTCATTAGTAAAGATGTTAAATGCAGTTGAGCCTAACCTGAACCTCTGAAGTACCACAACTCATTTTTTTTCAAATGTAATGGTTCAGCATACAATAGAAGAAAAGAGAACTTCAGGTAATATCCTGAATATTCTAGAACAATTATTGCAACCATAAGAAGTGTGTTCAATGATATTTTACCAAAAATATTTCTTAAGAACTACTAGTCATATTCTGCACATTAAAAGCAATAATCATGGTTAGGTTAAAATGCAATAGAATTTTCAAGGACTATAAGATTTCATTTTTCTATAGGCTGAAAGCACCTGCTAGTAAAAGATTATTTCTACCATGAAAATCATATAGTTGCCTCTAGCATTAATATTCAGAACTGTCACATACTACTTTTTTTGCTCCTCCAAAACAACCTCCCTGTTAATTAGTAAATATAGTCAAGTTATTTATGGGGCCCACAAGTATACAGAAATTAATTTTCTATATGCCTAGGTAGGACTAAATGTTACACGCTTGAGGACACAACCAGTTGCATGGATTTTTTCAATGACATTATGGAAAAACCCTATGTAATCTCTATTCTAGATTGTATCATTCATATACAGTAATTCAAGACACAACAAGACCTCTATGGGTCTAACATGTCCATTAGGAGAAAATATTGTGTTTGGAGAGATTTTTGTTTATAGAAATGGGTAGAGAATTTTTATTAAATTTCTGTTTGAATAGGACTATAGGGTAATGTAACTAACATGAATAATGGAGTAAGGACAGAATTAGTGAGATTTTTAGACATAGATCAGAGTTAAACTCCAGAATATAATCCATAAACTAGATCCCAAGTTTTTAAGGCTCATTCTCAAAAGATTTCCCAAATGGGAAACCTTTCAGAGACATTCTAACTTATTTCAAACAAGCTTACTACAAAATTGTCCCCCAATGAGTGTATGTTTATGTGTGTGGCTAAGGGATTATTTCCTTTTCTTTTAGGGGATGCAGTAAAAATACACAGACACAGACACACACACACACACACACACACACACACACACACAGACAAACACACACACAGAGAGAGACAGAGACAGAGACAGACAGACAGACAGACAGACAGACAGATTTAATGTCTAGGTATGATGGATTTTATATATTTCAAAAGCAAATCAGTTGGGCATAGGAATAACTTTAAAGCAACACAATATTTTGAAAACAATACCATGAATCTCTCATGTCTGCAATCGCTCAGAACTGGAACATTGAGTATAACAGATAGAACAGACTTTCTAATAGTGTAATATATTTCAAAAGCACAGTACAGGTAATCCTCGACTTATGACCAAAATGAAGCCCGAAATTTCTGTTGTTAAGTGAGACATTTGTTAGGTGAGTTTTGTCCCATTTTACAACCTTTCTTGACCCAGTTGTTAAGTCGATCACTACAGTTGTTAAGTTAGTAACCCGGTTATTAAGTGAATCTAGCTTCCCAATTGACTTTGCTTGTCCACAAAAGGGAATCACATGACCTTGGGACACAGCAATGGTCATAAATATGAACCAGTTGCCAAGCATCTGAATTTTAATCACATGATTATGAGGATGCGACAGGGATCATAACTGTGAAAAACAGTCACATTTCACTGTTTCAGAAGAGAAGGTGTGGGAGGAGTAACAGTTGGGTATTAACCAAGCCTTCTTGCCTATTGGAGACTGAGGTAATCTTTTGGAGCCACACCTACTGACCTCCTCCGACTCCCCCAGATTAACCTCAGTCTACGGCCTGAAAGGAGTGTTTCTCCGACTCTCCCTTCTCTTCGAAGACTTAGGAGTTTTTCTTTCAGGATCTTAGCAGCGATTCTTAGCAGCAAGGATTATTCTTCAGACCTTCTAATTCCTCACCTCTCCTCTGCTGTGCTCCGCGCCGCTGGGAAAAGCCTCGTCGCTAGCCAGTGTGTATGCACGCGCCCCGTGCGACCGGCTGGTCGCGTAAGAGGGGGGAAGAAGCCTCCGCCCTGCAGAGACGATCGGAGCGGCTGTGAAGCCTCAGGAAGGCAGAAGAGGACCTGCGAGGCCCGGGGATCCCTGGAGATCGCCCCCATGATCCCTAGCAACAGGAAGATCGGACCGCAGGTCGGCGGTCACCATCTTAAGCCAGTCGCCATTTTGGAGCACGTGGGTGAGCACGTGATCAGCTTCCCTACGGAGGTCGGAAGCGCTCAAAGGCACCAGTGAAGCCGGAAGAGGCTTCTCCCAGGCTCTACCCCGCCGGTGATCCGGGAGGTAATCCAAGGCTGTGCCTGCCGGCAACTCAAGCCACAAACCTCGCGGAAGGAGAAAAGGAGCAGATTCAAGCCTCGGGAGGCAGAATCTGTCCTTACAGCCGGCTGCAGAGAGGAGGAGGTTGGTGATCTTCTAACTGTGAGTAATGGCGGAGGCGACGAGAAGCAGGGACGCCAGGCCCAGAGCCCCAGGGGGTGTAGACCCAGAGGAGGGGACAAGGCCAGGGCTCCTAAGAAAGCAGCCCCCAGAAAGGAGGCCAGATCAACCAGAGCCTCGGCCAGGGACTTCAGGGCAACCATCAGCCCTTCCCCCTCCAGATCACAATCTCCCCGCAGGCCTCCGGCTCGGGTTGAGGCCCGGGCAGCATCTCCAGCTTCACCGCGGGGCTCCCATAGAGGGCACAGCTCCCTATCACCCCCCCTTTCGCCGCCCCCCCAGCAGAGTCGAGAGCGGATCCCTTTGGGCGCAGGGCCACCAGCCCAGCCAGGCCTCGCTTGGCTCCTCTATCCCCAGAGCCCAGAGATTATTCCCAGCCTCCAGAGCTCCAGCCTGCCCTGCCTGATCTCTCCAACAGCTTCCAGGACATGCTAGCTAGGGCCTTGGCCCAGGTAATGGCATCCAGCTTAAATCAGCAGCCCCAGAGCTCTAGGAGCAGGCCCACACAGGAACCTCCCAGGAGGCAGCTTGAACGCCCCAGCACTTCGGCTGCTAGGGAAGCCAGGTCTCCCTCCCCTTCCATGGCTAGCGAGGCATCCGACCTGGAGGAGGGAGAATTGAAGGAGGTGTCATTCTCAGAGGATGAGGACCCCCAGGCAGAGCATGATTCCACTGTGGCTGGCCTTTTCCCCCCCTCCTTATTCAGTTCCTTGCTACGCAAGGCAGCTGCCACAGCGGACATAGATCCACCCCTGGATCCTAAGCCTGCAGCCGAGTCTTCTGGCAAGGGTAAGAGTAAGAAGAAAAAGGGGCCCTTCCACAGACCGCCCGTGGCTAAGGAGGAGATCCCCACGCCTGAAATGTTCATGGAGATTCTCAAATCGCAGTGGGTAAAACCAGGGTCTTTCCCCATCCCAGGGGCAAATGAAAGAAGATTTTACAATTTTAATCAGACTTTTGCCCAGGCTCTCCAGGTTCCTGAAGTGGACAATCCAGTTGCCACCCTGGCAGCAGCCTTGACGGTTGTCGCAAGTGACACTGCCAACTGCCTCAAGCCGGAGGACAAGAAGGCAGACATCGTCCTGCGCAAAACGTTCCAGGCTATCACCTGGGCCATCAGGGTGGCCGCCTCTGCTTCCTTCTTTAACAGGTCCATGGTCCTATGGTTGGAGCAGCTGAGAGACAGGACTCCGGCCTCAGAGGTTCGCCTGCTGCAGGACGTATCCAAGATGCTGACGGCAACGCAGTTCTCAGCGGGCGCCACTCTGGATGCGGTAAAGTATGCATCCCGCGCTATGTCTTCCTCAGTCGCTTCTAGGTGCCTACTCTGGTTACGCCACTGGCAGGCGGAATCCCGGATGAAGTGGCACCTGACGGGGGCAGACTACACCGGGGAGAAACTATTTGGGATGGTGCTGGATCCTATCCTCGTGGAGGATAAGAACAAGCGGAAGGTTCTGACGACAACAACCAGACGCTCGGACTTCCGCCACGCGCCATACTCCAGAAGGACCCCGTACAGACCACCCAACGGGGACAACCAGAACCAGAGGTACCAGAACCCCAGGTTCCACAGGCAAGGGGATAGACAGTTCCAGAGAGACAGATTCAGGGCCAGCAGCAGGGCAAGCAGCCCTTTCGAGGGGGAGGCGGTCGCCCCTTCCGCAGATTCAAGTGATCCGGGCCCGGATCTCCCCATCAGCGGTCGCCTCTCCCTGTTTGCGGATGCCTGGGAACATATCACCTCAGATGAGTGGGTACTCCAGACTGTAAGGCTTGGGCTACACCTGGAGTTTCGTTCTCTCCCCCCCCCCAGCAGGTTTCGCACCTTCGCCCCCTCCACAGACCCGGCCAAGCGGGCCCTTAAGGCCAAGGCCATTAGACATCTTCTTGACATCAGGGCCATCAAAAGAGTCCCAGAGGGGGAGGAGGGCTCCGGGTTCTACTCGAACCTCTTCTTAGTTCCTAAGAGCTCAGGGGGGTGGAGAGCCATCCTGGATCTTAAGCTCCTGAATTCCAGGGTGGTATACCGCAAATTTAAGATGGCCTCCTTAAAATCCATTCTGGAAGGCATCCGGCCGGGCGATTTCCTAGCCTCTATCGACCTCACAGAGGCATATTTACACATCAAGATCGCCCGGAACACTGTAAATTCCTCAGGTTTTCACATGAAGGGATCCATTTCCAATACAGGGCCCTTCCCTTTGGTCTGGCATCAGCCCCCAGGACCTTCACCAAGGTCCTAGCAGCAGCAGCCGGTCACCTACGCTCCCTCCCAGTCTGTTTGTTCTGTTATTTGTACGACATCCTCGTCTTAGCCAGGTCTCCCGATTTGACTGAATGGAACCTGAAGATCACCATTGACACCCTTAGGGCCCTGGGCTTTTCCATCAACTTGGGGAAGAGTCACCTGGTTCCATCCACCAGGCTCCTTCACTTAGGGTCCATTATCGATTCTGTGGCTGGGGAGGTCTTTCTGTTCCAAGATCGCAAGGACAGCATCGTTAAGATGATCCTTGAGGTTCGCAAGTTACGCTCTGTCCCTGTAGTTCTTCTTTCCAGGCTCCTGGGGAAGTTCATCTCATGCATAGGGATCGTGCCATGGGCTCGACTACACGCCAGGGAGCTCCAGTGGTTCCTACTACCCCACCAGAGAACCGGGACGAGCGACGCCACCTTCAGGATCAGAGTGTCACCCCAGGTACTGCTATCCCTCCGCTGGTGGCTGTCCCCAGCCTTGAACAGGGGTTGCCTTTTCAGAGAACCGACGAGGAGGACCCTCACCACAGACGCAAGTCTCTTTGGCTGGGGAGCCCACCTGGAGAATCAGATCGCCCAGGGCCGCTGGACCTCGACAGATCTACGAAACAACATCAACTGGCTGGAACTCAGAGCCATCCATCTGGCCTTTCGCCACGGACATCACATTCTGGTCCTGACCGACAATGTAGCGGCCAAGGCTCACGTGAACAGAAAGGGTGGCACCCACTCCAAGGCCCTTCGCGACGAGGCCCTGCAACTGTAGAACTGGGCAGAGAGGCACCTACAGTCCATTAAGGCCGAGCACATCTCCGGAACAGAAAACCATCAGGCAGATTGGCTCAGCAGGGAGACGGTGGACAACGGAGAGTGGCAACTCCATCCCTCGATCTTCCGTCAGATCTGCGAGAGGTTCAGTCATCTGACAGTGGACCTCTTCGCGACCCCGCAGAACGCCCAGCTGCCAAAGTTTGTTTTGAGGTTTCCGACCAGGGGAGCCATGGACACGGACGCCCTTCGTTGCAGATGGCCACCAGGTTTTCTTAACGCCTTCCCCCCCTTCCACTCATTCCCGGGGTCCTGAGGAGGGTGGTGATGGAGGGAGCAGAGATGATAATGGTGGCTCCCTTCTGGCCTCGCCGCCCCTGGCTGGCAGACCTTGTGGATCTGTCCACAGCTCCCCACTGGAGGATCCCAGCGGGGGTGGTGGCTCTGCATCAGGGGTATCTGGAGCATCCGGACCCAGAGTGGCTCCATCTGACCACCTGGCGATTGAGCGGGAACAATTAAGGGAGGCTCAATATTCCGAGAGTGTCATCAGAACAGTAGAAGCATCCAGGAGACAGTCCACCATATGCATCTACAACGCCTCCTGTGTGGCCTTCGCGGACTGGTGCCGAGCTAAAGGTCTCTGCCCAACTGCAGCCTCGGTTCCACAGGTCCTGGACTTCCTCCAGGAAGGGCACAAGAAAGGTCTAGCCACTAGTACACTCAGGCGACAGGTCTCCGCCCTATCCACAGTCCTAGGGGGAGTGAATGCTCCTCCTTTGTCCCAACATCCAGTCTTAAAGCACTTCCTCAAGGGGGCGGCGAATCTGAAACCCTCAGTGGTCCATCGATTCCCCACCTGGGACCTTCCCACGGTCCTTCAGGCCCTCACGGAAGCCCCGTTTGAGCCCCTGAGAGAGGTCTCCTTTCAACTACTAATCATCAAGGTTGTCTTCCTGGTCGCCATCACCTCAGCCAGGAGAGTTTCCGAAATCAACGCTCTCTCCAACAGGGCGGACCTCTGTACCTTCTTAGATAACTGGGTCATCCTCAGGCTTCACCCCGCTTTCATGCCCAAGGTTAATTCCCCCTTTCACAGGGCTCTAAAAATTATTCTCCCGAACTTCTGTCCTCACCCTTCTGGTGAGAGGGAGAAATCCTGGCACAAGCTGGATGTCAGGAGGGCCTTGCACATATACCTGAAGCGCACGGCCCCCTTTAGGCGTTCGGAGGCCCTGTTCGTGTCTTATCAGCCTTCCTCCTGGGGAGCCAAGGTCTCTCCGGCCACCATCAGCAGATGGATTAGAGCAGCCATCTCGCAGGCCTACAGGGCTCGAGGACTTCAGGTCCCTGAGGGCATCACTGCTCATTCCACTAGAAGTGCAGCCACCTCAGCAGCCTGGTCCACCCAGGCCCCCATAGAGGAGATCTGCCGGGCGGCTGCCTGGGCTTCTCCTTCTCCCTTCATTAAACATTACAGACTGGATGCCTACGCTTCTGCGGAGGCTGCCTTTGGTAGGAGGGTACTGCAGGGAGTCCTGGACTCTCCAGGGGGCTCAGGCCCAGCTAATCCCTCCCAGGACATCTAGCTTTGGTATATCCCAACTGTTACTCCTCTCACGCCTTCTCTTCGGAAACTGGCAGTTGGACTTACCTGAACTGCATGTTTAGAAGAAAGGCGTGGGAGGAGTCACTTCCCTCCCATTCTGGGCACCCCGCGCCTAGGGGGGCCTGAGTGAGTCCAGGTTCAGCGATAGCGGTTAGGAAGGATATGTGTTGGCTGTTCTTGTTTGTCCTTCCTTTCAGATTCTGCTACGATCCATCGGTTAATCTGGGGGAGTCGGAGGAGGTCAGTAGGTGTGGCTCCAAAAGATTACCTCAGTCTCCAATAGGCAAGAAGGCTTGATTAATACCCAACTGTTACTCCTCCCACGCCTTTCTTCTAAACATGCAGTTCAGGTAAGTCCAACTGCCATTTTCAATGCGGCTGTAACTTTGAATGATCACTGAATGAACTGTTGTAAGACAAGGACTACCTGTAGATCCTTAAAGAAACCTGCTTTTGTCTTGGAAAAAATGCTTGCAGCTCAGCTGACTCTTCAAAGTTGCTTGTACCAGCTTTTCCCTTGCCCTCTTTCTAGCTACTTGATCTCTTCTTTGTGTTTTAGAATTCTTTACAACCTTGAAGATTTTTTAGACACAATCCTCCCTGCAGCTGATTCACTGGGAAATTTCCTCATCTATCAAACCATCATCCCCTTTCTCCTTGTCGGTTGAGATACCAACTGATCCTTCCGATTTTTGTCCCAGCTGCCCCTGTCCCCTTATTGGTGGGAATTGCAACTGGGCAAAGTTTTGCTTACTTACAAATGGCCTTTCTGCCACTCCTGACATTTGTATATTTTTCTGTCTCAAAATTTTATCCTTAAGCTATCTCTTTCTATGTCAACCTTTTCCTTTTGTCTTTTATCTGTTTTTTTTAAATCTAAACATTACTTTCCAAGTCATCTGCTCATCTGTTCCTGTCTTTTGAAACCCCCACTTCTCCAGTACATTTGGATCAGTAAATCAGTTAAAGGTGATATATTGTTTGGCCAAGATTATTTTTGTACCATTTCTTATAAGCTTTTTCTAGTTCATGTGTTATAGGTCTTGGCACTCCTTTTTAATTAATGAGTTATTCTTATTGCCAAAATATTGTAGCTATCTAGGTATAGAAGGTTTGAGGTGGTCACAATTATAGTTTGTACTGTTGGGAAGTAAAAGCCTAACAATTTAATAAAATAATCATAAAGTTAACCTTTGGGTTATTTTTATTTTTCCAAATGAAAGCATGCCGTTTTCACAACAAGGTCACATATTATAGGAGCTGTGATTTTTTTTCCAGCCAGAACATTTATGAAATCTGGATCAACGGAAGACTGACCAAAGACATACAGTATTAATAAATTAAATGATGGTGTTGGAAAAATGGTTGTGAATGCCTTGAATTTAAAGAAAAATAAATTCTGCTAAACCGAATGAAGCAAAACCAATCCACTCTCTGGACATCCTTAGCTTAAATGGTGTAAACACAAAATGTGAAAACAAGAGTCACTGAAGACCCTGATGCTTGGAAAAATCGAAGGCCATCAACACAGTCTGAAAGAAGCCAAGATTGCTAGGTGCTAGCATGGAACAACAATATGCATACAAATGAATGTGCATGTGCACATGTATCCATGCAACTTCAATTTACTATTCAGTATTTCCCGCAATGGGATAAATATTTCCCAAATTTGCTTTATAGTATAATGCAAGTTTGATTGTTTCCTTTTTATAAGATTTACAATGATTCAGTTAATGCAAGGAGTATAGCAAACAATCCACTCTTTCCTCATTGATAAAATACAAGATAAGATGAGAAAACATGTGTATTGGTAGAACACTATGTCTTCAAGTCTAGAAAGCTTTGTTCCTGAACAAATTTTGTTTTCTGTTGTTGGAAAGTAAAGTCCATCAATCTATTTAAATATTCATACCCTTAACTTTGTCTTTGTCCATTTCCCCCCAAAATATTAAAACAAATAAAAGGCGCAATGGGTGGTAAATAAAGAAATATGGAGCACAGTGCATTTTGAGGGCAAGCATCTTCAATAGGACATGAAGATAAATCCATACTGAAACCATATTTGGAATGCTGAGGTCCAATACCCTAGAAGCTTTCTTACTGGGGAACTGTTTATCTAATACTGTTTAGAGATAAAAGACCATACATTTATTGGAACATTCATATCCTAACTTCAAGGGTATGAGGAATCTTTTCTAAGTGATGAGATCCTTTCCCTAGAAATAATTTCACATCACATGTCATATTCAAAGTCAGCGGTGTTCACCCAGATCAAACTTTTGTCAGTTTGAAATCATAATCACCAAGATCAAACAAAGATCTTAGTCAAAATATCTATGGAAGCAGAGTCAATAAACCACAAAAGTGAATCAAGGAAATATTTTAATCTCTGCTCTGAAAATTCTGAACTGATTATTGATAGGATCATGAACTCACCTGAGCTTTTGTGTAAATGGAGTTCACTTAATAATCCAGCTGAGATGAAGTAAAGGAAGACAAATAAATCTAAATAATTTCTATTCTATTATGTTCTATTATTTACTGTATCTATTATAAAATCCATTATCAATAAAACCTAGCAAACATATATTAAAAAAATGCCAGATACAGTTGGCTCTCAAACTGACAATAAAAATAAAATGATACAGAGCTCAAGTGATTTCTACAAACTTGGAATTATCAAATAAAAGTCTCATTTCTGTGTGTCTACTAGTCTTACTTTAGAAGAACTATTGACAGATGCAAAGATAACCGTTTCTCTAACATCACTTAAGGTACTTCAGTTCAAAGTTATTTTGAAGCTTTAAGATGATATAATAATCAGCATTTGTATAACATATAGTCAGAATGTGGATGTGGTGATGCATGAAATGGGGCAGTAATAAAGCTTTTGTATTTATTTCACTTGGCACAATCTCAATAACATACTAATTATTACTAGTTACTAGACCAACAAATAACAGTTCTCAATTCAATGTTGTATTTGTTTATACAATTTACTGAAAGACATATTTTTTCTTTAGGATACAAGTACTGTATTATAAAAAAGAGTTATATTATTCTCCTTTTGCAAAAAAGAATAGAATGCTTATGATAGCTTGAAAAATTATGAACATATAGTGGAAGAGGTTTTTTAGGGCAGAGGCCTGATGGTTATAATCTAAGCTGGCAACACTCTGTCCATGCATAATTCACCTGTGAAACTAAACAATAAAAATATGGATTTTTCTATAATATGCAAACTGCAAATAGATATAAAATCTGATATGTAAATATTCAAGCCATTCTGTAGCTAACAATGATATGCAGGCATACCGGTAGTAAGGTCAAAAGAAAAGGAGGTGAAAGTGATGATGGCAATGGCAGTAGTTGTGATGCTGATGGTGGAGAAAGATATGGAGACATTCCAATATATTTGGAGAATCCCAAATAGAAGAAGATTGTTCTAAGACCACTATGTGCCTTCCCAATCTTTGCTCAGAGTTTAGACTGTTCTTTTAATAAAATCAAATGGGAAAAAAAAGCTTTTACAGAGAAATCATAGTAGATGCAGAACATCCTGAATATAGCAATAGCAATAGCAGTAAACTTATATACCGCTTCATAGGGCTTTCAGCCCTCTCTAAGCGCTTTACAGAGAGTCAGCATATTGCCCCCAACAATCTGGGTCCTCATTTTACCCACCTCGGAAGGATGGAAGGCTGAGTCAACCCTGAGCCGGTGAGATTTGAACTGCTGAACTGCTGATCTAGCAGTAGCCTGCAGTGCTGCATTTAACCACTGCGCCACCTCGGCTCGGAATATCCTAAAACATTGAGGTAACCCAGGAATTCTCTTACATAATCAACCCTATGATAGAGAAGGTGGCTCTTTTTTCAGCACTGATATTTTGTCCCAGAAAAGACAGAATACGGCTTCTATGTGAATGCTCTCTTCTGTGTGAATCATGAAGGTATGAATGATGTGCCTTACCCATTAGCTTCTTTTAAAGAAAGCAGTTCTGCTTATGCATAAAAGCCTCTTTGGATAGTTGAAATGAAGAAGCATCATAACCACCTCTGCTTTATTTCCAAGTGCTTTTCACTTCAAAGCTTTTCTTTGAATACTTCCTCAAAGCTTCATCAAATTGAAATACCACTTTGAAGCAATATGACTCCTACCCGATACCAGGATATGTCTTTTCTTATTCTTCAGAAGGCAGAATTAGTTTTTCTGCTAAAGGTTGAAAAGTCAGTTGCATGAGCAAAGTCAAAGATATTGTAGCTGGTAGGATCTTAAGCAAACATAAGAAAAGGGATTATAAATAAAAGGATCACAAGATCTTGGTTTCTAACACAACTATAGATCCACTAATTCATTTAAATGCTGATATTGATCTGCCAGCCATTCAGTGAGCTCAGTGTCTGTTGACTTGTACATTATTTTAGGTGTTCCCCTTTCTATGTAAAAATGGGGAAAACGGAAGTCGACCTGAAGTTCTCCAGCTGGACAGACGTGGGGGATGTGAGCTCTGAAGTGTCTCACATGAACCCTGTTTGACAAATTGTCTCTGAGATCCATTTTTGGCTCAGCACCCCCCTGTGGGGGTGGAGGTGAAGAAGAGGCAGCATCTCATCAGAGGGAGTGCAACAGGTCCCTCATAGGTCAGAGATTTGCCCTCTGAATCGGAGCCGGGGCAGCAGCATGGCAACATGCTGCACAAGAAGCTGGCTCCAAGCCAAAGCAGCTGAACAGGAATGTGCAGAGGTGAGATGAAAGCCTGGTAAGATCTATTAACCCACAGTTATAAATCAGAATTTGGAAAAGGCAAAGAACCTTGAGAGCATAAATAATATTGATGGACAGATTGGGATTTTTGCAAAAAGAAAGAAGGGGAAAATGGAGGGTTGAATTACTAGCCCCAAAGAGAGCTATTTGCTTGAAATAATTTGGACAGAAAGGAGAAAGAAGAGAAGTGACAAACCCACTTAAGCACAACCCACTTAAACACAAAATCTAAATTTAGTTTTGGACTTGAAAAGTTTGTGTTTTTAAAGGAGTCTAGAAGCGTGAAGATTTGCTTCGGCTGAGTGTCTTTTAACTAACATATCTTAAGCAACTCCAACTAATGAGAACTGGAATACAACAAGGGAGAAAGATCAAGAAAAAAGCACCATCTCCTTACTGACAACTGATAACCTAATCTTGCCTGTGTGGGAAATTTTAATTAACCAACTGCCATAAATCAGAAATTGGAAAGGCAGGAGGAAAGAGAAACATACCCAAATTTGGCTATATGAAAGTTTGTTTCAATTAATATATTTTGAGCAATTATAACCAAAAAGAAGCAGAAAGTATCAAGGAAAAAATAATAACAAAATCAATAACTGGGGAAATACAAAGTCTTTTTTTTTCTTTTTTGTCTGCAAAAGATCAAGATGGCTCCAGCTTCTCTTCCATTTTCACAGTAGCTGAATTAACTAAATTTAAGGTGGACCAGAATTTTGAAATAAGATTGGTATAACTAACTGCAATTTTGGAACTGGACATTAAGGAAGAACAAAAGACCTGTCGCCCTGCCCCACAGCAGCTGAAGTAGATACATTTAAGGTGGACCAGAATTCTGAAATAAGAATTGTATAACTAATTGTAACCTTGAAACTGGAGATTATGGAAAGGTGGGAATTTGAAGAACTATGTGAAATTATAAAAAATATGCATAAATCATTAGAATCAAGCCTAAATAGAATTCTGAATTCAGAAAAGCATGTATTTAAGGAAGAAGGGAAGGAAGTAGGGGGGAAGAGACAATGAAGAGGTAGAAACGGTGGGAAATAAAAAGCAGACAAAAAACTCCATAGGGCTTGGCAGTGGTATAGGGAAAATTGTAATGGGGGATCTTTCCCAACAAAAGGGAATAAAAAGTTGAAGAAGATGTTTTGGAGGTTGACAGTGGCATAAGGAAAATTGAAATAGGAGGTTACGCCCCCAACAAAGGGAAATATAAAAGATCTTTTTGATGGAGGCTTGGGGGAAATTGAAGATGGTAGACATATCAAAACAAAGAAAAGGGAGAAGGCAGGAATAGAGAAGTGGGACAAAAGACTTATTAGGAAAAAATCAGACAATTAGAAATTGTTATATGGGAAAATACAAAGCTGAAATAAGGGGTTTATTCCTAAATATGACAATAAAATGGAGTTGTTTGTTTGAGATGTTTGAGATGTTTATTAACATTTGTAGGCCGCCCTTTTCCCTGAGGGGACTCAGGGCGGCTCACATAAAATCAGGGAGGGGAAATACAAACAGTGACATAGACACATATAATAAAAGTAATAAGCAACATACATTCATCATTCGGGAGGGGCAACTATCCTTGTCCCCAGGCCTGACGGGCTAGCCAGTTCTTAAGGGCTGTGCGGAAGGCCTGGACGGTGGTGAGGGTACGAATCTCCACGGGGAGTTCGTTCCAAAGGGTCGGGGCAACTACAGAGAAGGCCCTCCTCCTTGTAGTTGCCAGCCGGCACTGGCTGGCCGATGGAATACGGAGGAGGCCCAATCTGTGAGATCTAATTGGTCGCAGGGAGGTAATTGGCAGAAGGCGGTCTCTCAAGTATCCAGATCCACTACCATGCAGGGCTTTATGGGTGACTAATAGCACCTTGAAGCGCATCCGGAGATCGACAGGTAGCCAGCGCAGCTCATGGAGGATAGGTGTTATGTGGGTGAACCGAGGTGCACCCACAATCACTCGCGCGGCCGTGTTCTGTACTAGCTGAAGTCGCCGGATGCTCTTCAAGGGCAGCCCCATGTAGAGCACATTGCAGTATTCCAGCCTAGAGGTCACAAGGGCCTGAGTTGCTAACTGACTGAATATGATAATGGAAAGATAATTAAATAAAGGTTAAAACATATGGAATATGGACAAATATGAAACTGATATGGGGAGATTGTAAAGCAGAGGTTTCTGATTCACTTTTATTACATGATAATTAAACTGAGTTGCTAATTGATTGAATATGACAATAGAGGGACAATTAAGCATTTATAGACAATTAAGGTAATCTAAACCAAGATGTGGAAAAATGGAGAGGGAACATGAAATATACTTACAATGGGAAACTATTGAGATTTAAAGACAGAATTACAAAGTGGGGGCATGTAAGGATGTATAATTATATAAACATAATGATGAGAATAGCTGAGAATTGTAACCAAGTCTACATCTCAGCCAAAATGAGGTGTGTGTGTGTGTGTGTGTGTGTTAAAGTATAATGACTATGAATGTATACCTTTTTGTTCTCTCTTTTTTAAAAAAGAAAGAGGAAGATATATGTTAAAATTAAATATGTATACTGAAAAGGAAATATAAATAACATCAACATAAAATGGAACTCGTTCAGAAGCTGAAATACACAAAGTAAATGAGATGAAGAGTGTGAAGTAGAGGAAACAGATAAGGGAAGAAGAGAAGGATAGGAGAAATGGCAGGGGGGGAAGAGGAGGAGAGAAAGGAGGAGTGGAAAGGGGAGAGAGGAGAAAGAGAGAGGAAGGGGAACAGTGATGGGTTACGACCGGTATGCCTGCTGGGAGCACCCGGTACTTTTCCAGTACAGAGCGTACAGCGCCTGTGTGACGCTCTGCCAAGCAGCTGGAACGTCACAGACAGTAAGTATGCATGCACGCGCTGCACATGTTCATGTAGTGGACGCTGGGCTCCATTGCACCATACCGGTTGCAACGTGATCTGGAACCCACCACTGAAAGGGAAGTAGAGAAGAGAAGGGTGACAAAGGGAAGAAAGGAGGTGGGGAGGGGGAGGAGAGAAGGAGAAGAAAGTGACAAATATGGTGTATGGAGATCAGAAGAGCCAATAATTTTTTTGGGAAGTTGATGGTAAGAGGAATTGATGTAAACATTTAATAATACAATATGATGTTGACTATGTAAGTGTATACATGTGGTTATATGTTACGAAAATGAAACAAAATAAAAAACTTTATATATAAAGAAAAAAATCAGACAAAAGAAATGGGGCAATCAAATAATTATTCTTTAAAGCTATATTTTGTTCTAGACCTAAAGAATTAAAAATCCATACCAATCTTTATAGATGTGACTGGACATTCTCCCATTTCTTATTATTTTTAATGAATAGCACACCTTTTAAAAATATTATAAAACTGCATTTGAACAAAATCACTACACCTACAGTATATATGAAATCTGACAATATATATCATTAAAGAAGAGGCTAGTCATTTAATTCAATTGAAAACATTGTTTTTTATTTTAAATTAAAATTCAAAATACCCTATCAGGTTTCAAATTTGTAGTAAGTAACTTTTAAAATGTATCCTATTGGAAGGAAGGGAGGAAAGGAATTACAGCCTTTAAAAATATTATGATAGGACAGTGCAAGGGAAAAAAGAAATTTTGAATGTTATTCATTTCAGAGAGAATCAGGAATCTTCACAATTAGTAACATTTATTTAAAAATCCAACATTTTTAACAATTTGGACTAAACCTGATAGGACATTGGTTTAAGGAATTGAAACCAGTTCTACCATAGTGAAGAAGATAAGGTTCATTTTGATTCATTAAATCCATCAGATAATATCTTGATAAATGAATGCTATAAGAATATTTCTTCCTAAACATCCTTAACGCTCTAAATACAGTAAGTATGGTTTCTTTATGAACAAAGAAATAAAATAAAATGGGTGAAGTACGCACCCTTTATAGTCAGAAAATAGAGAGAAAAATCCACCCAATTCTCATCAGATTACTTTAAAATATTTTAAAAAATATAAGTTCATAATAAATTTAGACTACATGGAGAGAGAGACAGAGAGAGAGACACAGAGACAGACAGAGACAGAGAGAGGAGAGACAGTGTATGAGAGAATTTGTTGGGCAAAGGCTTTGTGATTTAGAGAGAAGGGGGAGGGAAGGATGGATGGATGAATCTTAAAGTCTCTGTTCACCAATCCTACATATATTCCTATATATTACTGAATTCCTAATAGAAATTATTTCAGCAATAAACTAAAAAAATCAATATATTTTGAAGGATTAAAAAAAATAAAGCAGGAAATGTATATTGTTTCTGCAAGTTTAACTAATAAAGTTAGAGACAATGGGATTTTCTTGCATCTATATTTTGTCATTTGAATTTGAATTTGAATTTTTTTTAAATTTGAATTTACTTTATTTGTATGCCGCCCTTTTCCCTGAAAGGGATTCAGGGCGGCTCACAATTCAAGGGAGGGGGAAACAAACAAAGTTACAAAATATAAAGACCATACACAGTTAAAAAACACAACAATCATACCAAGTGGGGCTGCAAGTCTTTAGCCCCAGGCCTGTCGGAACAGCCAGGTTTTAAGGGCTATGCGGAAGGCCTGGAGGGTGGTGAGGGTACGAATCTCCACGGGGAGTTCGTTCCACAGGGTCGGAGCAGCCACAGAGAAGGCCCTCCTCCGGGTAGTCGCCAGTCGACACTGGGCGGCTGATGGAATTCGGAGGAGGCCTAGTCTGTGGGATCTTATTGGTCTAGTGGAGGTAATTGGCAGTAGGCGGTCTCTCAAGTACCCAGATCCAATACTATGAAGGGCTTTGTAGGTGACAACTAGCACCTTGAAGCGAATCCGGAGACCAACAGGCAGCCAGTGCAGCTCGCGGAGGATAGGTGTTACGTGGGTGAATCGAGGCGCACCCATGATTGCTCGCGCGGCCGCATTCTGGACAAGCTGAAGTCGCCGAATACTCTTCAAGGGCAGCCCCATGTAGAGCACGTTGCAGTACTCCAGCCTAGAGGTCACAAGGGCACGAGTGACTGTTGTGAGAGCCTCCCGGTTCAGGTAGGGGCGCATCTGGTGCACCAGGCAAACCTGGGCAAATGTCCCCCTGGTCACAGCTGACAAATAGCAATAGCAATAGCAATAGCAGTAGACTTATATACCGCTTCATAGGCCTTTCAGGCCTCTCTAAGCGGTTTACAGAGAGTCAGCATATTGCCCCCAACAATCTGGGTCCTCATTTTACCCACCTCAGAAGGATGGAAGGCTGAGTCAACCCTGAGCCGGTGAGATTTGAACCGCTGACCTGCTGATCTAGCAGTAGCCTGCAGTGCTGCATTTAACCACTGCGCCACCTTGAATGGTGTTCAAAAGTCAGCTGTGGGTCCAGGAGGACTCCCAAGTTGCGGACCCTATCTGAGGGGCGTACTATTTGACCCCCCAGCCTGAGAGATGGAACACTTGGCCAATTAGTAGGAGGGAAGCACAGCAGCCAATCGGTCTTATCTGGATTTAGTACAAGCTTGTTAACCCCCATCCAGTCCCTATCTTATCTTATCTCAACAGCCCAGAATTATGCAACATATGACATCATAAGACTTCTAGAAATGTCAGCTTATTTATGATATAGCGCCGTGATGGCAAACCTATGGCACGTGTGCCAAAGATGGCATTCAAAGCCCTCTCTGTGGGCATGCCAGCCATTGCCACAGCCCAGCTCCACTGCACATGCGCCTCCTGCTAGCCAGCTGGTCATCAGGTCTCTGCCATGCATGTGCAGTGAGTGGGGGGCATGTGCAGGGGGTGCAGTACAAGTGCGGGGGGTGGGCCACATGTGTGGTGGACACTCAAATTACATTTTGGGGGTTTGTGTGTGTGTGTGCAGCCCAGTGGTAGGTTTCAAAAATTTTTAGAACCTCTTCTGTAGGTGTGGCCTGCTTTGTGGGAGTAGCTTGCTGGCCATGTTACTAGAGGGGAGTGGCTTGCCGGCCATGTGACTGAGTGGGAGTGGCTTGGCACTTAGCAACCAAAATGTTGGCTCTGGAGGGTACGCAAGTCTTAAAGCTGTCAAGTAACAAGACCCTTGCACCCCTAACCCTTTAGAAAAAAACCCCAGGGGTGTTCAAACTTGACAGCTTTAAGACTTGTGGACTTCAACTCCCAGAATTCCTCCTCTCGCTCTTCATCTTGATGATGTGCGGACGGGTGGGGGGAGGGAGCTGGAACTGGTTCTAAATGGCACTATTGTGGAACCACTTCTATAGAAGTGGTTAGAACTGGCAGGAACCCACCTCTGGTGCAGCTCCTCCCACACCCTGTTTGGTCCTGGAAAGCCTCCTGCACCAACCTGGAAGCCAAAAATGGGTGGGGGCAGAGCATATGCATGCAGGGCACTCACATTGCATTTTGGGGCATCATGTGCACACGCTTTGGGCACTTGGCACCAAAAAATGTTAACCATCAATGATATAGGGAATATAATATGTTGTGATATTATTCATATTTCCTGCTGAAGATAGCTTGATTTATTTACTTATTTATAAATATACTGAAGTGAAAAACAAATTAATATTACAATACAATGTATGCATTGCATTCTGAAAACTGAGAGTCTTAGCTAAGCCCAATATGGAATGAATATTTCAATGTACACCATCTGAACATTTCAGTAAAGATACTGCAGATGCTTTTATTTTTCTTTAAATATTTTTTTTCCCTCATCAGGAATGTGAACTAGCAACCTGAGTAAATGACTGGAACTAAGATCCTGAATTTCCATATGTTCACTGTGAGAAACACCAAGAACACATGTACATTTGTTTTGTTAAAACATCTGTTCGAGTTATGTAATTATTTTAACCTGCTGAATTGGGGCTCCGACTTCTTACTGCAATTACCAAAAATCTCTGCTTGGCTGTTCAATTCCAGCCCAAAAGAAAGTTGTGCTAAAGATTAAGACTCCCTTGAGTCAAGCTTATTTTATGGAGTTGTTTTGGCAACAATATGGAACCTGCCATATTAATAAATCTCATGGGGTTATGTGGAAGCTAAGAGAAGGAAATCAACTTAAAGGTCCAATCAAGATCCAGAAGAATAAAAATTTGACTGAAAGTTCATATTGAACTGAGTTCAGTTCATACTGAAATGAGATATTCAGTCTTCTACATGTTGATAAGTCCTTCATTCAAAATGAAGGAGACACTCTTCTCCTTAATAAATGAGCCAGGAATCAATTAAAGATCTAAAACACTCAAAATTTAACAAAGTTTTACATCATTTAATTGCTTATGCTGCTTCTTTGTAATCCCTTTGTAGCATAGTTTCTCTTCTTTCAAATGTCAGAGCCTTCTACGCTCTCCTGGGAAATCTAAAACCAAATTAATGTTTCAATTATATATACAAACATCTGTGTCAGTAATATTTAAATTACATAGCTATGAAAGACTGAGTATTTATTGTTCATGGGTGGTTTCTTTTTAGAAGTGAACTCTGATATTTTGACTCCCACTTCTGATATCTTTGCATGTGATCCATAAAAACCTACTTTAAATATTAAAATCCATGTTAATAAGTTAAAATGGATAGAATCAAATGCTACCACATGGTACACCTCTCATTACCATCAAACTATCATCTTGTAATATACAATATCCCTCATTTCAATAAAAAATATATTGATCCTCAAAGAAGTTATTAATACTTTAGCTTTGTCATATATTCTTTTTTCCTTTATAACTCTTTGCATTGAAATGGCACAATGAATGTGTCATTCATCTCACCCATATTAATACATAGAGACAATCTTCTGAAATAGGTTACTTGTTGAAGGCTTAATTAACTGAGGATTTTAAAGTGCTTAAATGCTTATAAATGCTGGGCAATGTATAAAACATAACAGAAAAGCAACATCATCATCAACATTATTACTATTAACAACACTATAACGTTAAATAAGCAATTCCCCCATATGTATGTATGTATGTATGTATGTATGTATGTATGTATGTATGTATGTGTCTATGTCTATGTCTATGTCTATGTCTATGTCTATGTCTATGTCTATGTCTATGTCTATGTCTATGTCTATGTCTATGTCTATGTCTATGTCTGTCTATGTCTGTGTGTGTGTGTGTACACACAGTATATATTGGCATGACAGTTTGTATGCAATTAACCCACTGAAATTGGATGGACGGATGGAGGAAGGAGGATTAAGGGATAGATGGATGATAAATGATTACTTGATTATGGATTATGGATAGATGATAGGTGATATAGACAGATCAGAATTGTTTTCATGCCCCTTTTGTTACATGTAATAGCAGCAGAGGCTTTTCAGCATATATTTTCCAGACATTTGGGATCTCTGGACAGAACCTGCCTGGAGAGTTAGGTCTATTCAAAACTCAGATGCAGCTAATCCTTGATTTACAACTGTTCATTTACTGACCATTTGAAGTTGCAACAAAAAAGTGACTAATTACCATTACATCATCCCTACAGTCATATAATCAACATTCAGATTTATGACAGTTGCAGTGTCCTAGGGTAAATTGATCACCTTTTGTGACCTGACAAACAAAGACAATTGTTCTGATCCAGCCTTAACAGAAACAAGTAACAAACTCCTTGTCCCCAAAAACCCGTGAATGATGGCATTCACTCACCGAAAAGTCTAGGCAATAATCCTTCAAAGGGTTAACTGCAGTAACAGACCCTATCAGTTCCTTGGATAATTGCCAGGCCGGGAGCTTCCAGTCACAAAGCTGTAAATTAAGTTCTGGCAAGCAGTCTCTGAGGCACGAACCACAAGGAGCTAAATCTTCCAAAATCCAAACGGTTGTCTCCTACAACCATCACTCCCCTTTCCTTCTATTTATTCCCCAGCTAGGGAGGGGCCATTCAGCGTCCATATGTTCCTTGCTTCCCGAGTTGACTCCTTGTCCGCAGTTGCATAAGTGCATCTGGAACAGGCCCCAGCTATTCTTCCTCCCCACTTATCTCAAGGTTTCAAGGTTTCAAGGTTTATTAGCATTTGTATGCCACCCACTCCCTAGAGACTCTGGGCGGCTTACCGATAAAAAGGGGGGGGGACATATATAAAAATTAAAAAGAAGCAAACATTAAAATTACACAACATGCATACAGGTTAGAGTGGGGCTGGATAAATCAACAGCCCCAGGCCTGCCAGAAAGCCAGGTCTTAATCGCTTTGCGGAAGGCCGGAAGAGTAGTAATGGTACAGATCTCTACGGGGAGATCGTTCCATAGGGCCGGAGCAGCTACAGAGAAGGCCCTCCCCTGGGGAGTTGCCAACCGACATTGACTGGCAGATGGAACCCGGAGGAGGCCTAATCTGTGTGATCTTATTGGTCTCTGGGAAGTAAATGGCAGGAGGCGGTCTCTCAGGTAGCCAGGTCCTAAACCATGTAGGGCTTTAAAAGTACTGACTAGCACCTTGAAGCGTGTCCGGAGACCAATGGGGAGCCAGTGTAGCTCGCGAAGGATAGGTGTAACGTGGGTGTACCTAGGCACTCCCACTATCGCTCACGCGGCTGCATTCTGGACCAACTGCAGTCTTCAAACACTCTTCAAGGGCAGCCCCATGTAGAGCGTGTTACAGTAATCCAGTCTTGAGGTGACGAGGGCATGAGTGACCATCCAAAGGGCCCCCCGGTCCAGATAGGGTCGCAACTGGTGCACCAGGCGAACCTGGGCAAAGGCCCCCCTGGTCACAGCTGACAGAAGATGTTCTAACGTCAGCTGTGAATCCAGGAGGACACCCAAATTGCGAACCCTCTCTGAGGGATGTATAATTTCATCCCCCAGACTAAGAGATGGAATGACTGGACCATCCTTGGAAGGAAGCATCAATAGCCACTCGGTCTTGTCGGGATTGACTGCAAGTCTGTTTGCTCCCATGCAGACCCTGACAGCCTCCAGGCACTGGCACATCACTTCAACTGCTTCGCTGAGTTGGCATGGGGCAGATACAGCTGCGTATCATCCACGTATTGATGGTATTTAATCCCGTGCCAGCATATGATCTCACCCAGCAGCTTCATGTAGATGTTAAACAGGAGGGGAGACAGGACTGAACCCTGCGGCACCCCATAATTGAGGGGCCTAGGGGTCGATCTCTGCCTTCCAACCAACACCGACTGTGACCTGTCTGAGAGGTAGGAGGAGAACCACCGTAGGACGGTGCCTCCCACTCCCACCTCCCGTAACTGTCGCAGAAGGATACCATGGTCGATGGTATCGAAGGCCGCTAAGAGGTCAAGAAGCACAAGGATAGAGGAATATCCTCTATCCCTGGCTCGCCGGAGATCATCGATCAGCGCGACCAAAGCAGTTTCCGTGCCGTAACCAGGCCTGAAACCCGAATGAAAGGGATCCAGATAATCTGCTTCATCCAAGGTCCGTCGGAGTTGAAGGGCCACCACCTTCTCCACAACCTTCCCTACGAAAGGGAGGTTGGAGACTGGACGGTAGTTATTCAAAATGGCTGAGTCCAGGGAAGGTTTCTTAAGGAGGGGTCTCACCACCGCATCCTTTAAGGGGTGCGGGAAGGATCCCTCCCGAAGAGAGTTGTTAACTATCCTCTGGAGCCAGCCACGTGTCACCTCCCTGCTGATTGAGACCAGCCAGGAGGGGCACGGGTCCAGTATACAGGTGGAGGCACTCACCGCTCCCATGGCCTTGTCCACTTCCTCAGTGGACAATCTCGGCTTCCAAAGGCAGCTGCCTCTCTGGTAGCTAGGAAATGTCAGATGGCCCTGGCTCTACCTCTGTGTCCGACACAGAGCATCCATCAAAGCCTTCCCCAGACTACAGAACTGGACCAAGTTCGTCCCCAACCTCCTCATCGTCCTAGTCTGCTGCCAGCTCCTCTGGCAGCTGGCATGCCACAACAACAGTGAAGAAGCCAGGTTCACTTAACAATGATGGTAGCAATTTAATAACTGCTGATTCACTTAACATCTGTGGCAAGGAAGATTGAAAAATGGGACAAAACTCACTCAAATATCTCATTAAGCAACAGAAATTTTGGGCTCAATTGTGGTTGTAAGTTGAGAACTACATATATACTGAGCTACATAGCACAAGTGAAGATGAATGAATTCTGCTTATACAAGTTGTGGGTCTTCTATTACCAAGGAATATTTTGAAAGGTACAGAAAGGCTAGCTTAGCTACAGAAAATCCATGTTCGAAGGGAAAGGACCTTTTCTAATTATTATTATGAATGATGAGCCACGCCCACAGAATCCGTAGTAAAAAAAATTGAATCCCACCACTGGGTATCACCCAGTGGAGTGGAATGGATGAACAACCTATCTAGTCAAGTCCACTGAGTCCCAGCCCTGGAGGAGGAGGAACAGCAGGAGAAAACCCTGGAACAACTTGCAAAAATGCATAAATAAAATTGTTGTAATCAGAAAGTGTGAGAGATTCGGATAATGTATGATGTACATATAAGCACAGAACCCCTGTTGGTGTACAACAAAAGACAAATGTGGCAGAGTGTGGCTTATCATGTGATTTCACAATTTTCCTCAAGCACTTTTCAATATTTGCGCCAAAAACATCTGAAATGTTCTTATGCAGTACCAGGTCAAATTATTTTAGTTTACTATTGTTTTCACTGCAAGTTTAACTTTGAAATCATGATCATTCCATTATATTAATTTATTCATAGCCATTTGAATAAGTGAATGATTTTCTAAAGAAAATATGTAACAATTACTCTATTAAATGTAAAACCTAAAGCATAAGAGTGCTATTTTAATATTAATCAGAAGTTAATTTACCAGATCTTAGTAAAATACAACATTTAATCACAAAACAGCTATTCTTATTTTTAATGTATATTTGTTTTATTTAGAGAAGCCAGACCTATATTTCTCTCTAAATGGAAACAGTATTTCTTATTTATTAAGTCATCTTATACATGATAATCTCCCACATATAGTCTTTTTCCTTTTTAGAAATTATTTTTCATAGTGTGAAATAAGAAAAAAAATCATCTTAATAAGAAAATTATCATCTTTTAGGTAGAAAATATATACAATATTTTATTTATAATTTGACAGCTGTTTGACAGCTCAGTGACATGAAATCGTTTATATTATAATTGATTTTAGCTACTTTTTTTTTTACTAATTGTCACATGTTCTTTTACATATACCCAGGTCAGTGGATTCCAAAATCCCAGAAAGTTAACACAATCACACAGGCCTCTAGGCAATGAACATAGGAGCACTTCAGGGCTAATACTCACTGTTTACTATTTTACTCTTCTCCCTTTCTGCTCCAGCTCCTGGTCCTCCCCTGCTCTTCCTTGTGAGTCCTACTGCTAGAGGACAGTATCTCTATTTGCCTTAGGCTGCCTTTTCCTAAAAAAAAAAAAAAACCAAAACCTTCAAAACGGCCACACTTTAGCTTTTATAGCCATCATTTGCTGAGCTGGCTAGGGAGAGGTTCTTAAAGAGAAAGGGCAACAACCACCTACATGTTTTTCAGGTAGCCTCCCCTTTCACACTAGTTTTATCAATTCGTTATCTGAGTTGCTTTTAAAGTTGGTTTTCAGTACAGGTAGTCCCCATGATCATGTGATCAACTTTCAGCTATTTGACAACTGGTTCATATTTATGATGGTTGCAGTATCCCAGGGTTCTATGATCATGTTTTGTGACCTTCTGACAAGCAAAGTCAATGGGGAAGCCAAATTCACTTAACAACCACGTTATTTAGTTAATAATTGTAGTGAGTCACTTAACAACTATGGCAAGAAAGGTGGTAAAATTGGACAAAACTCATTTAACAAGTGTCTCACTTAGCCACAGAAATTTTGGACTCAATTGTGATCGTAGGTCAAGGACCATCTGTAGTTCAGTATGCTCTGGACATATATATATGTCGAAGGACAGAGAATGGAAGTGTGACCTTCCTCCCATATTTGGGCATACCAGGGGTTGTGACTTTAAATATATACCTTTCACCCTGGCCTGGCTGATAAGGAGTCGAGCCCTGTAGCTCAATGGTTAACACATCTGCCTAAGAGGCAATAGAGCACAGGTTCGATTCCCAGCAAGGGTATGGCTAGCTGATGAGAGCTAAATAGCTTGAAATAGATCTATACTAGTCTCCCTTTATTTATTTATCAGCATAAATATAACAAATGTAACAAAAAGGCAAGAGTAAAAAATATTGGGTTTCTGTCTGGATGGTCTCTTGTGACGAGCCGAAGGACAGAGAATGGAAGTGTGACCTTCCTCCCATATTTGGGCATACCATGGGTTGTGACTTTAAATATATACCTTTCACCCTGGCCTGGCTGATAAGGAGTCGAGCCCTGTAGCTCAATGGTTAACACATCTGCCTAAGAGGCAATAGAGCACAGGTTCGATTCCCAGCAAGGGTATGGCTAGTTGATGAGAGCTAAATAGCTTGAAATAGATCTATACTAGTCTCCCTTTATTTATTTATCAGCATAAATATAACAAATGTAACAAAAAGGCAAGAGTAAAAAATATTGGGTTTCTGTCTGGATGGTCTCTTGTGACGAGCCGAAGGACAGAGAATGGAAGTGTGACCTTCCTCCCATATTTGGGCATACCAGGGGTTGTGACTTTAAATATATACCTTTCACCCTGGCCTGGCTGATAAGGAGTCGAGCCCTGTAGCTCAATGGTTAACACATCTGCCTAAGAGGCAATAGAGCACAGGTTCGATTCCCAGCAAGGGTATGGCTAGCTGATGAGAGCTAAATAGCTTGAAATAGATCTATACTAGTCTCCCTTTATTTATTTATCAGCATAAATATAACAAATGTAACAAAAAGGCAAGAGTAAAAAATATTGGGTTTCTGTCTGGATGGTCTCTTGTGACGAGCCGAAGGACAGAGAATGGAAGTGTGACCTTCCTCCCATATTTGGGCATACCAGGGGTTGTGACTTTAAATATATACCTTTCACCCTGGCCTGGCTGATAAGGAGTCGAGCCCTGTAGCTCAATGGTTAACACATCTGCCTAAGAGGCAATAGAGCACAGGTTCGATTCCCAGCAAGGGTATGGCTAGCTGATGAGAGCTAAATAGCTTGAAATAGATCTATACTAGTCTCCCTTTATTTATTTATCAGCATAAATATAACAAATGTAACAAAAAGGCAACAGTAAAAAATATTGGGTTTCTGTCTGGATGGTCTCTTGTGACGAGCCGAAGGACAGAGAATGGAAGTGTGACCTTCTTCCCATATTTGGGCATACCAGGGGTTGTGACTTTAAATATATACCTTTCACCCTGGCCTGGCTGATAAGGAGTCGAGCCCTGTAGCTCAATGGTTAACACATCTGCCTAAGAGGCAATAGAGCACAGGTTCGATTCCCAGCAAGGGTATGGCTAGCTGATGAGAGCTAAATAGCTTGAAATAGATCTATACTAGTCTCCCTTTATTTATTTATCAGCATAAATATAACAAATGTAACAAAAAGGCAAGAGTAAAAAATATTGGGTTTCTGTCTGGATGGTCTCTTGTGACGAGCCGAAGGACAGAGAATGGAAGTGTGACCTTCCTCCCATATTTGGGCATACCAGGGGTTGTGACTTTAAATATATACCTTTCACCCTGGCCTGGCTGATAAGGAGTCGAGCCCTGTAGCTCAATGGTTAACACATCTGCCTAAGAGGCAATAGAGCACAGGTTCGATTCCCAGCAAGGGTATGGCTAGCTGATGAGAGCTAAATAGCTTGAAATAGATCTATACTAGTCTCCCTTTATTTATTTATCAGCATAAATATAACAAATGTAACAAAAAGGCAAGAGTAAAAAATATTGGGTTTCTGTCTGGAAGGTCTCTTGTGACGAGCCGAAGGACAGAGAATGGAAGTGTGACCTTCCTCCCATATTTGGGCATACCAGGGGTTGTGACTTTAAATATATACCTTTCACCCTGGCCTGGCTGATAAGGAGTCGAGCCCTGTAGCTCAATGGTTAACACATCTGCCTAAGAGGCAATAGAGCACAGGTTCGATTCCCAGCAAGGGTATGGCTAGCTGATGAGAGCTAAATAGCTTGAAATAGATCTATACTAGTCTCCCTTTATTTATTTATCAGCATAAATATAACAAATGTAACAAAAAGGCAAGAGTAAAAAATATTGGGTTTCTGTCTGGATGGTCTCTTGTGACGAGCCGAAGGACAGAGAATGGAAGTGTGACCTTCCTCCCATATTTGGGCATACCAGGGGTTGTGACTTTAAATATATACCTTTCACCCTGGCCTGGCTGATAAGGAGTCGAGCCCTGTAGCTCAATGGTTAACACATCTGCCTAAGAGGCAATAGAGCACAGGTTCGATTCCCAGCAAGGGTATGGCTAGCTGATGAGAGCTAAATAGCTTGAAATAGATCTATACTAGTCTCCCTTTATTTATTTATCAGCATAAATATAACAAATGTAACAAAAAGGCAAGAGTAAAAAATATTGGGTTTCTGTCTGGATGGTCTCTTGTGACGAGCCGAAGGACAGAGAATGGAAGTGTGACCTTCCTCCCATATTTGGGCATACCAGGGGTTGTGACTTTAAATATATACCTTTCACCCTGGCCTGGCTGATAAGGAGTCGAGCCCTGTAGCTCAATGGTTAACACATCTGCCTAAGAGGCAATAGAGCACAGGTTCGATTCCCAGCAAGGGTATGGCTAGCTGATGAGAGCTAAATAGCTTGAAATAGATCTATACTAGTCTCCCTTTATTTATTTATCAGCATAAATATAACAAATGTAACAAAAAGGCAAGAGTAAAAAATATTGGGTTTCTGTCTGGATGGTCTCTTGTGACGAGCCGAAGGACAGAGAATGGAAGTGTGACCTTCTTCCCATATTTGGGCATACCAGGGGTTGTGACTTTAAATATATACCTTTCACCCTGGCCTGGCTGATAAGGAGTCGAGCCCTGTAGCTCAATGGTTAACACATCTGCCTAAGAGGCAATAGAGCACAGGTTCGATTCCCAGCAAGGGTATGGCTAGCTGATGAGAGCTAAATAGCTTGAAATAGATCTATACTAGTCTCCCTTTATTTATTTATCAGCATAAATATAACAAATGTAACAAAAAGGCAAGAGTAAAAAATATTGGGTTTCTGTCTGGATGGTCTCTTGTGACGAGCCGAAGGACAGAGAATGGAAGTGTGACCTTCCTCCCATATTTGGGCATACCAGGGGTTGTGACTTTAAATATATACCTTTCACCCTGGCCTGGCTGATAAGGAGTCGAGCCCTGTAGCTCAATGGTTAACACATCTGCCTAAGAGGCAATAGAGCACAGGTTCGATTCCCAGCAAGGGTATGGCTAGCTGATGAGAGCTAAATAGCTTGAAATAGATCTATACTAGTCTCCCTTTATTTATTTATCAGCATAAATATAACAAATGTAACAAAAAGGCAACAGTAAAAAATATTGGGTTTCTGTCTGGATGGTCTCTTGTGACGAGCCGAAGGACAGAGAATGGAAGTGTGACCTTCTTCCCATATTTGGGCATACCAGGGGTTGTGACTTTAAATATATACCTTTCACCCTGGCCTGGCTGATAAGGAGTCAAGCCCTGTAGCTCAATGGTTAACACATCTGCCTAAGAGGCTATAGAGCACAGGTTCGATTCCCAGCAAGGGTATGGCTAGCTGATGAGAGCTAAATAGCTTGAAATAGATCTATACTAGTCTCCCTTTATTTATTTATCAGCATAAATATAACATATATATATATATATATATATATATATATATATATATATATATATATATATGTGTGTGTGTGTGTGTGTGTGTGTGTGTGTGTGTGTGTGTGTGTGTGTGTGTGTGTGTGTGTGTGTGTGTGTGTGTGTGTGTTTTATTTGTGCTGATAAATAAATAAAGGGAGACTAGTATAGATCTATTTCAAGCTATTTAGCTCTCATCAGCTAGCCATACCCTTACTGGGATTCGATCCTGTGCTGAATTGCATCTTAGGCAAATGTCTTAGCCATTATGCCACAGGTCTCCTCCTTATCAGCTGAAGCCAGGGAAGAAGGTATATATTTAGTGTCACAACCCCTGGTAAGCCCCAATTATGGGAGGAAGCTAACTGCTTCCATCATCTGTCAATCGGCTCGTCACAAGAGTCCATCACGACAGAAACCCAATATTTTTACTGTTGCCTGGAATATATATATATTCCAGAATTTAGAGTTAACAATAACTAAATGCAGGGATTATCTAGTTGTCTCTTTAAAATGGACCAAAATTGGATGCTTGATTGATGCTATGGGCATTTCTACATTGCAACTTAAGATAAGATTCTCTGTGTTAATCCAATTGTTCATGAAACATGAGTGCTGATTCCTCTTCTTTTTGTCCTTGTCATCCATGCCAAGAGGGGAAGATTTCCTTGCTGGCCTTTATGCCATGGATCAACCAATGTCTGTCTTTACCTAGTGATCTCCTCCTCAGTAACTCAATTCATTTCCCTTGTTTTCCAAGATGTTTGCAGACAAAGATATCATTACAGACCTTCTCATGTTCTTTCCTTTGATAGTAATACATCCTTATTGTCTCATGTTTGCTCTAATTCTATAATCATCAATGAAAAGAGAACAGGTTAAGACACAGATGTAGATAGACATAAGGATCCAAGAGACGAGTATGGACGGCAAGTCAAAAAGCGAAAAAGAATTGAAGTATTAAAATGGGCAAGAGATGATGGATAGGAAGGAAATATTTTTCCCATTCTTTCTTTTTTCTTTTTAGTACAATGATGGCATGATTAAAAACTAGAATAAGAGGTAGAAATAAGAATACATACTCTTATATAAAGTAATAGCTATACGAAAAATTAGAGGTTGAAAGATGATATTATTAAGCATGTTTAAATAATATGGTGATTGGCACTAGCATGGTGCATTGAAACATTGAATAATTAAATAATAAAGGACTGTATATTAATATAAACATGTGTATCAACATTAGGATCAGCAATGATGGCCTGACTAGAAGCCAGATTAGAGGTAGAAATAAGAAATAGGGGGAATATTAGCAAACATATTTTGTATACAATAGATTAAAAGCAATAACTAGAAGGAATGATTAGAGGTTGAAAGATGGCATTACTATGTAAGCTGAAATAATATTGTGATTGGCATTAAAATGGAATGCTGAAATATTGAATAACAACTTTAAAACAAACATGTATATTAATACTAGGATTTCATAAGTTTGATTAATGTAACAAATATTATTAATATATTTATTTCCACTTGTTCTGAAATGAATGATACCCAGATGCCGCACTGTTCATTACTGATGTTGATGTATATTTTAAAAATAAAAACTTTAAAGAGAGAATGGGGAGTAGAGAGGGTGGGCTGTCCTGTCATGCCTACATTCTGTCCATAACTGATGGTTCAATTCATATAAGTCAGGAATGTCAAACTGCCGGCCCTGGGCTGGATGCGTCATATGCTTGCCATGCCCATGCCCTGTTTAGCAAAGGGAAAAAAAGTCCTGATATGTCACATGACACGTCTGTGATGATGTGAGTTTGACACCCCTGATATAAGCAAAGACATGGCATTCATCGTAGCTTTTTTCAAATGTGCTCATGTTGCAATTTAAATATTTACTAGGGGAATAATAACAAAAAGAAACCAAAGAATGGGAAAGAAAGGAGGGAAATCTATGGAGATTCTCGGTCATTCGGGTCATGGTTGTCCAAAGATACTTTTTCAAGAGAAGTATAAATCTTTCCATTTCCCACCATTCAGTCAGAGCTGAAGAAGCTTCTTGGAGAGAAGCAAAATGCCTTCTAAGAAAAACAAGGAAGTCCAATTGAAACTTGAAAAAGCAGCTTTGGGGCAAAGGATAGTTTATTTAACCATTTTGGACCAAAACCAAAAGGGTGCCCAGTAGCAGACCTAAGGTAGAAGGCAGGCCAGCAGAATCATATGTCTAAACAAGACCTTCCATCATTGAAGGGAGCATGCCAGGCACCCCAGACAAATAGATCTGAGGATATTGCTAAGATAACTCAGAGTAGAAAACAGTTCTCTTGAAGTGGAGCTCCAGAATACAGCTGGGGGAGCATTCTTATTATTATTATGTTTTGATGTTCTAGGTGTGGTAACAGAAAACATTGACTGTTCCTACACTCAAGAAATTGTGGATGGTCTGTACTGTTGATGGACAAATCAGAAAGCGTAGATCTAATCTCGATCATAGTCCTACACAGCATATAGATATATCTCTAGAATTTAAAGTTTCAGCTTGATTAAAATGCATTTAATGTGTACTTTCTAAACAATGGACTGTTAAAATGTCTATGCCTGAGAAAGACTCCAGCTTAGTAACTAAAATCTGGAATAAATGTGTGATTGAACTCACCTCTGTGATTGTGTTGCTCCCATACTCTTCAGCAAAACATGATGTACTGTAGGTAAGGAATAAAATAAAATGTTGAAACAGATTCATAATACTAGGAATAAAAAGACAATTGGTTAAATTCAAGAATTAAACACATCTTATACTCAACATGGAATATTAATATAGCTAACTGCTTTACAAATCATCCCCTCCCAGAAAAAAAAACCTATTAATGATTTCTGTTGCAAACCCAAGTTGATAAAATTATTTGGTTTGGTACGGATACATTTATATTCTTATCAGTATAATTATTTAATCATTAATGTAATATACTATAATAAAGATATTATGAAATATAATAGTCTTTGAGAAAGTAAAATGAAAAAGAATAGAAACTTGTTCCTAAGAATTTATCCATAACAAAGAAACAGACATTAAATCATGGGAAATGTGACTCTACAAAGGATTTTGAAGAATTGTACTGGATAGGTCAGTAAAAATGTGGGGTGGGAGAAGGTCCATAAAAGAAAGTACAATTGTTTTCATCAAAAGTGGCACCAATGTTTTCCCCCTATTAATCGTACAAAGGTTTAGTGGTAAATAAACCATAAAGGGCAGTTTGCTGTCCTTTTATGATACAAAATGATTAAAGAATTGTAACAATTCTTTCACAGGAAAAAGTTGAAGTGATGGGGTCTGAGTAGTGAAATCTGCTTTCATATTGATGTTGATCAGCATTGATGGCTTAATAAGAATGCTGAACGCATTCATGGAGAAAACTAAGAGTAGCCACAGTAAAAGTATACAAATATCATGCTGTACACCATAACAAATTCCATTATGCTTCTGAAATGTTTGTGGGACTCCCAGGGGCAACTGCTTAGTGTCTGTGGGAACAGAATATTGGATTAGATTGGCTTGATCAAATATTTCTATTCTTCAGAGAAATAAGACAGTCTTCCTTTCAATTTTACAAGCAATGATTACTGTCTGAGCACACCAGAATTCTTTGATATATTTAACTATAGGCAAAAAGTATTAATTTGCATATGTTTTAATGAATCTGACATAAATCCCACTTTTCTCATTTGAAATAATTCACATAATGAGAGTTTTATTTTGCTCTTCTTTTATCAAATGATTAGAGAAGAAGTTAAAAAAAGAATGAAAATCATATTATCAAACTGCTTCTGTAAAACTACTGTAAGTCATACCCTTTTGCACAGAATGCAATAATTCAGGGAGGAGAAAATAAACTTCTAGTTTATGATGATAATGATGATTTAACAATGAAAACTGTCATTTTGCAGCTGCGAGTACACATTGAAGTTTCCGTACAGTTTTACACAAGTGATATAGGAAAGAAAACAATCTTTTTAAATAATTTAGTCAGGGAAGAAATTCATATTAATTCTTACATTAGGATATGAACTGATATACAGAGTTACAAAACTCTCATCCCCTAACACAGAAGTCAATCCTTGAATAATGGCTGTATAGGTTGAACTTTGGGACTGCAGCAGAGGTGGGCTACTGCTGGTTCAGACCGTTTGGGGTGAACAGGTAGTTCCAAGCAGCAGCTGGGCCACTCACCCCTGCACTATACCGTCCTATACAATCATCATGTTTTTGTTGCCAGGCGCATACGCAGTGGTGCATGTGCACTCACATTTTCAGTTCTGGGCGAACCAGTTGTTACATTATGTGACGCCCACCTGGACTGCAGGAGACTTTCTTGAGGCATATATGGACACATTCTGGTGGATTCTTAGTGGACTTTTACATATTCTTTTTCTTCCCTTGTCTCTGGATAGCATATTTTCAATATGCATAAGGGTTCTTGGGGGTGGGTGGGAGGGGAGAACAAGTAAAAATACATGTTTATCCATATATAGGTTTTTCAGCAATTATTGTAGGTACGGTGAAAAATATACCATCATTCACATGAATAGTTAGAACAATAGGCAAAAATGGTGAGGACTCAATGGTAAATGAGGAATATAAGAATAAACAGTATTAAAAAGATATTGACAATGTTTTATTGGCTTCCTTTGTTTCTCAGCAATCAGCAATGAGGGGAAACATCAATCTGAGCTTGCTTTTTTAGCTACAGAATTGGTATATGAAAATTTTTGACAGGTCCTTTTAATTTATTTGCCAACATTTGAATTTTTTCAGCACTGAATGTTCAAAATATTTTTTGAATGGACCTCAGTGCTGATACCAGAATATGATACTTAACCACCACCACCCTCATTTATGATTTCAACAGAAATTCACATTATTTGCAACAACAACAAGAAAACCTTGACTGATTAGGTTACATATGAGAAATATGTGAATAGGCAATGAGTTGAAAATTTTAATGTATTAATTTTCAATTTTTACACATACACACACACACACACACACAAGTTTATAACATCAAATTTAGTTTGCAAATTTAATGACATTTATATGCCGCCCCATCCCGTAGGACTCCAGGCGGCTTACAGTACAGAAATAAATCAAAAAAATAAAATACAAGGAAAGAAAAGAGATTTAAAAACAGCACACCATGCACTCTGTTCTAAATGGGGCTGGACCATATTTAGGGGTCAACAGCCCCAGGCCTGCTGGAACAGCCAGGTTTTAATGGCTTTCCAGAAGGCCGGGAGAGTGGGAAGGGTCCGGATCTCTGCGGGTAGATCATTCCACAGGGCCAGAGCAGCTACAGAGAAAGACCTCCCCCGAGTAGTCGCCAACCGGCATTGGCCGGTCGACGGTACCTGAAGGAGGCCCAGCCTGTGAGATCTTATGGGTCGTTGGGAGGTATGTGGCAGGAGGCGGTCCCGCAGATATCCAGGTCCCAAGCCATGAAGGGCTTTAAAGGTAATGACCAGCACCTTGAAGCGCGTTCGGAGACCGATGGGAAGTCAGTGCAGCTCACAGAGGATAGGTGTAACATGGGTGTACCTAGGTACACCCGATATCGCTCGCGCGGCCGCATTATATAGTCCTATAGCATATTTAGAATTTTCTTTGATGGTCTATGCATCTCTGACATCATATTTGTCCTGTGGGAGTTATATATGTGTGTATGGGGGGTAATTTTAATATTGTTAAATTATAATTAAAATGAACTTTTTCATTACCTAGTAAATAAGAGATTGTTTAGATTGCTTTCCATTAAAAAGAAAATATGGATGTCATTAATAAAGTAAGAACAGTCTTGGGTGGTAATATCAGGCAGATTTTACATTAAAAGCTTTTGAATTTACTCTATTATGAATAGATTCCATAAAGTATAAATAGGAGAGGGTACAGGGAATCAGATTTGTAAGTTTCCATCATTGTAGCTAATTTGATTAAAAATAATTTTAAACTTCCTGTGGAAATGATTTCCTGTTTTGATCTACCTAATGAGGCTGACACATAGCAAGCAGAAAAAAATGACAATTGATGGCATTATTGTATAAAAGTGTAATATAGGGATTAAATCTGTCCCATAAACCCATATTGCACCATTAGAAAATTCTATTTTGAAAACAAAACCTCAGCAACTGCAAAAACATCCATTTAAATCCCAGGTTCAATTCCTGAAATGGAAAAGTTTCACATAATTGAATTATGAGTTATGGGCATCACTATTAACAGAATTACAGTGAATGAAATAAGAGACCACTGTGACTAATTATATATTGCTGTATTTCTCTACTTTAAGCATGTTTGGTGAAGTCTTGTTCTGATAAGTAAAATGACAAATGTTTCAGAACCCAAATTAACATATTTCTATTATAATTTATATTTGGCAATTTATTATATTCATTTTCCCATTGAAATTGTGGAAAAATTACAAGCTTACAAAAGCATGGTGAAAACTGTCTAAGTTATTGCTTGAGAAATTAAATTATAGCTATTAAGGAAAGCTAGTATGATAAGATATTGAATGAGATTGATCCTGGAAACTTTTTGATTTTGATTTTGTATGCAAAATGTTGGATTAATAATATGACAGATGGTGTGTTACTATGGAGAATTGGCATGCTGTCAGAAAAAGCTGGATAGGGACCCCAGAGAGGAAGATTCATGGAGAATTAGAAGCTAGATAAGTTGAAGAAACATTACTGTAGTCAGGTGTCATATTTCCAACAAAAGCATATTTTGTGTACAATTGCATTGAAAATATGACATATTATATTTAATAAAATTATTACACCTTATAGTAGGAATATTTTATATACTTATTAAGAATCTATTATTTGTATGAGCTGAACCCAGAATGAGCATACTTCCTGTTCAGAACTGTTTCTGATAATCTAGTAGTTCCTTGATTTATACACAAAGCTGCATAGTCACATAACCTCTTTGTGAACAGTATAATATTAACAGGGGTGGGTTCCTATTGACGTTGCTACTGGTTCGTTTCGCACATGAATGCGCAGTTCACTGTAAATTGTTCTGTGCATGCGCAAACATGGAACATGAAAAAATACTAAAAACCATGAAAAAATACTAAAAAAACATGCCAGCAACATGCTGGCATCGGCAGCAGCAGCGTGGCCAGCCTGGGTCGCTGCTGGTTCTGCGACCAAGGTCAAATTACCCATACCGGTTCACCCAAATCGATGCGAATTGGTAGAAACCCACCTCTGAATGTTAACAGTATAAGTCTAGCATAGACATGAAAAGGTACAAGATGCAATGTATTTAATTATGGAAGAAGATAGTGATTAGAGTGTTGGCTTTGTTTGCTAAGACATTATATTACAATAAATATAAGATTACATTCAACCATTCTAAATGTCTATGGAAATTATCAGACATCCAGGTGATCATGGATATCCCAAAGGTATTTTTTCAAAAGGCTGCTGGAATTTCTTTGCTTTCCCTTAAAGATATTTCTTCTGAAGAATAAGCCTCTTGGATAAGAAGTGGAAGATGTCAAAGAAAAATTAAGAAAGTCCAGTTGCCTTTTGAAAATACACCTTTGAGACATTCAACCATTCGATGTATACATATCATCACATCTGATTACAAGAAGCTTTTATGGTGCTGTTTTCTGTTCATTTCCATAATCTCCAGCATCTGCCACCTGAGGCAACTCTTGCACTCTTCCTAATTATAATCTGATTCTTTCGCTGACCTCTGATTGGAAGCAAATCCCTGTATTTATGTATTAAGTGTTCTATGTTGTGCATTCTTTCCAAAAATTGGGACTTTTTAAAAATGCCACGGGACGCGGGACAAATTGGTAAAAATTGGGACTGTCCCACCAAAAGTGGGACGTCTGGTCACCTTACACAGAATCCATCTGGAATTAATCCTGAATAAGAGAATGAAAATTATTTTCCTTGAGTCTGCTTCCCAGAAGGTGTGTAAAAATAAAATCCAAAACTAGAGAAAAAGGGAAAAGAGAGCATGATATTTTCTATTTTTATTACCAGATTTTGTAACCTAAAATTTTGAAAATCATCCATAGCTTTATCTCCCTTTCTCCCTCACACACAGATTATTCACAAAAATCCATAGAGAAAGTTCCTTCATTTGCCTGTTTTCCCAGGAGTACAAAGCACAAGATGGCATTTACACTTATAAATATTAACTACAAGAAAGCTCAAATTAGTGTTTCTCAACCTCAGCAATGTTAAGGTGTGTGGACCAATGCCCACTTCTCATTAATTCCAGATTGATTCTCTCCTTGATTAGTTTCCATTCATTGTTTCTTGTCTTGCTTTCTGATGCTTTGGAAAATAAGTTGACTCCCTCTTCTTTGTGGCAGCCTCTTAAATACTGAAATACTGCTATCTTGTTCTTTTCTCTAAACTGTCTATACTCAATTCCTGCAGCTGTTCTTCATATGTTTTATTTCCATTTAATTATCTTAGGTATTCTTCTTTGCACTTTTTCCAAAGTCTCAACATGTTTTTTGTAAATGTGATGACCAAAACTGGATGTAGTATTTCAAGTGTGATCTTACCAAAAATTTATAAAATGGTACTAATACCTCACATGATTTTGATTCTATGCCTCTGTTTATACAACTAAGGATTGTATTAGTTGTAATACAACTAATTGTATTAGTATTAGTACTGATGAGAGCCTATATCAGAGCCTATCTCGTGGCAATACGGGCGGCGAAATGTGCGCATTTTGCTGCTCTTATTGCATCTGCTGAATTGCGCCCAGCCCCCTTGTTTAGAATAACCCACTCCCTCTTGAAAGGGAGGGACGTGGATGACCCTTTACAGGGTAGAGCTGAGGAATTTGTTCAGTTTCTAATGGATAAAGTCGCTCGGATTCGGACAGATCTGGACTCCAATTGCATGGTACCAGCCGAGGTACCGGGGGAAGGTCTTGAGCGGAGTTTATGGAGCGAGTTTCAACTTGTTGCTCCTGAGGAAGTGGACAAGGCCATGGGAGCGGTGAGTGCCTCCACCTGTATACTGGACCCGTGCCCCTCCTGGCTAGTCTTGACCAGCAGGGAAGTGACACGGGGCTGGATCCAGGTGATAGTTACCGCCTCCCTTCAGGAGGGGTTCTTTCCCCCTGCATTAAAGGCGGCAGTGGTGAGACCCCTCCTGAAGAAGCCATCTTTGGATCCAGCCATTCTAAATAACTATCGTCCAGTCTCCAACCTCCCCTTCGTGGGGAAGGTTGTTGAGAAAGTGGTGGCCTCTCAGCTCCGGCGGTCCTTGGATGAAACTGATTATCTAGACTCCTTTCAGTCTGGATTCAGGCCTGGCTACAGCACAGAAACTGCTTTGGTCGCGCTGACTGATGATCTCTGGTGAGCCAGGGACGGGGGTCATGCCGCCGTCCTAGTGCTCCTTGACCTCTCAGCGGCCTTCGATACCATCGACCATGGTATCCTTCTGCGACGGTTGCAGGAGGTGGGAGTGGGAGGCACCGTTCTTTGGTGGTTCTCCTCCTACCTCTCGGAAAGGTTGCAGTCGGTGTTGGTCGGAGGGCAGAGGTCGACCCCTAGGCCCCTCAATTATGGGGTGCCGCAGGGTTCGGTCCTGTCTCCCCTCCTATTTAACATCTACATAAAGCCCCTGGGTGAGATCATATGCCGGCACGGGATTAAATACCATCAATATGCGGACGATTTGCAATTGTATCTGTCTGCCCCGTGCCAACTCAGTGAAGCGGTAGAAGTGATGTGCCAGTGCCTGGAGGCTGTCAGGGTCTGGATGGGAACGAACAAGCTTGCACTCAATCCCGACAAGACTGAGTGGCTATTGATGCTCTCTCCCAAAGATTGGCTAACTATTCCATCTCTCAGTCTGGAGGGTGAAATTATATGCCCCTCAGAGAGGGTTCGCAATTTGGGAGTCCTTGATCCACAGCTGACTTTAGAACATCATTTGTTGGCTGTGACCAGGTGGGCCTTTGCCCAGGTTCGCCTGGTGCACCAATTGCGACCCTATCTGGACCGGGAGGCCCTTCAGATAGTCACTCATGCCCTTGTCACTTCCAGTCTGGATTACTGTAACACGCTCTATATGGGGCTGCCCTTGAAGAGTGTTTGAAGACTTCAGTTAGTGCAGAACGCAGCCGCGTGAGCAATTGTGGGTGCACCTAGGTACACCCATGTTACACCTATCCTCCGCGAGCTGCACAGACTGCCCATTGGTCTCCGGACACGCCTCAAGGTGCTAGTCGTTACTTATAAAGCCCTGCATGGCATCGGACCTGGGTACCTGAGAGACAGCCTCCTGCCAATTACCTCCCAAAGACCAATTCGATTGCACAGACTAGGCCTTCTCCAGATTCCATCTGTCAATGTCAGCTGGCGACCCCCCCCCCCCCCGGGGGAGAGCCTTCTCTGTTGCAGCTCCAGCCCTCTGGAACGAGCTCCCCATGGAGATCCGGACCCTTACTACCCTCCCAGCCTTCCGTAAAGCCACTAAGTCCTGGATGTTCCGGCAGGCCTGGGGCTGTTGAAGTATCCAGCCCCACTTTAATTATGAATGTTGTTGTATTTTAAATTGTTATATTGTCTTATTTATCCCCTTTCCCTTTTTATTGTAAGCCGCCCGGAGTCCTTTGGGAGTGGGCGGTATACAAAACTAATAAACTAAACTAAACTAAGCTAGTATTAAGATTTTTTTTTGGTGCTGCCTCACAGTGCTAGCCCATGTTTAAGTGATCATCCACTATGACTCCAAGTTCCCTCTCACAGTTATTGTTTTTGAGCCATGTTTTACCTAATCTGTATTTGTACCTTTGGTTTTTCCTGCCTAGATGTAAAACCGTGCGTTTTGCCACATTAAATGTCATGATGTTGGAAAGGGCCCGTTGTTCAAGTCTGTCAAGCTCTTTTTAGATCCTGAGCTTGTCTTCTGGGGTGTTGGCTAGTCCTGCCAGCTTAGTGTCATCTGAAAATCTGATGAATTCCCTTTCCATTCCCTCATCTAAGTCATTTATGAAGCTATTGAAAATGAGGCCTAAGATGGAAACTTGCAGTACCCTACTGCTTACTTCCCTCCATGTAGATTAAGGTGATCAGACGTCCCGCTTTTGGCGGGACAGTCACGATTTTTCAAAATTGTCCCGTGTCCCGCTGCGTGTTCAAAAAGTCCGGATTTAAAAAGGACGCCGTTAAAAATTTTTATTTCTCTGAAGTGTCATTCCCGATGTGGCCTTTAGAGGGCAGTGGTTTCCTTCCCTCTGCTCGGCTTGCTCACAGCCCTCCCTCCCCTCCTGCTCTTCCAAATCCAAACACGATCATATATTTCCCTTCCTTTCGATCTGGATGCTTTTCTCCGGTCTCCTTTTGGTGAGGGGGGGGAGGGAGGGGGGAGAAGATCTGTCATTTTCCTTCCTTTAAAAAAAAGGGGGGAGGACTTCCTGGGCGGAGCTTACTGATGGTGGCAGCTTAAAATAGCTGCCACCGAATTCCTGGTCACGTATCTGTTTAGATGATCATCTATCTGACGTCTAACAGGTTTCTTATCCTTCAGGCAAGAAGGGAAGAAGATATAGTTTTGCTGGCAAATGCCCTTCGATTTTTGCAGCTTTTGTGTCTGCAGAGAGAGGGGGGCCAGCCCAAGGCAGAACGGCGTCTGGGAACTTTAGTATTTAGTATTTAGTATTTATTGGGATTTATAGGCCGCCCTTTTCCCTGAGGGGACTCAGGGCGGCTTACATTCATAGGGAAAGGGGAAGTGCAATATAAAACAAAAACAGTATGTGACTAAAATAAACAGTAAAAAATACAACTTTCATTCAGCATTCAACACTCGGGCGGGGTGAATTAGAAACTTATCCCCAGGCCTGGCGGGATAGCCAGGTCTTGAGGGCTGTGCGGAAGGTCTGGATGGTGGTGAGGGTGTGAATCTCAATGGGGAGGTCGTTCCACAGGGTCGGAGCTGCTACTGAAAAGGCTCTCCTCTGCGTAGTCGCCAGTCGGCATTGACTGGCGGATGGAATTCGGAGGAGGCCCAATCTGTGTGATCTAATTGGTCGGAGGGAGGTGATCGGCAGGAGGCGGTCTCTCAGGTATCCAGATCCACTACCATGAAGGGCTTTAAAGATGGTGAGTAATACCCTGAAGCGCACCCGGAGATCGACAGGTAGCCAGTGCAGCTCGCAGAGGATGGGTGTTATGTGGGCGAACCGCGGTACGCCCACTATCACTCGCGCGGCTGCATTCTGGACTAACTGCAGTCGCCGAATGCACTTCAAAGGCAGCCCCATGTAGAGCACATTGCAGTATTCCAGCCTAGAGATCACAAGGGCTCGAGTGACTGTTGCGAGTGCCTCCCGATTCAGGTAGGGTCGCAACTGGCGGACCAGGCGAACCTGGGCAAATGCCCCCCTGGTCACAGCTGACAAATGATGGTCAAAAGTCAGCTGTGGGTCTAGGAGGACTCCCAAGTTGTGAACCCTATCTGAGGGGTGTAAAATTTGACCCCCCAGCCTGAGCGATGGAACACTGGCCAAATTGTTGGGAGGGAAACACAACAGCCACTCGGTCTTGTCTGGGTTGAGTACCAGTTTGTTAACACTCATCCAGTTCTTAACGGCCTCAAGACCCCGGTTCATCACGTCCACCGCTTCATTGAATTGGCACGGGGCGAACAGATACAATTGAGTATCGTCCGCGTATTGATGGTATTTTATCCCGTGCCTCCGAATGATCTCGCCCAGCGGTTTCATGTATATGTTAAATAGTAGGGGGGATAAGACCGAACCCTGTGGCACCCCATATATTAGGGGCCTCAGGGACGATCTCTGCCCCCCTACCAACACCGACTGCGACCTGTCCGAGAGGTAGGAGGAGAACCACTGCAAAACAGTGCCTCCCACCCCCACCTCCCGCAGTCGTCGCAGAAGGATACCATGGTCGATGGTATCGAAAGCCGCCGAGAGGTCAAGGAGAACCAGGATGGACGCATGGCCTCCATCTCTGGCTCTCCAGAGATCATCGGTCAATGCGACCAAAGCGGTTTCTGTGCTGTAACCAGGTCTGAAGCCAGACTGGAAGGGGTCAAGGTAGCTAGCTTCCTCCAAGGACCATTGAAGCTGGAAGGCCACCACCTTCTCGACAACCTTCCCAACAAAGGGGAGGTTGGAGACTGGACGGTAGTTGTTAAAACGGCTGGATCCAAGGATGGTTTCTTCAGGAGGGGTCTCACCACCGCCGTTTTAAGCACGGCAGGGAAGTGCCCCTCCCAAAGGGAGGCGGTCACGACCACCTGGATCCAGCCGCGTGTCACCTCACTGCTGTTGGCAACCAGCCAGGAGGGACACGGGTCCAGTATACAGGTGGAGGCACTCACAGCTCGTATGGCCTTGTCCACATCCCCAGAGGTAACATCCTGAAACACATCCCAGAGATGGTTTGCCAAGTAATCCCCCTGTGACTCGGCTGGATCTGCAGAGGTGGAGTCCAAGTCCGACCGAAACCGAGCAACTTTGTCCACTAAGAACTGGGCATACTCCTCAGCCTTACCCTGTAGGGGGTCCCCCACATCCCTCCTATTTAGGAGGGAGCGGGTGATCCTAAACAGGGCAGCTGGGCGGGACTCAGCAGACGCAACCAAGGTGGCAATATGTGTTCTTTTAGCTGCCCTCAATGCCCTGATGTATTCCTTGGTGCATGCTGTCAGAAGTGCTCGGTTCGATTCGGACTTATCGGACCTCCACAAGTGCTCTAGGCGTCTCCTCCGGCGCTTCTTCTCCCGGAGCTCCTCGGTGAACCAAGGAGGTCTCCGGGATCCGCCGACCCGGAGGGGCCGTAGTGGCGCAATCCGGTCGAGAGACTCCGATGCCGCCGAGTACCAGACAGCAACCAGGGTCTCCGCCGAACTGTGGGCGAGAGTATCAGGAATAACCCCAAGCTCCGTCTGGAACCTCAAGGGGACCATAAGTCGCCTGGGGCGGAACCACCTGGTCGGTTCCTCCTCCCTATGGTGGGGGTTTGGCCTCCGGAAGTCAAGCCTCAGTAGGCAGTGGTCTGACCACGACAGGGGTATGATCTCATTACCCCTCAGACCAAGATCACAAATCCACTGCTCCGAGAGGAATACGAGGTCGAGCATGTGACCCGCTGAGTGGGTTGGGCCCCGAATTACCTGGGTCAAGCCCATGGCTGTCATGGAAGCCATGAACTCCTGCGCTCCATCAGAGTGTTCACTGAGCGAAGGCAGATTAAAGTCCCCCAGAACCATGAGCCTGGGGAACGCAACTGCCAGCTCGGTTACTGACTCGAGGAGCGAGGGGAGGGCTGCTGCAATGCAGTTGGGAGGCAGGTACGTTAGTAGCAAACCCACTTGACCCTTGAGGTCCAACTTCACCAGCAGGGACTCACACCCGACAAGCTCCGGAGCAGGGATCCTACGAGGTGCTAAAGACTCCCGGATAACAATAGCCACACCGCCACCCCTTCCCTGGGCTCTCAGCTGATGATGCACCTGAAATCCTTCTGGGCACAGCTCTCCAAGGGGGACTCCTCCCTCTGGGCTCAGCCAGGTTTCAGTAATACATGCCAGGTCTGCCCTCTCGTCAATAATTAAGTCCCGGACGAGGGGAGCCTTGTGAACAACAGACCTGGCATTTAGCAACAACAGCCTGAGACCAGGGTCCTGACTACTCGCGCCATCTGGCCCCGGAGTGGGACTCATAGGGCCGGAAGGAGGGATCTCTGTGATGTAGCAAGCCCTCCTTCCCCGGTAATGGCCAGCCCTAAAGTCCCCACCATATCTGCCCCTCCCTGCTACGACCGCAATGCTCCGACCCACTCCCGTGGCAATAGTCCCCCCAACCACCCCGGTGACCCCCGCATTCCCCAGCAGGCCCTCCGAGTCAGGCATAATCATTCACTCACACAGGCAGTCCCCACGTTAAAGTTAAAACAGAAAAATACAACAGTAATTGCAATAAAAGTGGGAGCATTCCCTCAATTACAAGCATACACATACATATCCCATACTAGGCAGAAGGAAGAAGAGAAAAGAAAAGAAGGAGTTTGTTTAAAAAGAAATAGAAATGCGCAGCTTTTAAATTAAAATTGCGAGTTCAAGAAAGTCACATGGCTCTCAACAGGTGGTTCTGCAGCCGATAATAATGATGTTAGAGCAAAAGCTGAGTCACGGGGAAAAGCCGGGGGAAAGGAGCGTCTGTGAGGATTGTAATGATGGTGGTCACAATCCCAGTCACTATCATAGTCAGTCCCATAAGGTGGCCGGGCGAAGTTGGTCAAAAGGTCCTGCGGGGGTTCAGTGTAAACGCACAGTGCTACCATCATCTCTCCACCCGCAGCCCAGTCTCGGAGTTTTCTTTCTGGGAATAAGGCCACTCCAAAGAATTGCCAAAGGCTCACCCCTGAGAGTAGGTAGGGTAAAGAGGTGGAACAGGCGTTGGAATTGCCAGGAGACGCCGTCGCTGTTCTCGAGATGGTACTTGCTTTCCCGGTACTAAATGGCCGGGGCAGCGCGAGAATCGCCGGAATCCCTAGGGCTAGGGCTAATGGGGTCGTCCAGGTCTGTAAGGCCCAAGAGTGGTCTCCCCAGTGCCTCGTCCCTGCTGCAAGCCGACAGGGCAGGGAGGTGGGACAAACGATGGAGCCGCCAAAGAATACCGCCACCGCCGCCAGGCTGAGGCTCCTCTCCTCGCCGCCGAACAGCTGAGACGGCCGGAACAGCATGGAGGTCGCCGGAGCCATCAGCGTCCACGCGGTCCTTGGTCGCAAAGTCCATACAGACTGAGGATGGTCCTGGGGATGGTCCCGCGGTCGCAGGATGGTCTCGTCGTGGGCAGGCGAGGTTGGGAGGTGAAAAAGGCGATGAAGCTGCCAAGGAACGCCGTCGTTGCTCTTAGGCTGGGATTCCTCTCCTCGCTGCTGGGCGGCCAAGCCAGCATGGAAGCCGCTGAAGGTGCTGGAACTTTTGCGGTCCAGGATTGTCCCCACAATGGGAACCCCTGCCGTTGGCTGATCTTTTCGGGCCCCCTGGGTCTTAAGCCACCCGGGCGAGCCTCTCATATTAAATTTAAAGTTGTTGCTCGCGGTTTTTTTCGGCATTTTCGTCGGATAATTCACGACGAGCGGAGCCTCGCAGCCATCTTGGTCTCGCACATGCGCAACCACTGAAACTGCCTTGCGCAGTACAAAGTAAGATCTCTCCCACTCAGTTCACAGCTTTGATTTATTTGATTTTAATGCGAGCTGAATCCGTTCACGAGGACATTAATTGTTTACCAAGATCCTAGCTTCTTTTTTTTTTTTTACAAGATCTTCTTCTGAAAATCTATTTACTTAGAGGCTTTTAAAATAGTGCCGAGCCGGCTGGATTCTCCTGTAATAAGATTCAAACGGAAGGTAAAGTGCCTCCATCTTGGAAGACAGCATTTATATCTTTGATACCCAAAGAAGATCAAGATACTACCCAACCAAAAAATTATAGTTAATGGTGGTTATTCTGTTGATACATACTGACCAAACAGGTTTTATACAGGGGAGACAGATGAAAAGTAATGTCAGATTAATTATTAATGCATTAGAATATTTGGGAAAGAACAACCAGATCCCTGCTGCGTTTATATTTTTGGATGCTGAGAAGGCCTTTGATTGAGTTAACTGGCAATTTCTGTTGAAGATATTGCAAAAAATGCAGATAGGAGATAATTTTTTACAGTCAATTAAAGCAATATACCAACAGCAAACAGCACAAATCATAGTCAATGGAAGTTTAACAGACTCTTTTCAAATTGGAAAAGGTACAAGACAGGGCTGTCCTTTGTCCCCGCTATTGTTTATTATAACTTTGGAAGTATTGTTGAATAAAATACGCTTGGATGGTCTAAAAGGGATCAAGATTAGGCAGCAAGAATACAGAGTCCGCGCTTTTGCGGATGATTTGGTCATAATATTGGAACAACCACAGGAATCCAGTATGGTTTTAATGAATATGATTAATCAATATGGTCAAGTGTCTGGTTTTAAAATAAATTTAGGAAAAACCAAAATATTAGCTACAAATATGAATACTAAACAAAAGAAGGGATGCTAGGATGTGAGGTAGTCAAAAAAGTCAAATATCTTGGAGTCAATATTTTAACCTCAAACAGGAAATTATATAAGCATAATTATGGACCATTTTGGCATAGTATACAGATAGAGATGAAAAAATGGGAGAAATTGCACTTATCTTTGCTGGGTAGGATAGCGGCAGTGAAAATGAACATCTTACCAAAATTTTTATTTCTCTTCCAAATGTTACCTATACTTAAAAAAGATGCGAATCTTTTAGAATGGCAGAAGGGTATCAACAAATTTGTATGGGCTGGAAAGAAGCCGAGGGTAAAGATGAAAATAATGCAAGATGTACGTGAGAGAGGAGGCTTGAAATTACCTAACCTAAAACTATATTATGATGCAGTGGCGCTATCTGTAATTAGTGATTGGACTCATTTAACTAATGATAGAATACTGAATATCGAGGGACACAATCTGGTATATGGTTGGCATGCTTACCTGTTATTCAACAAAAATTGGATAAGAATTTTAAAAGTCATATTTTAAGAAATATTTACTGCGGGTCTGGAAAAAATACCAATATAAATTAAATGACAAGATACCCATGTGGGCAATTCCTAGACATGCAATTGAAAATATGAACATAGCACAAAAACAGGATAGAACTACCTATAGACAGCTTCTCATTTTGGAAAGGGGGGTAGTACAACTAAAATCTTTAGAGGTATTAAAAGAGGCGAAGGTAGTTCAAACATGGTTCCAGTATGGGCAATTAGAGGCCAGGTGGAAAATAGATCAAAAAATTGGTTTTATCCAAGCTGAAGATAATTTGTTTAAACAAATAAGAGATCAAGGCTTAATGCATATAAAGAGGATATATAATGTATTAATACAGATGGATTCGGAAACAGAATTAGTTAAAGATTGTATGATAAAGTGGGCTCAAAATATTGAAGAACCAATAATGTTGGATACATGGGAAAGAATATGGGTAACAAATGTGAAATTCACACAAGCTCAAAATCTGAGAAAATTTTTATAAGATGTTCTATAGATGGCATTTAGATCCTAAAAAGCTGGCTTCTATGTATCCGAATGTACAGCCTAAATGTTGGAGGTGTGGTTCTCTCGATGCTACATATTTTCATATATGCTGGACCTGCCAAAAGGTTAAGGCATTTTGGATAAAAATATGGTGGATTATGCAAAAGAAGGATAAAGTTTACTCCTCAGTTATTCTTACTGGGTATATGTACTGACTTTACAGTGGTAGAGACTAACTTGATTCTGCACCTAATAACGGCAGCAAGACTGTTGGTGGCGCAATACTGGAAGAAGGAAGACTTGCCTACAATTCAAGAATGGTCATTGAAAGTTACAAACTTAGCCGAGATGGCTAAAATATCGGCATATCTTAAAGATCACTCAAATGAGAGATATAAACGAGACTGGAAAAATGGATTGACTATATACAAAAAAAATACGGGACCAAGAAATTCCAGTTAGCCTATGCTTAAGATGAGAAATGATTTAAATTGTTTAAAGTTAGCTCAGCAAGAAGAAGCTAAGATCAATGTAGAGATGTCATTAATTTCTTTATTTCTTTTTTCTCAATAGATTTTAGACTGTGTTTGTTAAAAATCCATACTGTGTACGGGTTCTGGGAAGTCGGGGGGGAAGGAGGAGGGGGGTTGGGGGAGGGTGGAGGGAGGGGTATACATTAGGCTAGACAAGAATTTGGTGGCAAACTAGAACTATTTTGACGCACAAAAAAATTGTATTCCGATGCCTTACTGATTGAGGAATGATGAAATGTTTGTTTTAAAAGAAAATAAAACTTTTGAACCGAAAAAAAAGGGGGGGGGGAAGACTTCCGGGGAGGGGCTTACTGATGGAAGCAGCTTAATATAGCTGCTCCCAAATTCCTGGTTGCGTTATCTGTTGGACGATCATCTATCAGACGCCTGGCAGTTTGTTTACCTTACTCTTCAGGCAAGAGGAGGAGGTGATTGGGTTCTGCTATGCAAAGTGCCGTCTGATCTTTGCAGTTTGTGTGTCTGCGAGGAGAGGGGGGGCAGCTGAGGGCAGAACTGTCTCCGTGCCAGGGAATTCCAGCTGCATTTGCAGCACAAAGTAAGCTCTCTCTTCCTCAGAACAAAGCTTGTTTTTTTTATTATTATTATTTCAAGGTGAGCAGGATTGGTATGTGGGAACCCTTAATTGTTTGTTCAAATGTTAGCTTCATTTTTACAAGACCTTCTTCCGATAACCTAGCTATTAAAGAGACACTTAAAATGGCGATGAGCTCATTGAACTGCTCTGTAACAATGTTTATCTTTTGAAACTCTTCGTAAAGCCCTACGGAGTTTTAAAACTTCAAAGGAAAGGAGTGATTTATCACCTCGTTCCACAGCCGTATAACTGGCCAGCAGAGTTTTACTAATTGGTTGAAGATAAAACTTGGAATGGCCTCTAAACCAAATTTTAATTTAAAAATGCCTTCCTCGGCTCCTAGAAGCGCTGGCACATTGCCAATACCTGGCACAAAGTTGCAGCCTCCACTCTCCACGCCCCCTATAGGTGACCCACTAATGAAAGAATTCTTTCTGAAGGAACTGAAAGAACTGACTGAGAAAATGAATGAGTCTTTTAATACTCAGACAATTAAGGTGGAAGCCAAAATTAAAGATCTTAAAGAAGGGCTTAAAGAGGAGATATCTGTGGCGCATAAGGAGTTGTCTGATAAACTTGAGACTCGGGTTTCTAAAATCAGAGATGATATGTTGGGGATTGGAAATGTATTGACAGAACATGTCTCCGGAATTGAAGATACACTAGATGATCTTAACGATGCCAATATTAATTTGACATCGAAAACAGAGGTGGTGCAACAAAAAGTTGAAAATGCTGAAAAAGAAATTATTATGATACAGTACAGACAAATGGAACTGGCATTAAGAGTAAGGGGCTTGCGTGAAAACAAGCAGGAAAACTTGAAACAGATTTTCTCAGAAGCGTTTGACAGTCTGTTGGGAAGACCAGGGGCTAATTTTGATTGGCAAATTGACAAAGTTTATCGCGTTAATTCTTGGCTGGCAAAGCAGAAGCAGCTCCCTCGGGACATTGTTATATATTTTACCACAAGAGAGATTAGAAATACGATACTACAAGAGTCCTATAAAACTAAGCTTCAAATTGAGGGTCAGGAATTGACTGTCTTGAAAGAGATACCACCTCAAATGTTAAGATCCAGGAAAGACTATGCCTTTTTAGTCGAAGAGCTTAGAAATCACCAGATACAGTTCAGATGGGACGCACCATTTGGCCTAGCACTTACATTTGACAGGCAAAGATACCGTCTCAACTCAGTATGGAAAGCTCGAGATTTTTACCATAATATTTTGAAGGCTGGACATCCCACACCATCTGGACCTAGAGAAAGAGCACAAGAAGGACAAGATAGACAGCAAACCACACAATTACCAGATAAGATGGATTATCCCCCTCTCTTAGAAGCACAAGGAGCTATGGAACAAAGACCAAACCGCATGATTACCAGACGAATGGAGCAACAATCCAAAATGCAACAACCCCAACAATCACCTGCTATCAGTTAAGAAGCTACAGTAACCAGTCTAGAAGCAGTGGGAGGAGCCAGGCCAAAGGTTAAACAGGCTGTCCAGGAGGCTCTAAAAAAGCTTCAGGAAACCAAAGATGACAATTAAGCTTCTAACATGGAATGTCAACGGATTGAACTCTCCACAGAAGAGAAAGAAAATATTTCACTATCTTAAACAGTTCAAGAATGATATAATTTGTCTGCAAGAAACTCATATCAAATCAACCAATCAAAAATATTTGATTAACCCAAGACTTGGCCAATATTTTATAGCTTCTGCTATGGAAAAGAAAAATGGTATAGTTATATACTTAAGAAAAGACATGAAAGCTGAACTAATCGAAGCAGACCCCATGGAAGATACATCACACTAGATCTGGTTTTAGAAGGGAAAAAGACATTGATTTTGGGAATATATGCTCCTAATCAAAAACAAGATGGATTTTATAGAAATCTTCATGCTAAATTAGTACAGTGGGATTATAGGTCTTGCATACTACTGGGTGATTGGAACGGTGTTATAGATACTAAGAAAGAGAAGAAAGTTTCTCGCCCAAACACTCAGATGCGAGCAAAGCTACCTAAATCCTTTTTCGATATGATGGATGACTTTGAACTGAGAGATATTTGGCGAGAAAGAAATGCAGAAGAACATGACTTTACCTTCTTTTCTGATAGGCATCAATCTTTCTCTAGGATTGATTTCATATTAACTACTAATGATTTGCTTTCCAGGGTGAAGAAGACAAAGATTTCGGCTAGAGTTCTCTCAGATCATAACCCAGTTTGGATGGAGTTGGGAGGGGTGGCACAGGCAAGAAGGTCTTGGAGATTGAATGAAAATTTATTCAGATATGAAAAGTATATTAATGATTGTAAAAAATGTTAACAGAATACTTTGTTTTTAATATGAATAAGGGTACACCTATGGAAATTGTATGGGATGCAAGTAAAGCGTATATGAGAGGAGTTTTGATAAATATAAATAGATCACATAGACATAAACAAGGGGTAAAACGAACAGAATTGGAAGATGAAATTAGGAAGAAAGAGCTGGAGTTAACTTTAAACCCAGGAGACACAAAGATTAAGGAAGCAATTGTTATATTAAAGGCCCAATTTAACATGTTGATTTCTGATCAGGTAGCTACTAGTTTGTCATACGCAAAACACAATACCTTCTGCAATGCAAACAAACCTGGCAGATGATTAGCATATCAGATTAGGAAAAAACGGAACTCTCAAAATATAACTAAACTGATCTATAGAGGGAAGGAGGTATTCCAACAGGATGAGATTCAAAAGGCCTTCCGGGAATTTTTTACAGAGTTGTATAAGGGTGATAAAATTAATGGTCTAGATATAGAGAGATACTTAGATAAAGAGAAAATACCCTTAGTTAAAGAAGAGCACAGGCAAAAATTGAACCAACCAATAACTTCGGGGAAAATTCTACAGGTAATTAAGCAGTTAAAAGCAGGAAGGCACCAGGCACAGATGGCTTGACAGCGGCGTACTATAAAAATCTACAGTTAGAAATGGTAGAACCTCTTAAAGAATTATTTAATAAAATTCAAACAGAAGGTAAGGTGCCCCAATCTTGGAAGACAGCTTTTATATCCCTGATACCCAAAGAAGATCAAGATATTACTCAACCAAAAAACTATAGACCTATCTCATTACTTAATGTAGATTACAAAAATTTTACCAAAATCCTAGCAAACAGGTTAATGTTGGTTATTCAACAATTGATACACAGTGACCAAACAGGTTTTATTCAAGGGAGACAAATGAAAAGTAATGTAAGACTAATTATTAATGCATTAGAACACTTGGGAAAGAACAATCAAATTCCTGCTGCGTTCATATTTTTGGATGCTGAGAAAGCCTTTGATCGAGTTAACTGGCAATTCCTATTGAAAACATTGCAAAAAGTACAAATAGGAGAAAATTTGTTACAATCAATCAAAGCAATATATCAACAGCAAACGGCTCAAATTATAGTCAATGGAAGTTTAACAGATTCTTTTCAAATTGGAAAAGGTACAAGACAGGGTTGTCCTTTGTCCCCACTACTGTTTATTATAACTTTAGAAGTATTGCTGAACAAAATACGGGGCTTGGACGGTCTAAAAGGAATTAAGATTAGGGAGCAAGAATATAGAGTCCGTGCTTTCGCAGATGATTTGGTTATAATATTGGATCAACCGCAGGAATCTAGTATGATCTTAATGAATATGATTAATCAATATGGTCAAGTGTCTGGTTTTAAAATAAATTTAGGGAAAACCAAAATACTAGCTATAAATATGAATACTAAACAAAAGGAAGAACTAGGAGGAATGTTAGGATGTGAAATAGTCAAAAAGGTCAAATATCTCGGAGTTAATATCTTAATCTCAAATGGGAAATTATACAAGTATAATTATGAACCACTTTGGCATAGTATACAGATAGAGATGAAAAAATGGGATAAGTTGCAGTTATCTTTGTTGGGAAGAATAGTGGCAGTGAAAATGAATATCTTACCCAAATTTTTATTTCTTTTCCAAATGTTACCTATACTTTAAAAAGATGTGAATCTCTTAGAATGGCAGAAGGGTATTAATAAATTTGTATGGGCAGGGAAGAAGCCGAGAGTAAAGTTAAAAATAATGCAAGATGTACGTGAGACGGGAGGTTTGAAGTTACCCAATCTAAAATTATATTATGACGCAGTAGTATTATCTGTAATCAGTGATTGGATCGATTTAACTAATGATAGGATACTGAATATTGAGGGACATGACTTGGTATATGGTTGGCATGCTTACCTGTTATATAACAAAAAAGTGGACAAAAATTTTAAAAGTCATATTCTAAGGAATGCTTTATTGCGGGTTTGGAAGAAATATCAACACAAATTAAATGACAAGATACCCATGTGGGCAATTCCTAGACATGCAATAGAAAATATGAATATAGCATAAAAACAGGATAGAATTACTTACAGACAGCTTCTTACCCTGGAAAGGGGGGTATTACAACTAAAATCCTTAGAGGTACTAAAAGAGGAGAAGGTAATTCAAACATGGTTCCAGTATGGGCAGTTACAGGCCAGGTGGAAAATAGATCAAAAAATTGGTTTTATCCAAGTTGAGGATAATCTATTTAAACAATAATAAGAGTAATAAGAGATCAAAGCTTAATGCATATAAAGAGTATATACAATGTATTAGTACAGATGGATTCCGAAACAGAATTAGTTAAAGAGTGTATGATAAAGTGGACTCAAAATATTGAAGAACCAATAATGTTGGATATGTGGGAAAGAATTTGGGTAAGAAATGTGAAATTTACACAAGCCCAAAACCTGAGAGAAAATTTTTACAAGATGTTCTATAGATGGCATCTAGATCCTTAAAAATTAGCTTCTATGTATCCGAATTTACAACCCAAATGTTGGAGATGTGGTTCTCTTGATGCTACATACTTCCATATATGGTGGTCTTGCCAAAAGATTAAGGCATTTTGGATAAAAATATGGTGGATTATACAAAATATTCTTTTAAAAAGGATAACGTTTATTCCTCAGTTATTCTTGTTAGGTATAATTACTGACTGTACAGCGGTAGAGGTTAACCTGATTTTGCATTTGGAAACTGAAAAAAAGGGGGGAAACCCAGGATTTATTGCAAATAAAGAAATGGATCGGGAGGTGGGATGGGGGAGGGGAGTGGGAATTAGGGGAAAAGGGGATTTTCCTCCCGTGCCTTGGATTTCATTTATTTATTTATTTTTTTAAAAGTTGCTTTTCTTGTATTTCCTTTGCTCATTTGGTTGGTTGAGGGGGGGAGAGTGGAAAAAAAAGAGAGAGCTTGAATTGGTGCAGCTGGAATTGGGGCTGAGGGATGGGGAGGGCAGTGTCTGTGTGTATAATTTGGAAGAGACGGGGGGGGGGGAATGGAGGAGATTTCCTTCTCTCCGCTACTCTTCTCTCATCTCCTTCTGTCGGATGGGGTTGGGAGTGGGTGGGTGGGGGTGTACGATCCCCTCTTATTTTTTTAATCTATCCCTTTCCTACCTTGTGATCTCTCACTTAACATCTGCAAATAAAAGACTCTACTAGCAATTCCCCTTTTGTTGCTGGTAAAAATCGTACACACACACACAAACACATTTTGACTGCTCTTTTTGTGCATCCAGTGTGAAGTGAGCAGGAATGAAGGCTGCACACACACACACACACACACACACACACACACACACACACACACACAGATTAATAACCCCCGTTTTGCAGCCCCAGACTCTTAAAAACTCTTCCATCCCTCTTCATTCTTTATATTTCTCTACACATTTCTCTATTTATTGTATTAAGTCTATCTCTTATTCTGTGTGGATTCTTTTTTTAAATTGTCTTAGATTATATTTTAAATAGTCAGGAGTCATTGACACTGAATTTGCACTTTTAATAATCAGGAAGCACATACTGAGTTTCTTTGAAAAAAAATCCAATTTAAAAATCCAAAAATTTGTTTCCTAGTATAATTTGATTGCTTATTAGTAACCTATGACTATTACTAAGTGTTGTAGCTTATGATTCTTGATGAATGTATTTTTTTTCTTTTATGTACACTGAGAGCCTATGCACCAAAGACAAATTCCTTGTGTGTCCAATCACACTTGGCTAATAAACTATTCTACTCTACTCTACTCTACTCTACTCTACTCTACTCTACTCTACTCTACTCTACTCTACTCTACTCATTTCTATTTCAATTCTAATAAGGAGTTTAGCTTCTCTCTCTTGAAAATGTAAGCTAGCATAAGGCATTATAATGCAAGCTAGCCTTAGTTTTCAAACAGTTCATTTAGTGACCAAAGTTACAATGGCATTGAAAAAAGTGACTGATGACCATTTTTCACACTTAGTGACCATTTGCACACTTTGCGACCGTTGCAGCATCCTCATGGTCACGCGATCAAAATTTTGATGTTTGGCAACAGATTCGTATTTATGATGGTTTCAGTGTCCTGGGGTCATGTAATTGCTTTTTGTGACCTTTTGACAAAGTCAAATGGGGAAACCACATTCACCTATGTTACTAACTTATCAGCTGCAGTTATTCACTTAAGATCTGTGGCAAGAAAGGTGGTATAGTGATCAAAGTTACAATGGCATTGAAAAAAGTGACTGATGACCATTTTTCACACTTAGCGACCATTTTCACACTTAGCGATCATTGCAGCATCCTCATGGTCACGTGATCAAAATTTTGATGTTTGGTAACAGTTACAATTTATATTTGTAAATTGTAGTTATGTTGAAATAAAAAAATATTACAATACTATTTTTGCGTTGTATAAAAATTTTTGTTGCTCCGTATAAAATTTTTAATCAAGCTCCCCCCCCACCCCCCGGTCAAAGGTGTCCCTCTTTACCAATCTGAAAATCTGGTCACCTTAATGTAGATGTACCATTAATGAGTAGTCAGTTACAAATACATCTAGTAGTGCTGTCTATCTCATATTTTTCTAGTTTACTGAAACGTAGGTTGTTGTGTACTTTTTCGAATGCCTTGCTGAAGTCCAAGTATACTATGTCAACAGCATTTAGCTGGTCTACTAATTTAGTCACTGTCAAATAATGAAATAAGATTGGTTTGGCATGAACTGTTTTTAACAGGCCTGTGCTAACTACTAGTTATAACTTTGTTTCTAGATGTTCACAGATCTGTTTTTTTAATTACTTTTTTCCAATATATTCCCAGGTATTGATATTAGACTGACTGGTCTGTAGTTTCCTGGGTCTATTTTTTTCCTCCCTTTTTTAAAGGTGGGAACCACATCAGCTTTTTTCCAATCCTCTGGTAGTTCCTGTGCTCCAGGATTTTTGAAAGATATGGTACAATTGTTCTTAGACAATATCTGCCATCTGGGATGAAATCATGCTGTTTTTTTCTTGAATTTCTTGTTTTTCTTTTTCAGTGGTATTATGTTAAACTGGGGGCTTCAATGAATTGTGAAAATTTAGTCTGGTTCTAAGCATCTTGTTTAATTAAACTATTTTGTTACAGCATAATATTAATCAGAAATTTCAGAATAGCATAACAGAATTGGAAGGGACCTTAGAAGTCTTCTAATCCAACCCCCTGCTCAAGCAGGAAAAACTGTACCATTTCAGACAAACGGCTGTCCAATCTCTTCTTAAAACTTCCAGTGATGGAGCACCTACACTTTCTGGAGGCAAGGCAAGTCATTCCATTCAATTATTGTACAATACTGATTCCCTTTTTTAATCCCTATTTCATATTGGTATGATAATGTTTTTTCAGGGCTAAGAGTTAAATATTTTTTTATATGTCCTTTCTGCTCTTTGAAGTTTTTGCAGTCCAGATCTGTAAATCTAATGATGTCAAAATACAATTCTATTTTAAGAAACATTTGAAACAAAACAGGATTTAGTGGGAATATTGTATTTTGAAATAAAAACAAGGATTATGGAAAAATTAAGTATTTTGAGATGATATAGAAAACCAGAAAATGAAGAAAGAGCAATATTTTCATACATCTAGGTATAAAAATATTTTTGATTACTAGATGGAAGTAAAGAGGCCAGAAACATCTAGCTTACCATTCCCTCTACACAGTGTTTAGATTTTTGCAATTTGCAGATGGTAATCCTAATTTTAGGCAACATGTATGTCACATGACCATCCACTGTTTTTTTGAAAGTGAAAAATGCTGTATTCCAAATATATCACGTAACATGGATTTGGACATTCTAGAATAAAGTTTATAACTGTTATGTTTTAAGTACTTAAGTATGATCAGAATTGTAATCTAACACATTAGGACAATAATTTTGGGCAGTGGCTGTAACAGGAGAAGGAGAAAGGTTTCCATTGCTCATCTATTATTCTTAACTTCAAACAGAAGGAATTGTATAGTTACACATTTGTCTCTTTGAACAATATATAGCCTGGTTGAATTGCTCTGAACTTTGGAGACACATAGATTAAGGTAGGAAAACTCCCACATGCCTCTTTTAAAATAAAATCCTAAAGCCGTCTCTTCCAGTTGTCAATCCTCTCATCCAGAAGAGACTTATGTTAGAAATCAGATGTTTCTACAAAGTCTTTCTGCCATAAAATAGGGTGCATTAAATTTCCCAGAAGAGCCTAATTGATCTCGCACAGTATTTCTTGGAAGACATATAAAAGATCAAAAGAGTAATACATTTTTGTTCTCACTTTCAAATAAAGATTAATTCGCAATGAAAAGTGGGAGCTTTCAAGCTGCCCAATTTTGACAAAACACAGAATTATTCTCAGTAAATTAATCCATTGCAATACATGTACCAAGTCTCATGAACCTGAGATTTACTCTTATTGGGAAGTAAGCAAGATAATCTATAATGAAAAGAACTGTCAGACCTTTGGTATGGAAGATTACTTATCCTCATATAATAACAAATAATTAAGAATGATCTGTCATTTTAGGTTATTAAAATTCTGCTGAGATAGCTCACTCCCTCTAGCTATCGGTAGAGTTTCTCCTGTTCTTAAAGTAGCAGAAAGGAGATGAAATGACAGCTCTTACAAGATCCATCATCAAACTCCTAGACTAAGTGGATACAGCAACAGCATCATATTTATTGACTTATTTTTGTACAGATTAGTAATATTTCAGGAAGCATTGTAGAGGATTAATGAGATGAAGTATTTTAAATATTCCACTAAAGTCCCAGGACAACATTTCCTAATTTTAAAAAGAAAGACTGTATTTTCTTTAACAAATTATATTCCAGACATTCTTGATTATTCCTAGTTATTCCAAGGTATTCAGAAATCTTATTTTGAAATAGAAATCAGCCTAGTTAGTTAACAGTAATGATAGCATATACATTTCACTTTCAGTATGGTGGAACATTTGATATCTACTCATTAAAGGTTATTATGGCAATAGTCTTACCAAATTACTCTATTTTTTTCTTCCCTTTTCCCCTCACTTTCTCCTTTTCTTCTATTCAGAAAACATTATAATCAGTCTCTTAAAATAAACATTAATTTTCCATTCACACATAGTATCTTTTTAAGTAAATGAAATATTGTGTGCATTTGAAATTATATAAACCAATTATACTAATGGGATCAAAAGAGGAGGCTTTAAAAATAAAGCAGGACATATGCTGACAGTTTCAGATTCATTACATTATCTGTACTTGAAGACTTTTCCTAGATCCCATAGTTAAATTATGTAAAAAAATGAAGATGATCTACCACAATCTGACAGCAGTGAAAAAAGATGTTTGCTATATAAAAGTGTGTGTCTGTGTGTGTTGGGGGAGGGATGGGGGAGTTATACTGCTGATTCCAACAAATTTATTCAGCTAATTTGGGATACCAGGCAAATGTGCACTTTATTAACAGAAATAGCTTTAGTAGTTGAAATTATAACTGGCAGGATATTGAAATGGTACTGGCTATATATCCTATGAATAGCCACTATCACAAAATCCTTAAGGATTGTTTCGATGCCTCTGTTTATATAATGTACCTAATTCAAGTCACTATGCAATTTTACAAACTCTGTGCCTCTACTTTTAAATCTGTCTATATGGATCATGGTTAGTGTAGAGCCAAGAACTCAACAGGGTTGGGATTTGAACCAGGAAAAACAATGAAATTAACAACAAACAACAACAGATGGGAACCAGGAGCAACATTAAAAGCCAAAAGTTAGGATCAAAGGGCAGTTCTGAATCAAAGCTGGGAGCAAGTACAAAGAAAGGACTAAAAGATAACCACATAAATTGTCAGAACTGAAAAACCAAGGAAACTGGAACCTTACAGGTTCAGAAATGAACTCTGATTAATTTTAATGAAAAGCTATTTGAAGAGACAAATTAACCAAAATAAAATGGATAAAAGATATTATAGCCCAATGCTACAAAAATCTTTTTCAGTTTATTTTTATGACTGATAAATTGTGGAAGCTGTATAAACTATAGACTCTTGGCATTCCATAAAAATTGATTTGCTTGACTGATCACATCCAGCTTTATTTTCCTCTTTCTTGTGACAGTCTGGTCAAATTCCTATGACTGGATCCTTTTGTTTCATTTTCCAGAGGCTACAAAAATGCTTCTATGATGCAGCCTTTGGAATGGCACTCTCTGTGGGACATTAAACCAATCATCTGTCCCATTTAAGATAATTCAAGCTACCACATCATTCAGAAAACAGTAGGTTTATTAACAGCATGATGACATAATTAGGTCTTGGTTGACTATCTCTCCAAGAATAGAGAAACTTTTACCCATTCAAGCATACTGCTGCTGTATTTCAAAATCTGACTAATAAACTAATCTATTTAAGAACTATTTCTCAACAGGAGAAAATGTAAAGTTGTCACTCCTCTCATATATTTATAGAACTGGCATTCTGCAAAGATCTCTATTTATATCTTTAACCTTGCTTCCAGTAGCAGAGTTGGCTGCCAAAGAATATTCCCCCTCCCATGCTCTGTCAGTATTTTTAAAATGCAGTTTCTGAACTGAATCAGTGGCGTTATAAATTGAGACTTTGTTTTCACATGCACACATATTCATGCACACATACTCATTATGCATACTTCTAAATAATTCCCACTGGAATATCAGAATTCATTAGCATAACTGAGCATGAAATGATTGTACAAAGCTCAGTTCTTTGGGGTCTTTTGGAATTGGCACTAAGAATATTTTTGTTCTCATGGAATGGATAGATTTGACTGCTTGAAAAAAAAAATTAAAACTTCAGATTTATTACAGTAATGTTTGAATTAAGATTTAGATAATTCCCAAGCCAAATGGTAATCTCTTTATCTATTGACTGCTTTACTGCCTAAAAGTTGAGCATATAAATACGTATAAGGTATACTCAATTTATTATGTTAGAAAGCAGAGAAAACAAAAGTCTGTCTTCTCATTTGAGGAAGAATAGATTGCTGAACTAGAATTAGGTCAATGGATAGATATTACTGAATCTAGTCTGCTCCAAAATCGAATTTAAAACAAACTAAACTGTTTACCAGTTTGAAAGGTCTCTGTCCCAACAACATAAATATATAGAATTTATACAAATATTTTACTAAATTTTACTTACCTTCTATTTTCAAATTTTACTAAAAAATTAAAATAGAACTTAAACTAGAGTTCAAACCTGGGGTGAAATTCAGCAGGTTCTGACAGGTTCTGGAGAACCGGCAGTGGAAATTTTGAGTAGTTCAGAGATCCAACAAATACCATCTTTGGCTGGCCGCAAAGTGGAGTGCGAATGAAGATTTTGCAATAGCCTTACCCCAGGAGTGAGGTGGGAATGGAGATTTTGCAGTATCCTTCCCCTGCCATGCCTACCAAGCCACACCCACAGAACCGGTAGTAAAAAAAATGAATTTCACCACTGCTCCAGGCCCAGGAATGAAATCCTCCTGGTTCAGCCTGGTTCGGCCAAACCGGTAGGGACAATTGTCCTTGGTTCTGCAAACTGGTAGTAAAAAAAAAAGCTTCCGACAATCGTGTGTATCAGCTGTGAGCCATGCGATTGTTGAAAGGTTTTTTTTAAACACTTTTTAAAGCATTTCTTCCCTCCCTATTCACCTTAACCGGCAGGAAAAAAATGCTTTAAAAAGTGAAAAAAAGTTGGCCACATCCACCCAGTCACATGAACCCTCCTCCCCACCATCCCACGCCCCACAGAACCCATGGGGGGATTAGATTTCACCACTGGTTTTAAACCAACCTTTTTTGTTTGGATGAATTATGAATTATAGCATGATTGCAGCCGAAAGATAACATAAAGATAAATAATAGTCTTAAAACAATATTAAATAGAAATTTTCATTGTATGAAATAAAGATATGGAGACTTCCTAGATTCTCTACTGAAAAAGCTGTAAATTTTAATATTTCTGCTATTAAGGATGCCCAGAACACAGTATAGAATTCTTACTTAATAAAGTAACAGTATTTTTCTAAAATTTTATTTTTGTTATATAATAGAGTGCCTCTCTGAGACTCTTGCTCTGCTCATTATGCAACTGTCAGCTACACGCCCTATTATTTGATTATTCCCCAGGCAGAATCCTTTCACCCCATGTGCCAAGGTCTTTCCCACATACCTTAAGGTCTAAAAACCAAGAAAGATATGTTGTGACTGTTCCAAGCATATTTCTTTATTGTTCCTTATAGACAAAATCTTGCCAAACTAAAGCAAACTAGCACAGCTATGAAGTGTGTATTCTGGGAACTGTTAGGGAGGAATTATCTTCACTATCTTTCTCTGACTCAAATTATCTGAACTGAGTTTCTCTTACACCACTAGAATGTCCTCCTTCCCTCCCACACATAATATGTATATTGCATCACACATATAGGACACATTACATTGTCATTGAATATATTGCCATTTAAAGGATTATTTTGTTATCTAAATCTGTCAACAAAAAGGAACTTATTTTATTACAAGAATCCTAGGAACACTGAATCAGTAATGGGAAAATAAATTATGTCTAGGGACCTTACATAGCTAACAATTCAGCATGGATATTTGATAATATTAGATAAGGATAATGGATAGATTTCAAATCTGAAACTAATTAACTAAAACAGAGACATTTTAGAACTATTATCCTTTTTATTCCCCAGACTTTGAGAGTAAAGGCTTCTCCCAGGATGATGTTTTCAAATCTGTAGATATAGTAGCATTGTTTCATGCAACTCAACTGCACAAAACCATTCTGAGCAAATGACTCACAAACAGCCAGACCTTTCAATTAATCTTGAAGATTGGGTACACCTGTTTCATTGAAAAAGAATCACTTTCAAATACTGTAAATATTCCCAAACTCAACCATTATATTTAATTTCTCTCTCCATTATTTCACTAGGCATGATTTAGGCATGTCAACTAGGGGTGAAATCAACTTACCTTGGCTACCGGTTTGGAAATATGAGTGCATGTGCCACCTCTGTGCATGTGTACGACCTTCCGTGCATGCACAGAGCATCAAAAATGGGACAATGACATCTGGGTGAGTGGGTGGAGCCTCCCATCGCCACTATTACTGGTTCGTCTGAGCCGGATTGAAATGGCTGAATTGCACCACTAATGTCAACTAACTTTTTATCAAAGAGAAATATATTCTTGATTGTTCTAATAGTAATAGAAAGAAAGTTCACTTTCATTGAAAACAAAAGAATGGGAGCGAAGTTCATTTGTATAAATTGATTTTGATCATTCCTTCTGCTGGTAACATGTATTTTCCTAGTACTGGGATAAGATCCTGTCCTGCCATCTGTTGAACCTCAGTTCTCTTAATTTCCCTTGCAATTGGGGATGACTGTTCTGCTGATTCTAGCAGTTTCTCTCAATTCCCATATTCCTGCATATTTTCAGTATATTCACTTTCAGTAAATCTCTGCAAAGATTTGCTGAAAGTGAAAAATCCATCTAGTGGGAATTGAATCTGTGCTTCAATTAGCATTCTAGTTTATCTAATCCATGGGAAGATAAAGCCACAATCTGTTTTCATCGTGAGTATCAATTTTTTCTCCATTTTCTGGCAGATGTAAATTCCCACTTTCTTTTCCTTTAGTTGAGTTTTTTTAACCTTGACAATTCATCTACTATATCTGGCATCAATGATGCCTTTTGGAGTGTTTTTGTTTTCCTTTAAAATTTAGCCATATGTTTCTGGCCTCTTTGGACTTCTGGTTAAAGCCTATTTGAATTGGTCTTTGGAATTTCAGCTGGTTTAAGTTATTGAATGCCATTTCAGTCTTTTCTGATCAATTCTTATTCCTTCTGTTGTTCTTTCAAACAAATATTCTCCCAGATTCCAATGAAACTATCTGAATGGAAGGATTAAGGTTAAAATTAGGGAACAAAATGGATATGATTATATAACTTACTATTCCTACCATTTTTTCTCCCATAGTTCAGGAAGGTGAATAAATTCCTGGCCCAGTCTGAGCTGCTGTCTTGTATAGAAAACCAAACCCCCGTGTTTCTAAGCCCTTTATGTTCTGCATGGAATCCTGCATGCAGTAGAATCTTCAGTAGAAAAGTTGCAACATTTTCAGTTCTGTAGTTCTGTTTTTTTATATCTTTCTTCCATTATGGATGGGAAATAATGTTTATATGGATTAACTTCAGTACTTTACTGTTTAATTTTAGATCTAGAATATCACTGAATGCTGCTGCCCTCCAGTCTACTGCTGTTATCATAGTATCCAGATGTATTATCATCAGGTCATCAATTGTCCTCTTGCACACCCCTCTTAACTTTCTTTGACAGTTGGTTTCTGAAATATCAAGAAACTCAGAAATTCTAAATCTTGGCCTCATGAATACTGTATCATAATTTTCATTGTCAGTTATAATAGTACTTACAGTATACTAGTGGACTGGTTCAAAGAAGATCAAGCTAAAAAGATGAAGAGAGTATCCTAAAATTCTGTATAATAAAGATGTTAAAATTCAAACTACTTTAGAAGATTCTATTTACAAGAAATTCAAGTACTAAAATAAGACCTTAGATCAGCACTCCAGTCACTACCATGGAGAAAACTTTAGAAGTAGAAGGAATATCTAAAGAAAACTATGACAGCAAATCTGGATAATAACACAGTGCCCAAAAGATAGATCAATCAATCAATCAATCAATCAATCAGAATAGAGCTGGAAGGGACCGTGGGACCTTGTAGTCCAACTCAAGCAGGAGACCCTGCACCATTTAAGAAAAGTGACTGTCCAGTGTCTTCTTAAAAATCTCCAGTGATGAAGCACCCACAATATCTGACATCAAGCTGTTCCACTGGCTAATTGCCCTCTCTGTCAGGAAGTTTCTCCTTAATTTCAGGTTGATCTCTCCTTGATTACTTTTCATCTATAGTTTTCTGTCCTGCCCTTTAGTGCTTTGGAAAATAAGTTGACTCCGTTCTTTGTGGCAGCCTCAGAAATATTCGAGTATTGCTATCATGTCCTCCCTAGTCCTTCTTTTCTCTAGATTAGCCAAACCAGATTCCTGCAGCTGTTCTTCATATGTTTTAGTCTCTGAGCCTTTAATCATCTTACTCTTTTTTGCACTTTTTTTCAAAGTCTCAACATCTTTTTTGTAATATGGTGACCAAAACTGGAAGCAGTATTCCAGGTGCAGTCTTATTAAGGATTTATACAGCGGTACTAATACTTCATATGATTTTGATTCTATGCCTCCTGTTTCTACAACCAAGGATTGTATTAGCTTTTTTGGCTGCTGCCATATACTGCTAGCTCATATTTAAGTGATTGTCCACTAGGACTCCAAGGTCCCTCTCACATTCTTGACCCTTATGTAGTGTTATGCACTTCTTTTGTTGGAAATCTCAGGATTTTTTCTGGAGATGTTTAGCTCTTAACTTTCTAAACTATATACTATACTATGTTTACCTTGAAAGTTAATTCCTTTCCTCCCTGTCCACAAGTGTTATGCACTTATCCCTTTCCTCCCTGCCTCCTTGTTGATTACCTGGCTATTGCCAGGATTAATTTAGAATAGGTTAGTCTACATACCAATACCAATGGTAGTAAGGAAAGGAAGCACAAAACAGTGCATGAATAGTATCTTTAAATTCACATACTAACAGAAAATAGTTAAAGCAATCCACAGATCTTGGTAGTTTTATCAAAAACCCTCCAACTATCTCCTTCTTTTCTTTATTATATGTCTGATCTCAGTATACAGACAAAGTGTTAGCCTTACATGTATTATTTTGCTATCTCTCTACAGTAACAAATGCTTATTATTCTAAATGCTGCCTTACTGGAACAATTTAATAAAGATGTTAATTTGCTGGTCTCCAAATTACACTTGTAATCATATATCATTTCTTCCAACTGTGGCTTGAGACCTAAGCAGAGAACCCAACTAAGACTAATGCATTTCTCTGGCATCTTTCCTTTAATTCCATATGGTTTTCTTTTAAAGATGCCACCAGCATTCCTTATCCAATTAGCTGCAGAATAATATTTACTTTATCAGCTAATTTTAGAGAGCTGTGGCAATAGCCTCTAGTGGTAATGTTGTTCCCCTGATTAGTCAGAATACACTGGTTTCTTGAATAGCTCAGAATGAAAAAGTATCAGAATTGCCTACCATGCTTTTATACTTAAGGGTTTCCACCCCCCTGGGCATGTAAACCAGTTAGCAGATGTAGCTATTGATTCTGGCATTTCCACCTAATACTGCTTGTTCTTTTTGACCAGCTGCTATTTTTGTCTAATGGGCCCTGGGTTACTTAAAGTTTCATGTAGGCTTGGGAATGTCATTTTTTTTCTTCCTGATTTTTGAATTTGATTAGTGAAAAAGAATCTAAAATTAAATTTGTTTAAATGGTCATGTTTCTTTCATTGCTATCAGGGCAGGATTTTCCTATAGGCTAACTAGGCTTCAGCCTAGGGCCTCAAGATCAAGAGGGGCCTACATACATACAATGATGTATTTTATTGTCTCTCATGTAATTTACAAACTTAAAAATGGGAGGTGAAAGGGCCTCATAGGTGGAATAGCCTAGGGCCTCTTTTCATCTAAATCTGGCCCTGATTGCTATGGTACATAAAAGTTCTAATGGTCACCATAATATAAGGTGACCAGATGTCCCAATTCTGGCGGGATAGTTACAATTTTTAATAATTTGTCCCGTGACCCGTCGCGTATTGAAAAAGTCCCGATTTTCCAAAAGAAAAAATCAATTTTAAAAAGGACGCCGTTAAAAAAAAAAAAATCTCTAAAGTGTCGTTCCTGATGTGGCCTTTAGAGGACAGTGGTCTCCCTCCCTCCCCTTTTGCGTGTGTGCACGCCAACGCACGCCATTTTTCTGCAGGGAGAGCGATGGTAAGGAGGAGGCTAGGTCCTGGGAGGAGGCTAGGTCCTGCCAAGCAGCTCAGCCGTCTGAAGTTTTTTTTCCCCCCGCTTCTTTTGGGCGCCACTCTTCTGCAGCTATGCCATGCAAGCCACTGTCAATCTGGTCTGGGTGAGCTGAGGGGAGGCAGGGGTGGATCCGGTTTGGAGAGGCTGGTGATGGGGGTGGCTTTTGAAAGGGTTGGGAGGCGTGGGGGAAGGCAATCAGGGGAAGGCTGCTTTGCAACTGCCAGCAAAGTCCCCCCCCCCGCTCTTGCCTTTCCTTCTGCTTGCTCCATCCCAGCGGAGGCTGAGTCTGCCTCTTATTTGGACCACCTGCATCCCCCCCAAATGGAACACCCCATTTCAAGCAACGAGGGTGCCAAGCAGGGCAGGGTTGCAAACACCCCCCTCCCCCCAAGGCTGTAAGCGAAAGCTGCTCTCCAGCATCCCGTCCCGTCCCTGCCTTCCCAGACCCAGAGCCATCTCTGTGGAGGTCCTTTTTGGCTTTAACGCGAAGCCTTGCGGGGGGAACAGGGTGCGCCCAGGCACCTCTGCCCCTGAATCAGGAACGCTGGAGAAGCGGGTGCAGATCGCTGGCTTTTTAAATCAACTTTTTGGAAGGAGGATGGGAGGACAGATGGGACGAGTACTAAAGGCATCCCGGCTGAAATCACTTTAAAAAAAAGCCATTTAAAAAAAATCCCACTTTTAAGGCGGTGAGCAGATCTAATGCTCCTTCCAACTCCCCACAACAGAGAAAGGGAGGGGGAGAAGAAAGTTAGGGAAGGAAGGAAAGAAGGAAGGAAAGGAAAGAAAGAGGGAAGGAAACAAGGAAGGAAGGAAAGGAAGGAAGGAAAGGAGGAAGGAAGAAAGGAAGGAAGGAAAGGAGGAAGGAAGGAAAGAAGGGAAAAAAAGAGTGTCTGGCCTCATTTCATCCAAGCAGGTTTTCATGCCCAAAATGGGACTAGAAACTCCTGATTTCTTGTCTGGTGCCTGAACCACTAATGAAAAGAAGGACTAGGAGAGACATGATAGCAGTGTTTCAATATCTCAGGGGTTGCCACAAAGAAGAGGGAGTCAAACTATTCTTCAAGGTACATGAGGGTAGAACAAGAAGCAATGGGTGGAAACTAAGCAAGGAGAGAAGTTGTGAATGTTCCAACACTGGAAGTTTTTAAAAAGATGTTGGATAACCATTTGTCTGAAATGGTGTAGGGTTTCCTTCCTAAGCAGTGGGTTGGACTAGAAGATCTCCAAGGTGCCTTCCAACACTGTTATTCTATTCTAACATATACAGTTTTAAAGAAGCACAGAGGGAACAATCCTCCAGGCTTTAGTGACCATCACTAAGTGTTGTAGCTTATGATTTTTGATGAATATATTCTATTTTATTTTTCTTTATGTACACTGAGAGCATATTCACCAAAGACAAATTCCTTGTGTGTTTAGAGGAGTTTAGCTTCTCTCTCTTGAAAATGTAAGCTACCATAAGGCATTATAATGCAAGCTAGCCTTAGCTTTCAAACAGTTCATTTAGTGACCAAAGTTGCAATGGCATTGAAAAAAGTGACTGATGACCATTTTTCACACTTAGCGACCATTTTCACACTTAGCGACCGTTGCAGCATCCTCATGGTCACATGATCAAAATTTTGATGTTTGGCAACAGTTACAATTTATATTTGTAAATTGTAGTTATGTTGAAATAAAAAAATATTACAATACTATTTTTGCGTTGTATGAAAATTTTTGTTGCTCCATATAAATTTTTTAATCAACCCCCCCCCCCCGGGTCAAAGGTGTCCCCGTTTACCAATTTGAAAATCTGGTCACCTTACCATAATATAAACCTGAATAACCCACTTCACTTTGGCATAATTAATTGAAAGTTTGACAGTTTGTATCTTGGATATCTTGGAAGTTCTTATTTCTTTTTATTGCAAATTAATCCATTTTTTCATATTAAGCACCTCTTCCTTTTGTTTTGATTAAATCTACCTCTGGATACATCTTCTCTTCTGTGTCAAGTGAAACTATTCACAGAATTACTGCTATAATGTACCTCTCTCCCTTCATGATTTATAATTATGATATGTCTTCTGTGTGGACCAAAAGCCAAAATTAAGTACTATAAAATAAAACCAGAATAAAACTAATAAAACAGTAAAACAATATGGCATTCTATGAACCTTCGCCTGCTCTCGAATGTCACTCCTGGGGTAGTCCATTTGCCTTTAAAAACATTCTACCTTTTATTATAAATACTCCTTTTCTTCAAGATGTTTATTTTTCTATAATTTCATTCATCTAACTAAATCTCTTGTCAACCTTCACTTGACTCCTTTAAATTAGTAATAAATATAAACTTTACATAGACACTGGGTGAATTTGCAACCTGTATGAAGATTACAATAGTAGTTGAACAAATTAATAGCAATAGGATCAAACCAAAACCCATATTGCCACATTAAAATTAAAAAATCTCAAGACACAGGTCAAACTATCAGGAGGGAAATCTATTCAGTAACAAATAGAGAATGAGCATGATTTCATTGATGTCAGTCCATTCATGATACTTTTAAAAATATCTTCATGCAATACTTCATTTGGTGAAAATGATTCAGTTATAACCCATGTACTGAAAAATAAATGTATTGCCAGGCATTTTTAAATAACAGTGACTCCAAAGTATTAATTTTTCATGGGAATAAATAAATTAGAGTTAAATTTCTACCCAATAGGACCCAGCTATGGCTAAGAACTTTCTGTATTAGAGAAATAAATAACCCCACATTCCTACCATAATTAGTGACAAGAATTTGCTATGCTATTTCCACAATAGTATGCATTCAATTTTGTTTCCATTCCAATGTGTGATTGAGTTAAAAGAAAATAAGCCCAACAATATTTCTTAAAATCTGAAAAACTAAAACCCATCAGCATCATAAGAAAGATGTAAATTACTAAGGAAATTGAAACAATCTGAATGCAGACCAGGCTCCTTTTTTTAAAAGGTCAATTGTGTTATGATCATACTTTTCCTGTCCCAGGTCTTCATCAGAAGATTATTGTGATTTATCAGACTGAAATTCAGACTGAAAAAGAATTAAAAATGCACTTCTTTTGAACATATGCAGAATCTCACTGAATCAGGAAGAGACAGAGCAAGATTCTTAAACCTGTATTTAAAAATAGCCCAGGCAAGAAAGGAGGACATGAAATAGAAAAGGTGTGACCCAATTCATAAGGACACTCCCTTCTATTTTATTCTACAATTTCTCTGTGCCTCTGATCTCCTAGTGATGCAAATACAGATAAGTAAGCAATATGTAGAATTCCAAAGCAGACATCAGGAATTAAACATTTATTTCTTTAGCATTTGAATGGGGACATCTCCACCAAGGAGTTTCCCAGAGGACTAGGCTGCTATCTTGTCTTGCATACCTCTGGGCCATTCTAAATATGGAAGTTTCCTACATTTTGTGAACTATAATCTATCAAATGTTATGCTGTGGTAACTGTTATTAAGTAACATGCCATCAAGTTCATTGCTGCTCTTGTTGCTACTCTTTTCCTGCAAAGAAAGAAAAATATTCCACTTCTGTGCACATTTCCCCCCCCCCCCGCCAGATGTTGCGTGGGCCAAGCCTCTCTCTACCTCTTCCAAGATACACAAAGAGTATAAGAATGATCAAGAGGAAGAACGACTGCCTGGTCTAGTATCAACTTTTGACAAATGGCTAAACACATATCTCTAGTCAGCTGTCAAACCTGTTTCATTCCCTAGCCCTAAGGTACGCTAAGGAAAGCAATTGGTGGATTTTTTTCACCCATCCAAAATACTTGGCATGGCCTAAATCTATAGGGACAGCACCTTTCACTCAGCTGAGGTAGAAGATAGATAGAGATAAACAATTTTTGCCAATCTAAGAACTGAGGAAAGCACATTCGGTCTCCCATGAGAAAGAGCCTTAGACTAAAAAAATTCACAAGACAGAGAATGTAACTATAATATTTGTTATATTTGATTTTGTGACTAGAACCTGCCACCTGTCTCCAAATTCTTCTTTCATAGGAACCAACCATTAAAAAGTGGGTGTTGCAGCTCTTGACATTATCTTTATCTATGTTTCCTACAAATATTGCACTCAGGTTATTTTTCTTGGTTTGTTTGCTTGTTTTTAAATCTCAATGGTATTATATTATAAAGAGAAATGTACATGCTATGGCAGTTGCATGATTGGGAGTGCATCATTTGGAAATTTGAGAGAACAAGTTGGGGATAGATTGCCATAGGAAAAAACCTGTCTACTGGGAGTCAAAAACAACTCAATGTAACATAATCAATTAATTAATAACAGTTTAATTTATTTATTTAATTAAATTAATTATTTATTTAATTGTATTCCACCTTTATTATTTTTACATTGTTTATTTATTATTTTAACTCAAGGTGGTTCCTCGTCCTATTTTCCCCACAAGAACAATCCTGTGAAGTGGATTGGGATTGACAGAGACTGCCTCACCTAACATCACTTTGTTTTGTACTTTTTAGGAAACTGAAAAGGGCATACAAGAGGAGGGCACTAGTATCATCTTACTTCCAATGGTGATGATTCCAATTGATAAGACTTTCGCTATAGGGACATTTGCCAAAGAAAAACATGCTAATTGAATAGGCCCCAGATTTTTCCAATTTAATGACACCTATACCTGTAACAAAGCTCACTCCCCTTAGAAATTTATATCATGCTTACAAAGAGGGACAGGTCCTTCTCATTTCATTATCCTTTCCTCTCCAGAAACAGATGACTTTCCACTAACAGTCTTCTCCAAGAAGAAAAATGTTCTCTGTATTCTGGTATGATAGGAGCATAGTTTGTGTGTGTGTCTGTGTGTGTGTGTGTCTGTACAAATGCATATGGGTAGGAAAATAATTTTTCTTCTCACTGCATGCCATTTTGCTCCTGAAAAATTAAGTCCCTGAATTTCCTATTTGTTCCAAAATTGCCATATTCTGTAAACAACAACACAACAACAACCAAGAAAGTTGTTTTACTAGTATGGGGAAAAATCCCTACCCCCACTTTGCAGTTTGAAAATAAGGGCATGACTGGTGCTTATAAAAAATTGGGAGGAATTTTATGTCAACTCATATTTGATGTAACAATGCCCTTTGATGTGATAAAGATGAGGATACTATCCATTCTATTGAGTCTGACTTTTGGCAATTCTATGGGCTAGGTCTCTTCACATCTTCCATTTTTTTACTATTTCTTTGAGTTTTTCTATGTTCTGGCTGCTTTGATGGTGCCAACTTTGATGGTGTCCAGCCACCATGTTCTTTGGGGTGATTTCCTTTTACCATTAACTTTTCCAAACATAGTTGATTTGTCCAGTGAATTCCTGTGCATGAATAACCACAGTTAGTGAGATGTAGTTTTGTGATTTTGCCTTCTAGTGACATGTGTGGTGTTATGTGCTCCAGTACTGGCTTAACAGAATAGCAGAGGTGGAAGGGATGTTGCAGGTCTTCTAGTCCAATCCCTTGCTTAGGCAGAAAACCATATACCATTTCATGTTTATCCAATCACTTCTTTAAAAATTCCAGTGTTGGAGTATTGCTGTCCAAGGAAGATGTAGTAGCCTTCTCCACCACCACAGCTCAAAGAAGATGATTTTCTTCCAGCCTTGATTTTTTAAGGTCCAACTTACACAACCATAGGTTGCTGCATAGGAACACAATAGAGCAGACTAACCTACATTTGGTTGCCAGGCTGATCTCCTTGCTTTTCCATATTCAGCTCATGTTCATCAATGCTGTTCATCAAAACCTCATGCAATATGAAGTTTTATTTCTGTGCTGCATTCACCACTTTGAGCTATCTGTGATCCTAGGAAAGTGATTTTTTTCCAAGTATTCTATCTGTTCACCATCAATTTCTGTTTTGATGTTTCCATTCCTTGCAGTGGTCTTTTTGATGTTCAGAAAGAGATTAAAGAGATTAACATTGTGTAACATTGCACTTTGATCCTAAGAAAAGAGTCAAATTTATAAGCAACAAAATTGGTTCATAAATTAATAATATTCTGCATATATAATAATAATCTTCTATGAAGAGCCAGTGCAACTATCCTTTTAAAACTGACATTAGTAATATAAAAACAACTGAAAATGTATGTTTTCTTCAAAAACAGCCACTACTTTGACTATTTAATGTGCCTATTAAATTTTTTAAGGGCACTTTCATGAATTTCCTAAGAACGACAGGAAAATCTAGTAGTATTGTGGATCAAAATGCACAAGATGGCAAATGTAGCATGATAGTCCATGCCCTGCCCCTTTCGTGTAGGTTGCAGATATCTCTTTAAAACTCAATCTCTTGTTTTGTTGTTGTTGGAGTGTTTGGAAACTTTTTTGCATGTTATTACACCTTAGAGTTGCTTACCAACTAGCCTTGCTGACTTGCTTGTATGTGTGTTGGAATACTTTATTAGAATTATTAACATCCTCATCTTAATCTTCAATTAAGTCATATTGTCATTGGAGAACTGCAGATATATTTTTGTTTTCAAAGTTGAGAAATGACATAGAGAAACCAAGACTGGTGAGATTTTTATGTTCATTTACTATAGACAGTAAAATTATTCACAATGCAAACTTTTACCAGGCATCAAGTTTTCCCTTTGGTAATGTTCCCAGAGATTATATCCTTCTGACTTTCCTGCTAACTGCGCTTCCTCTCCCCACCATTTTTGGGCTTAACAAGAGAAAGTGAAAAGAAAACAGAAGAAAGGAATGGATTTTTAATTACTCCCCTCAGTGATGCAATTCTGCTTTCCTTGAGTTAGCTTCACCTATAACCAACTGCATCTCCTTCACTGTAGAAAGTATTCTTGAGGTATTCTTCCCAGTCTTTCTCTGGTGAGCAGGACTTCACCAAAGACAACTGTCTCCCTCCTACTTGTAGTGGAACTTTTGTGTAGATGTCATCTCTATGGAACTTCATTTCTTTTCTTTTAGGGAAGCCACACATTCTCTGACCAGGAACCAAGAACACCTGAAACTTTATTCTCTTTTATTTTTTCCAGCCATTTTACTTTACATTGTTTTTTCTATTCTCTTCTTTTCTTGTCTCTTTCCATTTTGTGTCAGATGAAAACAAGATCCCCCAAAACTAAGGAAGAAACCTGGGTTTCTTCCCAGGTTTCTGGTCTACCTATGTATAAGATAGGAGCAAAGGGATTATGAAGGACAGCTGCAATTCAAGGCTAGGATTGATTTTTTTCTCTCTCTCTCCAAATGCTGACTCATGCCAGCATGTCTTCCACCAAACAGACCGCTAAAAACTATATGCCACATATCAGCAATTTCTGTGAAATTAGGTATGCCAAATAGCTAAGGTGACCAGACGTCCCGCATCTGGCGGGACAGGCATGCCTTTTCATAATTTTTCCTGTGTCCCAGGCCGTTCTGGAAAAACCCCGCTTTATTTTGGGGCTCGCTCGCTCCCCCGCCCATCAACTGCCACTAGCTCGCTCGTTCGTTCCCTCATCTATTTCTAAAAATCTAAGCCAGCCCAGACTGCTGCTCACTGATTGGCCTGGACTCCAGCCAATCAGTGAGCTGGCTGGGATGGAAAACTTTAAGCACACCGTGGCATGCTTAAAGTTTTCCATCCCAGGCAGCTCACTGATTGGTTGGAGTCTGCTTAGCACGCCGCGTGAGTCGCAAGAGTCTCCATTTCATTTTGCCTTCACGGCCGTTTGCTTTGTTTTGCTGCTTCACTGGTGAGTAACCGGTGGGAATTAGTAACCTGCGCGGGGTTAGTGAAACAGCCGCCGCCGCCCTCCTCCCCTCCCCTGTGCATGAGAAAGGCGCCCACTCGCCAGCCCGCCCACCCTTGGGCTCCGGGGGCAGCACCTTCCCAGAGCTGCCGCTGCCGCGCTGGTTCCTTCGCACCCCTCCCACCCCTCTGCCTCCTCAGACCTCCACGCAAGAGCGGCGGAGCGAACGAGTGGCCTTGGCCGTCGTTGCTTTCAAACGAGGCTCTGCTCACTGCTCATCTCGCTCTGAGCCGCCGAGCCGGGAGAGGGGCGCTTTGGCAGGGCTTCCGCAGCACCCCCAAGGACCGCTGCGCGAGGTCGGCGGCAGCGGCAGCTGCTGCTGCTGCTGAGAGCCTTGGACAAGGAGGAGGAGGAGGAGGAGGAAGAAAAAGAGGAGGAAGCGGTGGCCAAGCGGAATCCTTTTGAGAGGGGACGGGCGCGATTGGCAATGGCGGAGGCTGTACCGACGCTTCCCAGGTCGCGCCCGTCCCCTCTCAAAAGGATTCCGCTCGGCCACAGCTTCCTCCTCTTCTTCTTCCTCCTCCTCCTCCTCCCCGTCCAAGGCCCTCAGCAACAGCAGCCGCTGCCGCCGACCTCGCGCGGCGGTCCTTGGGGGTGCTGCGGAAACCCTGCCAACGCGCCCCTTTCCCGGCTCAGCGGCTGCAGGGGACCGCACCGCTGCTTCTTCTTTCCCGCCCTTCCCAGTTAGCTTGCTTGAAGCTCTGAGGAGGCGGGAGGAGGGTCACGGGAGTGGAAGTGGGGGAAGGGCTGAGAGGCTGCCGGCTCCTTTCGCAGGAAAGTTAACTTTTCTTGGCGAAATCCTGCCCCCCCCCCCGCGTGGGTGAGTGGTCGGCTTGAAAAGTGGTCTTTAGATTAGAGATTGCAGCTTGCATAGAATAAAGTTAGCATTATTGAAGTGAAATAGGCTTTGGTTATGTTTAGGTTGCATTAGCTAAAATGTGCCAACACCACCCTTGTTGGTAAGAATTGTTGTCATGTTAGAAGAATGACTAAGGCTGACAGCCTAATCTACTCTGTGTTAAATAAATAAAATGGATGGATGGAAATGAAAGAATACAGAAAAGGTTGGTGAGGTATTTAGTGGCCTATGGATGAGAATGGTGGCTGTTTAGTAAGAAAATCTGTTTGGAATGTGCATATATATTCATATGTGGCCATAGCAAAATAATAAATAGAAATAAAAAAGCATGATTGATTTTTATTGTTTTTGATGAAAGTTTCGGAAAGAGGAGGTGTGGGGCAGATCGTGGGATCGCTGGTTTCTGAGCTTGGTGCAGCAAAGATCCCACTATCTTATTATTTTATTTTTCTTTATGTGCACTGAGAGCGTATTCAGCAAAGACAAATTCCTTGTGTGTCCAATCACACTTGCCTAATAAACTATTCCATTCTATTTTACTCTACTCTATTCATTTCTATTTCAATTCTAATAAGGAGTTTAGCTTCTCTCTCTTGAAAATGTAAGCTAGCATAAGGTATTATAATGAAAGCCTTAACTTTCAAACAGTTCATTTAGTGACCAAAGTTACAATGGCATTGAAAAAAGTGTCTGATGACCATTTTCACACTTAGCGACCGTTGCAGCATCCTCATGGTCACGTGATCAAAATTTTGATGTTTGGCAACAGATTCGTATTTATGATGGTTTCAATGTCCTGGGGTCATGTTTGACAAAATATAAAATTTTTAATCAAGCCCCCCCCCCCCCTGGGTCAATGGTGTCCCTCTTTACCAATCTGAAAATCTGGTCACCTTACAAATAGCACAATTAGTGCAGATACATATGCTAAAAGTGCTTAACTGAAGGTGAAATAGAAACTCCATAACATCCTTAAACAAGCCTTTAAATCAGTGTGTATTTCTCAAATATAGTACATATGCTTAGCCTTTGTAATAATTCTTCTGCAACTACAATTAACTGGTAAATAAACAAATAAACATGCTGATCTTCAATACATCTTAATTATTCTTCAAATATAACAGAGTCTTTACTTGTGAGGTGTTGACCCAACACTACTGTGATATCTGAATTTAAGAAATTGTCATTCCAGATCCATTTCCTTTTAAATGGATGGCAGTTGCCTGCAGGTTGCTCAATAACTAATTTAAGCCCTAACATAATAACTTGAATGATGAATCAATCACTTCCCATTTACCTTTTGCTTGGCTGAATGAATACTCCTCCTTTCATCAGAAGGTCTGCAATAACTATATCCTTAGTATTGTGGTTCCAAAGCCACAATAACAGTATAGAAATATTAGCTGAATTATTGAGGTATGCAATACGTTGTTGGTTTGATTTGGTTTGGTTTATTGGATTTATATGCCGCCCTTCTCCAAAGGACTCAGGGCGGCGTACAACATTAAAAAAAAACACATATTACAAAAGTTAAAAAAATTAAATAGAATATCCAAAACAAACCCAATTAAGATTAAAAATAACATTAAAAAAATTCAATTCAAATTAACAATAATCAATAATTTATTTTGTTTTGTTCAGGCCAGGCTGGCTTGCTGGAAAAGCCAACTTTTTAGGGTGCATCGGAAGGACTGGAGGTCAGGGATTATACGAAGCTCCGGGGGCAGCTCATTCCAGAGGGACGGCGTCCCACAGAGAAGGCTCTCCCCCTGGGGGTCGCTAGCTGACACTGTCTGGCCGACAGCACCCTGAGGAGGCCAACTCTGTGGGATCGCACTGGACAGTGGGAGGCTACCGGTGGCAATAGGTGGTCTCCCAGGTATCCTGGGCCTAAACCATGGAGCGCTTTAAAGGTCATAATTAGTACTTTGAATTGCATCCGGAAGACAACCTGCAACCAGTGCAGGCTGCCTAAAAGGGGTGCAACATGGGAGCACTTAGGTGCCCCCCATGATAACCCACGCAGCCACATTCTGGACCAGCTGAAGCCTCTGGGTGCTCTTCAAGGACAGCCCCATGTAGAGACCGTTACAGTAGTCCAGGCGAGAAAGGACGAGGGCATGAGTGACTGTGCACCGAGCATCCTGATCCAAGAAGGGGCGCAACTGATGTACCAGGCGAACCTGGTAAAAGCGCCCCCTGGTCATGGCCATCAGGTGTTCTTCTAAACTAAGCCACGTATCCAGGAGGATGCCCAGATTGCGGACCTTCTCTGAGGGGACTAAAATTTCTCCCCCTATCATCAAAGATGGAACAAGATGCACAAATCGGGAGGACGTAAACCACAGCCACTCAGTCTTGGAGGGATTGAGCTTGAGCCTGTTCCTCCCCATACAGATCTGCACAGCCTCCAGGCATCGGGACATCACGTCGAGGGCATCATTTGGGTGGTTTGAGGTAGAGATGAAAAGTTGGGTATCATCAGCATATTGATGATACTGTACCCCAAAACCATGGATGATCTCACTCAGTGGTTTCATATATATGTTGAACAGGAGGGGTGAGAGAACCAACCTCTGGGGCAGCCCACAAGTGACGCGCCTTGGGGTCTATCCCTACCCTCTGCAACCAACACAAACTGCAACCAATCCGACAGGTAGGAGAAGAACCACCGTAAATCCCCCGAGTCATCGCAGTAGGATACCATGGTCGATGGTATTGAAAGCCTCTGAGAGGTCTAATAGGACCAGGACAGAGGAACAGCCCCTGTCCCGGGCCTGCCAGAGATCATCGACCAATGACGTCTCCATGCTGTATCCAGGCCTGAAACCCGACTGAAACGGATCCAGGTAGACAGCTTCATCCAGGTACTGGGAAAGCTGACGTGCTACTGCACTCTCGACAACCTTCGCTACAAAGCGAAGGTTGGAGACCAGACAATGGTTGGCTAAAGAAGCTGGGTCCAGGGAAGGCTTCTTAAGGAGGGGTCTCACCACTGCCTCCTTCAAGGCAGTGGGAAAGAACCCCTCTCTCAACAAAGTGTTGGTAATCACCTGGAGCCAGCCTCATGTCACCTCCCGGGAAGTCGAGACTAACCAAGAGGGACACGGCATACAAGTGGCAGCACTGAGTCTCCCCATAATCCTGTCCATGCCCTTGGGGGTCACAGGGTCAAACTCATTCCAGATGGTCTCCACAAGATTCATCCCTGTCGACTCGCCCAAATCTACCCAGTCAGAGTCTAAGCCTGTCTGGATCTTAGTGATTTTATCTTGCAGATACTGAACAAATTCTTCAGCCCTACCCTGCAAGGGGTCTTTCCCAGTTCCTTTGTTAAGTAAGGAGCGGGTCACCCTAAACAGGGTGGCTGGGCAGTTATCTGCGGACGCGCTAAGAGTGGAAAAATGTTGCCATTTTGCCGCTTTTATCGCCACTAAGTAGGATTTAATATGAATTCTTACTAGTGTTTGATCAGATTTGGACCGGCTGGCCCTCCAACCACTCTCTAGGCATATTTTCCGGCTTTTCATCTCCCGGAGCTCCTCTGTAAACCAGGGAGTACCCAGGATTGACACCAGAGGCTGCAAAGGCACAACATGATCCAAAGCTCCAGTGGCCGCCCTATCCCAGGTTTCCACTAGGGCTTCGGTCGAGTTGTGAGCAAGGGATTCAGGAAATGTCCCAAGCTCCATCAGGAACCTTTCAGGGTCCATCAGGGTTATCCATCTAGTCGGTTCCGCCTCCCTGCAGTGAGGGGTAGCAGTATGGAAGTCAAGCCTGATGAGGAAATGATCCGACCATGACAAAGGTTGGATAGAAATATCCCCTAAATCTAGATCATTCATCCACTGCCCAGAGACAAAAATCAGGTCGAGCGTATGTCCCCTATTATGGGTGGCATCTTGAATTAACTGAGTTAGGTCCATAGCTGTCATGGAAGCCATGAACTCCCGAGCTGATTCAGATGTCTCACCAATGGAAGGCAGATTGAAATCCCCCAGGATCATAAGTCTGGAGAAATCAACCACCAATCCAGCTAACACATTCAGCAGCTCCGGCAGGGCCAATGAAATGTAGAGGGAGACAGGTATATAATAAAAAGGCCCACCTGAACTCCAAGGCCCCATTTCACAAAAAGGGATTCACACCCACCTATCTGAAGCACAGTGACCTCCTGAGGTCCAAGACTTTCCATAATAACCACTGCCACCACCCCAGCCCCCGCCCTGGGCTCTCGGATGGTGAAATGCCCGGAAGCCTGGTGGGCATAATTCACTAAGGGCAACACCCCTCTCATGGCTCAACCAGGTCTCCATAATGCTTGCCAGGTCTGCTCTACCCTCTTGTATGAGGTCGTAAATGAGGAAATGTCCCACGGGCCTGGTGTTAAGCGACACCAGCCGGAGACCAGGGTCCTGTAATTGTGAGCACCCAGGGGTGTGAGAAGGGTGATAAGGGTTGGAACGCGTGATCGCTCTTAAACAACGAACCCGCGTCACCCGAACATAATTTGGCCCTCGGCTCCCACCATATCTGCCTCTCCACAAACAGTAGAGATGGTGAACCCCCCAATGGAATGGCTTAATGTCTCCCCCAGAATCCCAACCCTTCCCAGCACTCCCGACCCATGCCCATTAGTTAGCTCTGGCCTGTGCCCTGGCAGACTCCCCCCCCAAGGCTGTCTGAGCCATCAACCCCCCTGATCCCCCCTTAAAATTTAATTTAAAAACCCCTGTAAAAAGCCCCTAAGAAGTCTCTTCTTTGCATGCCACCTCTCAGGATCCCAAGATCCATCATTAAGGAAGCGTCTTGATAGGCAAGAAGGCCATTCCTGGGAAAGGGGGAGTTCCCGAAGGGAATAAAATTCTGTCGCAGTATAATATAGAGGAGAGTGTGGCATCAACCAAATGGGATGACATCACGGGGAGATGGAACCAGGAGATGACATGTTCATGTGGGGGGGCAGCCGACAGTGTTCAAGGGGGGTAGCGGGAAGCTTATGTCCATCATAACCATGGTGGTTATAAAGGACAATATGTAAGAGTAATGGCCAGATGTCAAAAACGCAGCAGATGATGAATTGCGAGGTGGTGAAGCAGCCAGTAATGGCGGCGATGAGGACAGCAGTGGCAGTAGCGGCTGCTCCAACTTCAACAACTCCAGCAGCTAGGCTCCATCCACGTCAGCTGCACTCATATCCATTGCCAGGGCCGCACTCCTTTTAACCCAGTCCATATTGTCACAAGAGTAGGGGCCAAATGGCCAAATGACACAGTACGGTGGCCCAGGCAATGGTGGTGGCCGGAGGGGGCCAGAATGAAGGACCCCCCCCCCACTCCAACCGCACCCATGCCAACTACCGAAGTCATCTTCTGCTGGCATCAATATCCATGCCAGCTGCCTCAGCCACTCCCCTCTGATCCAATTTATCATGTCCATAAGCAAGGAGGAGGGGGAGGAGCAATCAGGATAACACCACGGTACTGCAGCCACAGAGATCCCAAGCCGGGCGTCCCACCGCTGCTGCTGCTGATCACACCCATGCTGGCTGCAGAGATCCCAAGCTGGGCATCCCGCTGCCACTTCCGCTGACCACACCCACACTGGCTTTAGAGACCCCAGGCCGGGCATCCCGCTGATGACGACCACATCCATACCCACGCCGGCTGCAGAGACCCCAGGCCGGGCGTCCCGCCACTGCCGCTGACCACACCCACGCTGGCAGCTGCTGACGCTCTTCATTTTCCTCTCACTGCCAACCACCCCATCTCACTCACGATGTTCCGGCTATGAAGCAGTAAATTGCAGCTCAAGGGTATCCCCGAGGTCCCAAGAAGTTCTCATAGCTAGACCTGGAACCAATGATGGGATAGGGTACCCCCTGCAAGCCCCAAGAAGGACAATCATCTCCCCGAAGCTCTCCTCAAACGTGACAGGACACCTTCTTGGGCATGCACACATTGTGTGTGTGTGTGTGTGTGTGTGTGTGTGTGTCTGTGTCTGTGTCTGTGTCTGTGTCTGTGTATGTGTGTATGTGTGTATGTAGTATGTATGCTTATGCATTTCTATATTTGAGAACCAGGGAGATGGATAGTCCTCACTTAATGATGATTCATGTAATGATTGTTGGAAGTTATGATGGATTTTAAAAAAGCTACTTACAAACTCTCCTCAAAGTTATAACTACCAAATTCTCCTCTCCTGCAGTCATATGATCACATTTCAGGTACTTCGCAATCAACTTGCATTTACGACCAGGTGCAGTGGTCCATTGGTCATATCAACAAAATTTGCAACATTTTTGCCATTTTCTGGAGAAAACATACATTGGATATGCTGAATTTGCTTAACAACTAGCCAATGATACTCCAAAGATAGTAACTATGACTGAAAAGGCTCTCCGTTACAATCAAGAATCAGAAATATTAAAATAGCACATCCATCCTTTATTAATTTGCTTTCATTCTTGCTTAAATAATGTGCCCTCTGGCCACAGTTAAAACATAATTCTATTCCACTTCAACTTTGCTTGCTCAATTTGATTTTAAAAAACAAAATTGGCTAATTTTCCACTTGAAAAATCCCTGTATTATTGATCCCGATATGCAATCATTTCAAATTGGAGAGAGTCACTAACTATAGAAATTTAATTATTCAAAGTAATATTTCCAATTGTTTATTTAACTTCTTGTTGGGTTGATATTGCTTCTTGTTTCATCAATATTTGTTTAGCCAGTAATGCCTCTGCAGACAGAAGATGACAATAGTTTGCAATTAATAATCGTTATTTATTCTGGTAGTTGCGATAATATAATATTCATACATGCTACAGTAAAAATAATCATATTAAACTAACTATTCTTATTTTCAGTCTCCAGCTTTATTGACAAGAAGATATTATGGCTTGTTCTTAATGAAGGATATAAAATATTTGACTACAAGGAAGATATACACAAGATGGTTTGGTAAGTAAGGGAGAACATCACTCATCAGATTTAAGTTCCCTTCCTTAAATGCTTGGATGCAGCCAGTTTGGTATAGTGTTTGAAACATCAGACTAGAAACCCAAAAAACATGAGTTTGGTTCTTCCCAGAGGTGAGTTTCTGCTGGTTTGCCAAAGATCGGGTGAACTGGTAGTGGTGGCAGCGGGAGGCTCTGCTCACCTGCCCGGACACTTTGTGCATGTGCAGAAGCGTTGCACACGTGCGCTCTCACACAAGTGAATTAGTAGTAAAATTAATTGAAACCTACCACTGGTCCCACCTTAGGCTTCAACCCAACTTGGTGATGTTAAGCCAATCACACTTTTTCTGCTCTATGAATGACACAATGGCAAACCACTTCTGAAAAACCATGCCAAGAAATTTGCAAGGACTTGTCCACCTTGAATCTAATCTCTTAATTTCATGTATGGTCATTGGTCAAGATACCTCCTCCACTTTCTCAATTTTGTTTCTCAAAAATATAAAATGGCTGACTTGGGAATAATCACATTGAACCAGAGGTACCTGCTGGGTATATATGTCCATTATGGCATCCTATGCATGAATGAAAGAAGAGTTAGATCACAATCATAATAGTGTTGCAAAGCTTTGTTTTCTTGATTAAGGCATCAGATCTTGTATCTGATTAGAACAGCAGATTATCAAGGTCTCATTTTTTCCTGGTGTGCCACTGTCCATGTTAATTAACTTACAAGTTTTTTTTTAAAAAAAAGCTAACTTCATAAGTATCATTTACTTCTGTATGATTAACAACAAAAATTAAAACCTGAAACTATCTTCTGTAACACAAATGGAATGAATGAATATAAACTAATTGAAGAACTTGTTTAAATAAAATATTGTCAATTAATAGTCAAATTTTAGTAAATGTGTGTTTCAAAATACTTGGCATTGTGCATTTTTGAAAAATATAGGGGAGACAGTGATATATAAAGGTTTATTAGCTTAAAATATTTTAACAGTGGCTAAATTAAAAATACATAAAAATATAATTATTGTAGTACATACCAGTGTCACATACTCTAATCTTAACATTCACCTAGCATTCATTTTTAGCTTTAAACTATGATCAATAGAGTCATGATGACAAAGTTTTGCACAAGAAGCAGTAATGAATTCTGATGGAGGGAGGAAAGGATGTAGAAAGGGGAAGGAGAGAGGGGGAAGAAATTGTCGTATAAGGTATAAATATGGTGTATGGAGAGCGGAAGAGCCAATAACTGGTTTTTTTTTCCTTCTTTGGTAGTTGATGGTAAGATGAATTGATGTAATTACTTAATATTACAACATGATATTGACTATGTAATAGTATACATGTGATTATATGCTATGAAAAATGGAAAATAAAAAATTTTCTATCGCAAAGAAGCAGTAATGAATTCCAGGATATGCCACACGTCATGGCATATAACACTTATAGGCTCCTGGCCTATAGGTTATTCAGATTCTTTTGGAATTGGTCCTTGGATCTGTCAACTTGGTCACCTGGATCACCTTAGATCACTATCCACCCAGCTAATTAAGGTCTCCTAGTAGCTGGCAGGAGGTTGAATGCATGCGTGACCCGACAAAAGCGCGAACGTCAAAAGCGCACCAACAAAACCGCGGCGCTAAAACTGCGATGTCAAAAGCACGCCGACAACAGCGCGCCAACGACAGAAGCGCGATTTAAGTTAAGGTAAGGTTTAGGGTTAGGTTTAGGGTTAGGTTTAGGGTTAGGTTTAGGGTTAGGTTTAGGGTTAGGTTTAGGGTTAGGTTTAGGATTAGGTTTAGGGTTAGGTTTAGGGTTAGGTTTAGGGTTATGTTACAGCGCGCTTCTGTCGGCACGCTGTTGTCGGTGCGCTTCAGCGCTCATTCGTCGGCGCGGTTTTGTCGGCGCGGTTTAGTCAGGCGCGCTTTTGTCGTTTGCGCATTTGTGGTGGAACCGAATGCATGCAATGGTTTTTCTGTGGTAGGAGGTGGTTCTATTCACTTTTGACCATTTTTTCTTAAGAGACCATCATGTACCCAATGGTTTTAAATAATGATTTTTAAAGTCTAAAATCTTCCCTTTTTATAACAATTGTTGAGTAGGTACTTGACTTACAGATCCAATGGGATATCAGAGAAGTAGATTATAAGTAAAACTTTTCAGGCAGGATTACACTAGTGATCAGTGATGATGATATAATAGTTTAGCTATTCTAGCTCTTCTTAATATCTCAGATACCAACAAACCTGGTATCCTTGAAGGAGTTAGGAGTGGAAGACACAATATTAAGGTGGTTCTCCTTTTTCCACTTGTGTGGAGTAGGGCCTTGGGACTTACCCTCTCCACACTTTGTTTAACATCTACATGAATGGTATAGGTTATGCTAACCAAATAATGCTGTTTTGGGGGGTGGTTGTAGAGTGTGAGCATCTGGATGAAGAAAATAGCCTTTGGCAAGATTGAGTAGCTGTGGTTTTATGTCTCCCCTCAGTTCTGGGAATTTTCCATCTTTCATTCTGCCTTGAGTTGTACTTTCCCAGTCAGAGTTGATTTTCAATTTGGAGTTATTCTTAGAGTCTTAGCTGCTGTAAGTGGTAGCTGCAGACTGGAGCTTTTACGCACATTTATTTTATACATCCATTGGCCCATTCGTTGTCTGGGAAGCCTTGGTCAGTCTAACTTATGCCATAGCTATCCCCCATTTGCATTAGTGTAACATAATCTATAAGGGAGTTTCAGCTGATCCAGAATGTGCTGGGGTTTTTTTTGGGGGGGGGGGACTTTTGGCATTCCTAATTACAAACATATAACACGAGTGCCCCACAAGTTATAGGCAGGCTTATAAGTGTAATTCCAGAGGGTGGTTATGATTATGCCTCTTGCATTGTTTCTGTTCACTTCACCAGATCTAATTAGAATGGCCACGTCCCTTCTTACAAAAAATATCATAGTGTTGTATCCCAAACTAATGCTTTCTCAGTAGCAGAAACTGTATCATGGCCCCAATTCAATTTTTAAAAGCACTGGAAACCTGGCTGTTTTCCCATTATTTCAGTCCAGAGGATTGGATAAGCTCTTCTGCTATTGACTTCCTTCCCCTATTCCTTTTACTCCTCCTCTTCTTCCTTTCCTCCTCCTTTTGGTTATCTTATGCTATTGTGGTGTGTGTGTGAAAACATTGCAGTTTTAATTGTTACATCATCTATAGCAGTGTTTCTCAACCTTGGAGACTTTAAGTCTCCAAGGTTGAGAAACACTGATCTAGAGTCACTTGAGTGAGATGAACAGCCACATAAATCAAATTAATTAATTAATTAAATTCATCCTTGAGATCAAAACATTAAAAATATTTATTTATATGAGGGAAAGGCAGTGCAACACAGAGTTTAGAATGTATTTGTATGGGAGGAGCTATTTGTTAATAGATTCTGCTTACAGAGAGTTCGATACATAAGTCAACACTGCTTTGCTGAACTGGGAAATTATACATTCAAAACTGTTTTCAGTCATGGGAAACCAAACATTTCTGAGACATTCAGTAGCAGACAAATGAAGATATTAGAATCATAATAGAGCTGGAAGGAACCTTGAAGGTCTTCTAGTCCAACTTGCTGCTCAAGCATAATACTGTCTTATTGTTTATTTCCCAGAAACATGATATAAAGACGTACAACGTCTCCAGAGATAGAAACTCTATTTAATATCATAAATAAAAATTACTGATAAAATAATTCACTAGTTTATCAACAGCTTATAACTAATAGCTAGTTCTTTTTATATCTCATGAGTCACTGCTGATAAAATTGACGATATGAATTAACTTTAAATACTTCAGTTAAGATATATAAAATATAAGCTTTGTTCAGTATAGATTGCTCTGGAATCATTGTCTTAATATTCTGTTTATTTTCTTGCCAGATGTCTGTCTGTCTATCTATTTATCTCCTTTAAATTTTATTTTTTAATGTTTTCTCTTTATAAATGAATCAATAAGGTCCAATATTTATCTTTAATAATAAGAGAAATGAATTTTAATTGCCATAATGTGGATGCTTGAGCTGAAAATAAATAATTTCATCTCTAGATGTGCTTATTTCAAAAATGTATATTTTTTTTAAAAAAAAATAATGTAAATGCCATAGTACATATGGTGAATCTAGCTCTTTGGGTAATGCAACTCAGAATTCACAAGCAACACTTGCTTACAATGTGAGATAAAAGAAAAGACTAAATACCAGAAAAGAGCAGAAAATATGTAATCCAAATGAAATTTTATTGGGATCTTTGTATCTTAATATAATTATGATTCTTACTATCTGTTGAACAGATACAACTGGAAATACACTATTGTTACAGTAAAAAACAACAACAACCAAATCCTTATTATGCTATCCTCAATACCAAATTGTATTTTGTAAATCACCTGGTTATCCAATAATCAAACCGTTTAAATGTGTAACAGTTACATTGACAAAGTATATAGAAGTGTGTGGTTTTTAAATGAAAACAGGAGAAAACTGTTGAAAGAAACCTTAAAAAAGAAACATTCTAAGAATGTTTCAATATTTCTGAATGCAATAAAGAATTCTACGTTTTTTTTAAATTCTAATGATGCTAAAAATCAATGAAAGGTTAAATGTTTGGCTTTAGTTGAAAGATATAATTTCTCAGTATTTTAGTAAAATATACCCATATAAGTTATGTTATGAATGGAAAAATCACAATTATATTTCCTTAAGAAAAGTACTTTAAGATGTAATTCTTATTCATTGTGAATTCATGCCATTGCCCTTGTGCAAATCTAGTCTTTTAAAAACTTATAAAGATGTTGCTAAATGTCAATAGACTCATAGAATCATGAAAGAGGCAGTCAAGCTGGAAGCAAATTCAATGAATAGAATACAGTACATGAAAGAAATACAACATGACAGGAATTATACCTCATAAGCACAGTGCTTTGGGAAAAAGGTTGTACAGTTTGTGTGATAAACGATCAATTTTATTTTCAGTTGTATTCAGAATGAAGAGGTCATACTTATTTCTTCTGAGGTTATAGAGATAAATTCTGAAATACAGGAAGTCATCATAAGCCCATCAATATAAAAATCACAACAAAACCCAGTAGCCCACACATAATATCAAATTTAGTGTAATAGACATGGATGCAGAGTGATGCATGTTTACCTTGGAACAGAATCTTTCAAAACCTTTTTTATTTAAAACTGTGAAATAATTTTGTTTTAACAAAGGATTTTCAGCTGGCAAAAGCAATTCTTGAGTTTAATTAGAAATTTAGCTAACCATTTTTAAGTGTTATATTTAAACTGGCAGATTGAGTAGGCAGTACCATTAAAGAAAGGAAAAACGTTTGCACTTATGTATTTATTTTTTGACATATTGCTAATTTGTTGCAAACAATAGCAAAATATCCAACTACCAATATCACTGAAGGCATTCACTGACAAGAATAAGAGAGATCTGCCACTTAATTGGTGCCTGGCAAAAGTTTTACAAACTTGTTTGTAAAAATGTGTGGTTAAATATAAAATAAAAACCAAAACGTAACCAATATCAAATCTAATAGGATATAAAATACAAATTCACCTGTGGTTGTTTGTTTATAGCTCTGTGGCTGTTTTCAGTCAATTTAGACAAAATTCTTAATTCTCCATAATATCTAATCCATAGATTATTATCCAATTTATTTTTCTGATGGCACCTTTGTAACAATGATTTCTTCTATTTTTTGCTATGTTAATGCTAGAAATGTATGAAAATTGTAGGTAACCCCTGAAATATACTTAACCTTATTAATATAACCTTATACTTATATTAATATAGCTTTATACTAATATATATTCAGAGTGACTCTGTGCATAAAGTGATCTAGTCCTACTCTACCTTATGTTATGCATTATAATTTTGCAGGCTATCCAACATTTGTAGTTGGCTAAGCAGCCTGCTTTCCAACATTTGTATACACCAGTTTTGGGTGTTTTTTGACAATAATTTAATACATCTAAGAACCACAGAATATATAGTTAAATGTTTATTATATTTAATATCATATATAGAATATTGTTGGGGGGGGGGGGCGTAACAGTAGCCAGACAGTTAAGATGCAGGAACCTGGCAGTTTGACACCCAAGTAGTGCATGATAGCATGAGCTCCTCTTCTTGCCTCAGTTCCTACCATCTTAGAAGTTGCATATAGTTATGCCAGCCACATGATTGTTGTATTTTCAAACAATGTTGTCTCTGTCATCTAGGAAATGGAGATGAGCATTGCCCCTTAGAGTCAGACACCACTCAACAGAAGGTACCTTTTATAGAGCATTGTTATGTGCAATCTCTCCTCCATTATTTAATCAGTTGTTGAAAATTTTTATAATTCTTCCATCTCTTTTTAACTGCCTTATCATTTCAACCCATTATCAACCGTAATCCTAACCCTTCCCTTTTCATTATAGGTTCATACATAATTTGTCTTTGACCTATTGTAATCCTTATCAAATTTTATTTTCTAAGATATTTTTTATTTTATCCAAAGGACTGTCATGACCTTTATATAAATTAAAATATTTATAAAATATTTTTTCTATAGCTACATTGTCAGTATCTCCTGTTACAACATTTCTTGTTGTAAATTCAGTATCAATTTCTTTTCTCTTTCCCTTCACAATTTATAAGCTAATATTTATTTACAAATTCAAAATTTCTCTGTGTTGAATAATTTAAATTTCCCATTTTGCTTATTGATAATAGATAGATAGTTTTTGCTGTAAAATCTTAATTTGTTGAGAGAGCACCAGGGAATTACAAGAGGATTGAAAAAGAGCTAATGTGGTACCCATATTCAAAAAGAAAAAAGAACAGACCCAATCAGTTTAACATCAATACCTGGGAAGATACTGGAAAAGATAATCAAAAAATGGATCTGCAAAAAAATATAGCTAGCAGGGGTTTGTTAAAAACAAATCAAACCAATCTCACTCAGCAAGGCATTCGACAAAGTAAAGCACAACCTACTTCTTTGTAAACTACAAAAATGTGGGATAGACAGCATTATTACCAGGTAGATTTGTAACTGGCTGACAAACCATACTCAATGAGTAGTCCTTCATGTGTAAATGTGTTTTATTTTCCATTTTCATTTCGTACAGTCACATATATACTGTGCATAACCGGGGTCATATAATATTAAACAATAAACACAGCCATTCCTCTTGTCAAAAATACCCCCCAAAATACAAACCCAATGTACCACTTCGACCCTCCATACACCCTTTCTTTCGCCCCCCTCCAACTTTCCTTTCTTCCCTCCAACATTCCCCTCTACCCTACTTCCCCTCCCCCTCTATCACTCCTCTCTCCCAATACACTCCCTCCCTTCCTTCTCACCCTCCCTCCAATCCTCTCTCCCACCCTCTCTACCCCTCTTTCTTCTTTCCCTCTACTCCTCCCTTCGGTGTATTTCTACTATCTATCAATATATTCAGCTTGTCCTATTTTTACACTAGAATTAAAGAGCAACAGTATATAAGTGCAATCGTGTTACTTTAAAATCTAGCACATACTATATTTCCCTCCTCCCCCCTCCCCCCTAAGACCCCACCTCCCTTCCCCCCCGACTTCCCAGAGCCCGTACACGGTGTAGCTTTTTAACAAACACAGTCTAAAATATATTAAAACAAAGGAAATTGAAAAAAAAAAGAAAGTCAATAAGATCTCTGCGTTGAACTCAGCTTCTTCCTGTTGCACAAACTTTAAGCAGTTTAAATTATTCCTAATCTTAAGCATAGGCTATCTGGAATTTCTTAGTCCCATATTTGTTTTGTGTATAGTCAATCCATTTTTTCCAGTCTCGTTTATATCTCTCATTTGAGTGGTCTTTAAGATATGCCGATATTTTAGCCATCTCGACTAGGTTTGTAACTTTCAATGTCCATTCTTGAGTTGTAGGCACGTCTTCCTTCTTCCAGTATTGCGCCACCAACAGTCTTGCTGCCATTATTAGGTGTAAAACCAAGTTGGTCTCTACCACTGTAAAGTCAGTACATATACCTAGTAAAAATAACTGAGGAGTGAATTTTATCCTTCTTTTAAAGATATTTTGCATAATCCACCACATTTTTATCCAAAATGCCTTAACCTTTTGACAAGTCCATCATATATGAAAATATGTAGCATCGAGAGAACCACATCTCCAACATTTAGGCTGTACATTCGGATACATAGAAGCCAGCTTTTTAGGATCTAAATGCCATCTATAAAACATCTTATAAAAATTTTCTCTCAGGTTTTGTGCTTGTGTAAATTTCACATTTCTTACCCATATTCTTTCCCACGTGTCCAGCATTATTGGTTATTATTCTGAGCCCACTTTATCATACAATCTTTAACCAATTCCGTTTCTGAATCCATCTGTATTAGTACATTATATATCCTCTTTATATGCATTAAGCTTTGATCTCTTATTTGTTTAAACAAATTATCCTCAACTTGGATAAAACCAGTTTTTTGGTCTATTTTCCACCTGGCCTGTAATTGGCCATACTGGAACCATGTTTGGACTACCTTCTCCTCTTTCAGTACCTCTAAAGATTTTCGTTGTAGAACCCCCCTTTCTAAAGTGAGAAGTTGTCTGTAAGTGGTTCTATCGTGTTTTTGTTCTATATTCATATTTTCAATTGCATGTCTAGGAATTGCCCACATGGGTAACTTATCATTTAGTTTATGTTGATATTTTTTCCAGACCCGCAATAAAGCATTTCTTAAGATATGAGTTTTAAAGTTCTTATCCAATTTTTTGTTGAATAACAAGTAAGCATGCCAACCATATACCAGATCATGTCCCTCAATATTCAGTATTCTATCATTGGTTAAATGGGCCCAATCACTAAATGCAGATAGCGCCACTGCATCATAATATAATTTTAGGTTAGGAAATTTCAAGCCTCCTCTCTCGTGTACATCTTGCATTATTTTCATCTTTACCCTCGGCTTCTTTCCAGCCAATACAAATTTGTTGATACTCTTCTGCCATTCTAAAAGATTCGCATCTTTTTTAAGTATAGGTAGCATTTGAAAAAGAAATAAAAATTTTGGTAAAATGTTCATTTTCACTGCCGCTATCCTACCCAGCAAAGATAAGTGCAATTTCTCCCATTTTTTCATCTCTATCTGTATACTCCGCCAAAGTGGTTCATAATTATGCTTATATAGTTTCCCATTTGAGGCTAAAATATTGACCCCAAGATATTTGACTTTTTTAACTACCTCACATCCTAGCATCCCTCCTAGTTCTTCCTTTTGTTTAGTATTCATATTTATAGCTAATATTTTGGTTTTTCCTAAATTTATTTTAAAACCAGACACTTGACCATATTGATTAATCGTGTTCATTAAAACCATACTGGATTCCTGCGGTTGTTCCAATATTATGACCAAATCATCCGCAAAAGCGCGGACTCTGTATTCTTGCTGCCTAATCTTGATCCCTTTTAGACCATCCAAGCCCCGTATTTTATTCAATAATACTTCCAAAGTTATAATGAACAATAGTGGGGACAAAGGACAGCCCTGTCTTGTACCTTTTCCGATTTGAAAGGAGTCTGTTAAACTTCCGTTGACTATGATTTGAGCTGTTTGCTGTTGGTATATTGCTTTAATTGACCGTAAAAAGCTATCTCCTATCTGCATTTTTTGCAATATCTTCAACAGAAATTGCCAATTAACTCGATCAAAGGCCTTCTCAGCATCCAGAAATATGAACGCAGCAGGGATTTGATTGTTCTTTCCCAAATATTCTAATGCATTAATGATTAGTCTAACATTACTCTTCATCTGTCTCCCCTGTATAAAACCTGTTTGGTCGGTATGTATCAATTGTTGAATAACCACCATTAACCTATTTGCTAGTATTTTAGTAAAAATTTTATAATCTACATTAAGTAATGAGATAGGTCTATAATTTTTTGGTTGGGTAATATCTTGATCTTCTTTGGGTATCAACGATATAAACACTGTCTTCCAAGATTGGGGCACTTTACCTTCCATTTGAATTTTATTAAATAGTTCTCTAAGAAGTTCTACCATTTCTAACTGTAAGTTTTTATAGTAAACCGCTGTCAGGCCATCTGTGCCTGGCGCTTTCCCTAACTTTAGTTGTTTGATTACCTGCAGGATTTCCCCAGAGGTTATTGGTTGGTTCAACTTTTGCCTGTACTCTTCTCTAACTAGGGGTATTTTCTCTTTATCTAAGTATTTGTCTATGTCTAAACCCTTAATTTTGTCCCCTTTGTACAATTCTGTAAAAAATTCCCGAAATGCCTTTTGAATCTCCTCCTGTTGAAATACCTCCTTCCCTCTATAACACAATTTGGATACATTTTGAATTTTCCTTTTTTTCCTAATCTGATAAGCCAACTATCTGCCCAGTTTATTTGCGTTACAAAAAGTGTTGTGTTTTGCATATAATAAACTAGTGGCTACCTGGTCAGAGATCAACATATCAAATTGGGATTTTAATATGGTGATTGCTTCCTTAGCCTTTGTATTGCCTGGATTCAATGTTAACTCCAACTCTTTCCCTTTAATTTCCTCTTCCAATTCTTTTCGTTTTTGCCCTTGTTTATGTGTATGTATTTTGTTTATATTCATCAGTACTCCTCTCATATACGCTTTGCTTGCATCCCACACAAATTCCATAGATGTACCCTTATTCATATTCAGAACAAAGTATTCAGATAACAATTTTTTACAATCATTAATGTACTTTTCATATCTGAATAAGTTTTCATTCAGCCTCCAAGACCTTCTTGCCTGCACTACCCTTCCCAATTCCATCCAAACTGGGTTATGATCCGAAAGGACCCTCGCTGCAATCTTTGTCTTCTTCACCCTAGAAAGTAAATCATTAGTGATTAGTATAAAATCAATCCTTGAAAGGGATTGATGTCTATCAGAAAAAAAGGTGAAGTCATATTCCTCTGCATTTCTTTCTCACCAAACATCTCTCAATTCGAAGTCGTCCATCATGTCAAAAAAAGGTTTGGGTAACTTAGCTCGGATTTTAGTATTTGGGCGAGAGGTCTTCTTATCTCTTTTAGTGTCAATCACGCAGTTCCAGTCACCCAATAGTATACAAGACTTAAAGTCCCACTGTACTAATTTAGCATGAAGATTTCTATAGAATCCGTCTTGCTGTTGATTAGGGGCATAAATTCCCAAAAGTAATGTCTTTTTCCCTTCTAAGATTAGGTCTAGTGCGATATATCTTCCAAAGGGATCTGCTTCAATTAGTTCAGCCTTAATGTCTTTTCTTAAGTATACAACTATACCATTTTTCTTTTCCGTAGCAGAGGTCACAAAATGTTGACCAAGTTTGGGGTTAAACAAATATTTTTGATCAGTTGATTTGATATGAGTTTCTTGCAGACAAATTATATCATTCTTGAACTGTTTGAGATAGTGAAATATTTTCTTTCTCTTCTGTGGAGAGTTCAGTCCATTGACATTCCATGTCAAAATCTTAGTTGTCATTTTTGGTTGCCTGAAGCTTTTTTAGAGCCTCCTGCATGGCCTGTTTAACCTTTGGCCTAGCTCCTCCCATGGCTTCTGAGCTTGTTGCTGTAACTCCTTGATCAATGGCCGGTGATTGTTGAGGTTGTTGCATTGTAGCTTGTTTTTCCATTCGTCTGGTAGTCATACGGCTAGGTCTTTGTTCCATGACTCCTTGCCCTTCCGGGAGGAGGAAATGGTGCGTTTTGTCTGGTAGTTGTGTGGTTTGCTATTTATCTTGTCCTTCTCGTGGTCTTTCTCCAGATCCAGATGATTCAGGGTGTCCCACCTTCAGAATCTTGTGATAGAAATCTTGAGCTTTCCATACAGAGTTGAGACGATATCTTTGCTTGTCAAATGTAATTATAATACCAAATGGCACATCCCATCTATACTGTATCTGACGGTTTCTGAGTTCTTCTACTAGAAAAGCGTAATCTCTCCTGGCTCTTAGCATTTGAGGTGGTATTTCTTTCAAGACAATCAAATCCTGTCCGCCAATTTGAAGCCTGGTGTTATAGGACTCTTGTAGTATCATGTTTCTGAACTCTCTTGTAGCAAAGTATATAACTACATCTCGGGGGAGCTGCTTCTGTTTTGCCGCCCAAGAATTAACGCGATAAATTTTATCGATCAGCCAGTCAAAGTTGGACCCCGGTCTTTCCACCAGACGGTCAAAAGCCTCTGAAAATATCTGCTTCAAGTTCTCCTGTTTGTCTTCGCGCAGCCCCCTGACTCTTAATGCAAGCTCCATCTGTCTGTACTGTATCATAATAATTTGTTTTTCAGCGTTTTCAACTTTTTGTTGCACCACTTCAGTTTTGGATGTCAACTTGGTGTTGGCTTCATTAAGAACTTCTAGCTTATCTTCCATTCCAGAAACATGTTCTGTCAATACAGTTACAAGTCCCAACATATCATCATTTATTTTGGCAATCCTAGTATCAAGCTTATCATATAAGTCTGCCTTAAACTCTTTCATCTCGTTCTTTATCTCCTCTCTGAATTCTCTAAAAGTTTCTAAATTCTGCTCTCTAAATTCTCTAAAAGTTTCCCAAAAAAGTTCTTTCGTTAGCAAATCTCCAGTAGGGGGCATAGAGGGTGGAAGCTGCAACTTTGTGCCAGGTATGGGGGATGTGCTCCTAGGAGGAAGTTTCCCAGGATTTAATTTTGATGCCATTATATCTTTTCTTCAAGCAATTAATCAAACTCTACTGGCCTGCTGTGCAGCTTACGAGAAAAAAAGTATTAGGTCACCCCTTTATTTGTTCTTAGGGTTTTTTTTTCCAAAAGGTTTCAGAAAAGGGCGTTGTAACAAAGCAGCTCGGCATATTCAGCGCCAATTTGGACATCTCTATATCAAAAATATATATTAGCAAAGTTAATAAGAGGAAAGTCTTGTAAACTCTTCAGAGAAGTGAAACTAATTAATAAGATACTGCTAGCCAACTGTTCCTCCCTTTTTGCAGAAACTTTGCAGAAGGTTTCAAAAGATTAGCATTGTAACAAAACAGTTCAGCATATTCACCTCTGTTTGGAATGTCTCTATATTAGCAAAGAGTCTTTTAAAACTTTTAGAAGTTGATAAGAAAGAAGTCTTGTAAGCTCTTCAGAGAAGTGAAACTAATTAGTAAGAAACTGCTGGCTGGCTGTTCCTTTGATCTTTTTTATCACTGTTCTTTGCCAAAGAGTTAGAAATGTGGCATTGTTACGGAGAATGCACAATCGCCATTTTAGGAGCTTATTTTTTAAGAAAAAAAAACCCAAGTTCACGAAGGAAGCTCTTGTAAAAAATGAAGCTAGGATTTTTTTTAAAAAAAAGCAGATAAGGTTCTCAGGTACAGATTCTGCTTGTATTAATTTCAGATAAATATCTCAAATATTGTCTTAAGTGGAGGTTCCTTACTTTGCGCCGTAATAAAACAGCAGGGATTTCTGGCACGGAGATATGATTCAGCCTCGGTTGGCCCCACCTTCTATTCGCAGCAAAAAAAAGCTGCAAACTTCAAAGAAAAAGCTCTTACCAGCTGGATCTATCTCTCTCACTCTTCTTTGCCTGAAGAATGAGGTATCTACCAGGTATCTAGGCAAATAACGTGACCAGAAACCCGGGGGCAGCTCAGTTAAGCTACCTCCATCAGCAAGGTCCCGCCCCGGAAGCCCTCAATAAGTAGTCCTTAATGGTACTACATCTACATGGAGGGAAGTAAGCAGTGAGGTACCACAATGTTCTGACTTAGGCCAAATACTCTTCAAAATCTTCATAAATTACTAAAATGAGGGAATAGAGGGGGAACTCATCAAATATATGAAGTATTAATACTGCTTTATAAATCCTTATTAAGACCACACCTAGAATAATGAATTCAGTTTTGGTCACCACAATATAAAAAAGATGTTGAGACTTTTAAAAAAGTGCACAGAACTAAGATGATCAAAGGCCTAGAGACAAAAACATATGAAGAATGGTTGCAAGAATTGTGCATGACCAGTCTAGAGAAAAGACTAGGAGTGACATGATGGCAGTAGTTTAATATTTGAAGAACTGCCACAAATAAGAGGGGGTCAACTTGTTTTCCAAAGGATCAAAAGGCAATACAATACAAACAATGCAGTGGTGGGTTGCTTATCCCGTTCCAACCGGTTTGGTTGGAACAGGGCCGGCGGCGTCCTCATGCACGCGCGCAGTTCACGCATGCGTGTTAGCACCTGCGTGATGCTCCAGCTGCTCGCGGAGAATCGCGCAGGCGCTGTATGTGCCATCCAGCTGCTCGCAGAGAATCGTGCAGGCGCTGTATGTGCCATGCGCCTGCGTGGAAGAGCAGAACCCTTCAAAGACTGGTAAGGAGCGCGGGTGGGCGGGTGGGCCCTTCGCCATTCCCGGAAGTTACTTACTTCCGGGTTCGCCGACCAACCAGTTTGCGGGGACTGCCGCAAACCGGTTGAAACCCACCCCTGAAACAATGGATAGAAACTAACCAAAGAGAGATTAGGAGAGAAAGAGAGAAGCAATTTGGAATTAATGACAAACTTCCTAACAGTGAGGACAATTAACCAGTGGAACAGCCTGCCTTCAGAAGTTGTAGGTGCTTTATCACTGGAGGTTTTTTAAGAAAGGACTGGACAGCCACCTATCTTTTAAAATGTGATTAGGAGAAAAATGCTAGTGAAGTTATTGATAATTTCACTGGAGAAAATAGGTTAAGATTTGCTGATTGTTGTGTTGCATTACATTAGTTTCCAAGTATCTTTTAACCTCAGAATAAATCTTATCTGTAAGAGCTTAGGCCATATTTTAGTTTTCGTCTTTCATTTAATCACATTACGGTTTTAACTCTGAATAGTCATCTAGTAGTATTAGAATTTTATTTATATTTAACCATTTTTCTTTGCTCTATGTTTCGTGTATTATTTATTATGCTTTTTTCACAAGCAATGGTTTCAACCATGAACCTTACCTCTATATCTTGTGTCAACCTGCTGAATATCTCATACCAATTTAACGTGTTACTCTTGGTGAGCATACCTGGAGTGCACTTTTTTGGCTGTTTATGTGTTGATGTAACGATCATGTCATTCTGCCATACTTGCTAATTATATCATGCAATAAGTTGTCTAAAGTTTTGCTGAAATGTCTCTATAAAGTAACCCCAATATATTAAGTATATTACTTCTCTATAGTCAATTATCGGTCAGTCCTAAAGATCAGTCCCTGACTCCTCTTTAGAAGGCCAGATCCTGAAGATGAAACTCAAATACTTTGGCCACCTAATGAGAAGAAGGGACTCACTGGAGAAGAGCCTCATGCTGGGAAAGATTGAGGGCAAAAGAAGAAGGGGATGACAGAGAATGAGGTGGCTGGATGGAGTCACCAAAGCAGTAGGTGTGAGCTTACTCCAGACTCCAGAGGATGATAGATGACAGGAAAGCCTGGAGGAACATGGTCCATGGGGTCACAATGTGTCAGAAACGACTTCGCAACTAACTCTAACAATAACAGTCAATTATCTGTTCTATAATCTTTTCAGATGTCAATGTCAGACATACTGATCAATATTGTATTGTATTATATTTAATAGATTTATAGGCCACCCAATCCCGGAGGATTATAATTCCCTGGATCATCATCATTTTGTTCTTATTTTAAAAAGATGCGGAAAGTCTCAGAAATGTCAAAAAGAAATTATACATAGATTATTACACGGAAATTAACCTGTTTTAATCACCAAAACAAACAAAACATTAAGGATAAGTTCAAGCTGCCTACTGGAATGTAAAAGGGAATGAAGGAAAAACAGGCTTTCAAGATTATATATGCCATAATCAACATGCTATAAACAATATCAAAAAATGCAAGTGCAGGCAAACTTGTGAATCATTTTTCTAGTCTGGCACACCTTGTAAAAAACATTTGCCTTTTTCCAAATATCTGGCACTTCAGCTGTTCACCATGATTTCCTAAATATCTCATAAAGAAGATTTCACTAAACCATTGTAAGTTATTTTAGAATGTTAACACAGAGACCTCTCAGCCTTTAGAGACCTAAACTTATTCAATGCCATTTGTAACTGGTAGAAATTTTCTGACCACATAATTTGTTCACTCAAAACTTAGCCCCATCCCTTTATCTTCTTCCCTAGTATTGGATGAGACATACCCTTGTCTCAGACTGAGTCAAAATTCAACTTGATCAGATGTATCTTTTATTTCCTATCCTGTATGTCTTTCTCCGGGTCAAAATACTGTATGTTCAGCTGCACTCTATGGAAGCAAATATTGCACTTGGAATAAGAAGAATAGAAAAAAAATGATGCTTCTGAACTTTGCTGTTGGAGAAGATTCCTAAGAATACCATGAATAGCCAAGAAAATGAACAAGTGAAGCATAAACAATATGATGTAATTATATGTCACATAGATTATACAACACCTAGGCCTTTGGAGAACTCTGTGATAACAAGAAAATCAGATGACTAAAAAAAATAAGAGAATGACCAGCAGCAAGGGAGAATTGACTCAGTTACAGTGGCAATGCATGTATCATTAGAAGAACCACATTTTCTCCAAATCCTACAGGAAAAATATACCAGTATGGTCAATAAGAGCTAATATTGACTTGATCATAATCAATCAATCAATCAATAACAATCAATAGCAAAGTTCTTGATCACAGTAGTTTTCCATTATGCAGCTACAAAGGTATTTTTTGCATCTACTGTAAAACAAAAATAAGTCAAGAAAACAGGCATAGTATTCTATTATCCCTGATAATCCAATTAGTTTGATAGATCACTGTGTAACATTAAATTTTCTCCTTTCATTGCTATGCCTTCCTCTCAGTGGGAAGTACTATAGAATAGTATTACTAGATTAAAGTATCATTTTAGAATAAATGTAGGTCATTACTGTGCAAGTCATAGCAACTAGGTCTCACCTGTTGTTTTATTAGCAATGACAGTTATAGCTATTATGTGTTTGTTTAATAGAGATCAAATTCACTACTCAGCATTTCTTATTGCAAAGATTGCAATTACAGAACAGCTATGAATGTCTTAATTGGGTTATTACTAAAAATAAAATTTAGCAGGTACATCTTTCAAATAATTATAGAGAAACTTAAATAAGACTTAACAAGAACCAACTCTTAACTTGTAAGAATGCCCACTACCAATTTCACTTTGAATTTTTCAAAAAGATTATGATAAAATCTCTGTTCTGAAGTGTTTAGCATTAAAATATTTTACTGAGAGTATCTTAATATTTATAGGGTATATCTCTGTATGATAGATATCTTAATTCCAGAGGGACTATCTTTTCCCAACAGTTTTTACCCAACCGATTCAATCTACAAATTGGGCATGCTGCTGAGCCCATCAATCAAAGAGTATTGGCTGGTGAGGGCTATGCTTTTTCTGCATTAATCCTGCTCTGTGGAATAATCTCACCTCAGAGATTAGAATGGGCCAATCCCCTTGGTCTTTGTTAGGCTTTAAACACTTGGTTCTGTTCCCAAGCCTGCTGTATTGAATGTGTTAAGGGTTCTGCTCCTTGGTTTTATTTTTAACTAGTTAAGTAACTCAGTTGCTGTGTATATTTATTTCAATGTTTTTATTCTTTTTAAAATGCTTCTTATTGTTTTAATTGTTTTATAGTTTTGGAATTCTAAGCCATCCAGTATCATTTATTGAGATGCACAAAGATTCAATAAATAAATAAGTAGCAGAAATGTAAAACAGAATATGCACTGTGCTACTTTGTTAAATAAGCTCCTTTTTTCATGAATTATGTCTAGTACCACAAGAGATCTTATATAGCCCAAAATAATAAAAAGAATTTGCTTGCACATCTTTATTCTGGATTTATTTTTTTGTTTATATTCTTTTCATTTTTTCTATCCTGTCTTCAAATTTTCTTTTCGCTTAATGACACACAGAGGAAAAATGGGTGTGTTTGTGTGTGTGAGAGAGAGACTGTAATGGAAATCTAATCTGTATCTTATTCTAAATAGAATAAGAGAAAATAACATATTCATGGAAAGCATGAAAGAAAGCTTTGTTTCTACAATTAGGCTTCCAGAAAAGCCCTTTAAGATATTCTGAAGGTATACAGTATGTTCTAAATAGTCATAAACACAGTTTATTGAATACTATCACATGGTTGATGCCATTTTTCTCATACAAATGGGAAAATATTCATGAATACTTAGTTGCTTATATTGAAAAACGAGTTATAACTGTTAGCTGTAGAAAAAGAATAAGAAATTCCAAAACGGAACCATTTCCTTGTTGCAATCATGGATGGAGGGATATAATCTGTGTTGTACACCTTGCAGGATGTATAGCAAGTACCAATATTACTGGAAGAATGGAGCTGAGAAAGATTCTTTTTTTAAGTTTTATATTCCATGACTTAGACTGCCACTGGCAAATGACAGGAATGATCAAACATGAGCTAGAGTGTATCTCACGGCCTTCCAGCTCCAACGGTCCTTGGAGGAAGCAAACTATCTAGACCCCTTCCAGTCAGGCTTCAGACCCGGCTACAGCACAGAAACCGCCTTGGTCGCATTGATGGATGATCTTTGGAGAGCCAGAGATGAAGGACATTCCTCCATCCTGGTCCTCCTTGATCTCTCAGCGGCTTTCGATACCATCGACCATGGTATCCTTCTGCGACGACTGCGGGAGGTGGGAGTGGGAGGCACCGTGCTACGGTGGTTCTCCTCCTACCTCTCGGACAGGTCGCAGTCGGTGTTAGTGGGAGGGCAGAGATCGTCCCCAAGGCCCCTAAATTATGGGGTGCCGCAGGGCTCGGTCTTATCCCCCCTACTATTTAACATCTACATGAAACCGCTGGGAGAGATCATCCGCAGGCACGGGATTAGATACCATCAATATGCGGACGATACTCAATTGTATCTGTCCGCCCCGTGCCAAATCAATGAAGCGGTTGACGTGATGAGCCGGGGTCTTGAGGCGGTCATGGACTGGATGAGGGTTAACAAGCTTGTGCTCAACCCAGAAAAGACCGAGTGGCTGTTGTGTTTCCCTCCCAAAGATTTGGCCAATATTCCAACACTCAGGCTGGGGGGTCAAATTTTACACCCCTCAGAGAGGGTCCGCAACTTGGGAGTCCTCCTGGACCCACAGCTGTCATTTGACCACCACTTAACGGCTGTGACCAGGGGGGCATTCGCCCAGGTTCGCCTGGTGCGCCAGTTGCGGCCCTACCTGAATCGGGAGGCCCTCACAACAGTCACTCGGGCCCTTGTGACCTCTAGGCTGGAATACTGCAATGTGCTCTACATGGGGCTGCCCTTGAGGAGCATCCGGCGACTTCAGCTAGTGCAGAACGCAGCCGCGCGAGTGATTGCGGGTGCACCTCGATTCACCCGCATAACACCTATCCTCCGCGAGCTGCGCTGGCTGCCTGTCGATCTCCGGATGCGCTTCAAGGTGCTACTAATCACCCATAAAGCCCTACATGGCAGTGGATCTGGATACTTGAGAGACCGCCTTCTGCCAATTACCTCCCTACGACCTATAAGATCTCATAGATTAGGCCTCCTCCGCATTCCATCGGCCAGCCAGTGTCGGCTGGCAACTACAAGGAGGAGGGCCTTCTCAGCAGTAGCCCCGACCCTTTGGAACGAGCTCCCCGTGGAGATTCGTACCCTCTCCACCGTCCGGGCCTTCCGCATAGCCCTGAAGAACTGGCTCGCCCGTCAGGCCTGGGGATAAGGATCGCTACCCCGCCCGAATGATGAATGTATGTTGCTTATTATTTTATTATATGTTGTTATCTTAATGTTGTATTCCCCCCTTCCCTGGTTTTCTGTGAGCCGCCCTGAGTCCCCTCAGGGAAAAGGGCGGCCTACAAATGCTAATAAACCACTAAACCACTAAACCACGGTGATAAAGGTGGCAAAACATGGCTGTTTTTTCTGCTCTTATTGCACCCACCAATAATCAACCAGCAGCCCCATTTCAACAGAAGTCTTCTGTGTGACTCAACAGAAAGGTTACATCAACAGAAGTATGAAAAAAGTCATTGTTATCTTCTTCACTTTGTTGGGCAAAGAAGGGTGCAACATTGTTTCCAGTTCTGAGCACCATAAGATAGACGGGAATTGAGAAATTGAATGTATCCAAAAGAGAGCTACCATGGTTTTAACAGCCTGAAGAAAAGAGGTATTCCTTTGGAAAATAAGCCATAGGCTTCAGAAGCTCATCACAAAAACATGTCCTACTCTTTAGCTGTTCAAGAAAGGGACAAACAGTTTAAGAAATTGTTGGATTCTTCACTGAGGGAAATGTTGAAACAGAGCATCTGTCAGAAATATAGTGGTAATAGATTCTTGCACTGTTGGGGAATTAGAAATATATTTTTCCAGTTCTTCTATCTATGATTCTATGACCCTATTAAATGTGAATCATAGCCTAAACGGCAGATTTGCCCCTTGCCCTGGAAATGTCCCTGCATGTACCCATAAAAATCGCGTTTATCTGTAAAAATATATATATAAGCAATAGCAATAGCAATAGCAGTAGACTTATATACCGCTTCATAGGGCTTTCAGCCCTCTCTAAGCGGTTTACAGAGAGTCAGCATATTGCCCCCAACAATCTGGGTCCTCATTTTACCCACCTTGGAAGGATGGAAGGCTGAGTCAACCCTGAGCCGGTGAGATTTGAACCGCTGAACTGCTGATCTAGCAGTAGCCTGCAGTGCTGCATTTAACCACTGCGCCACCTTGGCTCTATAAGTAATAGTAATCTCTCCCACAATGGCTCACATAAAATGACTGTTTTAGATAAACTGCTTAAAAAGGTCCATTCTTTTCATTGGCAAGTATGGAAAAGCGCCTGGAACATTAAGAGATGAAGATCAGTTCACTCCAGCCTTTTCTTAATCCAGCAATAAGGGTCATTCAGCAAGTTTAGCTTTTCTGTAAACCCTTTTGATCTGAGTTTTGAGGCACAGTGCTTCAGTGTTTTTCTTTTCCAAAGCTGCCTGCTAGTGGGGAACATTACATTTCCTGGGAAGTTCCCTTTTCTCTTTCATCTGACTTTTCTTTCTTTCTCAAATTTAACATTTGTTCAGAGCTCAAATTCTTCTTATAGCATTTCATGTGGTGGGCATTTGGAAGTAGAACATGTTAGTCTGCATCACTTACAAATGTCTGATCCGGTTAGTATATTATGACAGGAACTGGTTGCCATTATGTGAATGAGTCCACATTAAAACTTTTATGGTTTGACACTTTTAATTGCTAATTGTGGAGAAACAGATGTGTCTTCTTTATGTAAAACTTGATGCATTCCTCTATGATTTTTTTCCAGCATGGTGAACATTCCCACAGAATAACTGTTCTTATAAACAATTATAATAAAAATTCAGCATTGTACATCTATTTGACATATTCAATTTAAGTTGCATACATTTTATTGAAATGTAGTTAGTTATTTATTTTATTACACTTCAAACATTTTTT